>NC_061508.1:122704944-122774830 GCF_022539505.1 Lolium rigidum
ACGCCGCCGCCGATCCCATCTCGGGGATTCCGGAGATCTCCTCCGGCACCCTGCCGGAGAGGGGATTCATCTCCCGGAGGACTCTACACCGCCATGGTCGCCTCCGGAGTGATGAGTGAGTAGTTCACCCCTGGACTATGGGTCCATAGCGGTAGCTAGATGGTTGTCTTCTCCTCATTGTGCTTCATTGTTGGATCTTGTGAGCTGCCTAACATGATCAAGATCATCTATCCGTAATACTCTATGTTGTGTTTGTCGGGATCCGATGGATAGAGAATACCATGTTATGTTAATTATCAAGTTATTACATATGTGTTGTTTATGATCTTGCATGCTCTCCGTTACTAGTAGAGGCTCGGCCAAGTTTTTGCTTTTAACTCCAAGAGGGAGTATTTATGCTCGATAGTGGGTTCATGCCCGCATTGACACACGGGACGAGTGACGGAAAGTTCTAAGGTTGTGTTGTGTTGTTGCCACTAGGGATAAAACATTGGCGCTATGTCCGAGGATGTAGTTGTTGATTACATTACGCACCATACTTAATGCAATTGTCCGTTGCTTTGCAACTTAATACCGGAAGGGGTTCGGACGATAACTCGAAGGTGGACTTTTTAGGCATAGATGCGGTTGGATGGCGGTCTATGTACTTTGTCGTAATGCCCAATTAAATCTCACTATACTTATCATGCCATGTATGTGCATTGTTATGCCCTCTCTATTTGTCAATTGCCCGATCGTAATTTGTTCACCCAACATGCTTTTATCTTATGGGAGAGACACCTCTAGTGAACTGTGGACCCCGGTCCATTCTTTAATACTTGAAATACAAATCTGCTTGCAATACTTGTTTCATTGTTTTCTCTGCAAACAATCATCTTCCACACAATTCGGTTAATCCTTTGTTACAGCAAGCCGGTGAGATTGACAACCTCACTGTTTCGTTGGGGCAAAGTACTTTGGTTGTGTTGTGCGGGTTCCACGTTGGCGCCGGAATCTCCGGTGTTGCGCCGCACTACATCCCGCCGCCATCAACCTTCAACGTGCTTCTTGGCTCCTCCCGGTTCGATAAACCTTGGTTTCTTTCCGAGGGAAAACTTGCTGCTCGTGCGCATCATACCTTCCTCTTGGGGTTGCCCAACGAACGTGTGAAATACACGCCATCAAGCATATTTTCACGGCGCCGTTGCTCGGGGAGATCAAGACACGCTGCAAGGGAGTCTCCACTTCTCAATCTCTTTACTTTGTTTTTGTCTTGCTTTATTTTATTTACTACTTTGTTTGCTGCACTTATATCAAAACACAAAAAAATTAGTTGCTAGCTTTACTTTATTTACTATCTTGTTTGCTATATCGAAAACACAAAAAAATTAGTTTACTTGCATTTACTTTATCTAGTTTGCTTTATTTATTGTCTTGCACTCTATATTAAAAATACAAAAAAAATTAGTTACTTTTGTTACCATGTCTAGCTCCGAACCTCGTTACTTCTTCGCTCGAAGAATTAGTCTTCACTTTTAAACAAGGGGATGAGGAGAGTTTTAAGGATGCTTGGTCTAGAATTTTTACTTCTTATCGTAAAGCTGCACCTCAAATGACTCTAAGTTTGCTCCTTAGTAATTTTTATTTTGGTCTTATGATTCGCTATAGATATGCTTTGGATACTTTAGTGGGAGGAGATTTCCTTCATTGCAATGGGGATCAAGCTTTTAATGCCATAAAGAAGTTGGTTGCATCACATGATTCAGCTAATAACTTTGATTCAGCCCTTATAGCATTTATAATAGATTAAACAATCTCGAGATAAGTACATCTCGCCTGGATGACAACTATCACCATGTTCGTAATCGTCTTGAACAAGTTTTAGTGAACTCTAAACCTTCATTATGGGATCTGTAACGGCCCGGGTAATATCCCTAATAGATTTGTTTGTTCTTTTTCTTTTGTGCATCATCATATCATCAATTCATCATGCATCATGACCTTGCATTTTTTTCTAAACTACAAAAATATATGTTGTAGTCAAATTACTTTCGTTTGCAAAACTAATCCTCGTTTTGAATAAAATATTCCCTATCTTTTCTCTATGTCTTTCTCTCTTAATCTTTTCATCAAAATCTTTTTAGAAAATTCCTGTTTTAGGAAAGGGCCGCATCCTCCGTATCTTCTCTGCCTCCATCCTTTTGGGGCCATGCTAGCCTAGCCCATCAGCCTCTCCTTTTAGCCCGAAACCACAGATGGCCACTTACCTCTTCGAGCGCTCACGTGGCCGTTCCTGTCGTCTTTTCTCCCCTTGCTCACGAGGAGAGCGTGTTCCCTCCCTGCATATGTCACACCGCACCACCTCTCCAACCACCGCACCACCTGCCCTCCCTCCTCCCTTTTAACCATCTCCAAACCCTAGCTCCTTCCCCTCCATGCGCCGCCACCCCTCTCCACTATCTCTTTTCTCTGTGGGCAAACGAAGAAGAGAAAACCTCACAGACACCATCGTCCTCACCATGGCACCGCTGCTACCTGCCACCCCTCGACGAGCCGAAGCCACCCGAAGAAGCGCCTCGTCGTCCTCGTCTTCCCCCTGCAAGGAATCGAGTCGGAAGCACTCCAATCAACCGCAAGCTTGCCGTTCCCTTCTCCGACTCCGGCGAGTAATTCGTCAATTGCGGCCACCACCGACCTCCCCGGCTCCCTCTGACCTCTTCTACACGTTCTAGGTGATCTACCGCATCTCCACGACCACTTCGCTGTCTTCCCCTTGCTCCCAGTCGCTATGCCAATGTTGACCGTCGTTTCTTCCGACAGGACCTCGTCGCCGGCGAACTTCCGGCGGGTTTCCGACACCATGACCGCCACCATCGGGTCCAGCAAGTGGAGGCGCACCCCCGACACCAATTCGCTCGTCCTGGTTCGCCCAGAATCTCTAGATCCGTTCTCATCTGCAAACCTCGCCATGGTTGACCTCTCTGAGCTTCGTGTCCTCTGGTCCAAAATGTAGCGCATCCCAGGTTCTTCAACATCTGAACTACTAGCGCAGTGGCTTGTCCCTTGATCCTTCATACAGCAGATCCTGTGCTCAAATCCCATAGGAGGCTAATTAACCCCATCCTTTTTGCTTCCTCAGATCTGGGCGCGTGATGGGCCCGGCCCAGATCCTCCATCTCAGATCAACGCCCGGTGCGGCCCAACCCAATCCAACGCCGAAGCTGATCAGTTCCGGCCCAGGATAACGCAGGTCCGACCCAGTTCGTCCTGGCCCTTTTTCTATTTTTTTCCTGAAAATTGCTGCAAATATTTATATCTTGCAAAAATCATATCTTTTAAACCGTAACTCCAAATTAAAAATGTTGTATATGAAAATTGATCAGAAAAATGTGCTAAACATGAATATGCCATCCATACATCTGTTTGCATTTCGCATCATGTCATTCGATGATAGTTTGTGCATTTCCCCTCACATATATGCGGAGTATTTTGGATTTCCAACTATGGTTTTCCCCGCTCCTTTTAATATTGATGTATCTCACCCATGCCTTGTGTTGCCATGCTAATCAACACTTAACTTTTCCGGTAGAAAATGCAACTCCAACTCTAATTTGATTGTCCGGGGTTCCGACTTCGAATAAATTGGATAAGTTGCATCGCATCATCTCTGCCATGTCATGCATATCATCTTGATCATGCCGGTTCTTATTCCGTAGTTGTAAGACTTGCATCCGTTGTTTGTTGTAGCATTTGCTTCTTCTCGGATAGGATCACGAAGTGTTGATGTGAGATACGACGAGTTCTCCGACAAGTTCTTCTGCATCCTTTCACAGGCGAGCCCACCCCTTCACCTATTTTACTTTTACATGCTCTTTTGATCTATTGCTATCCTTATGTTGCGATTCTGTTGTGTCACGTGTCCTATCCACTCGTTACCTATATGTCCGAGATACACCTCCTCGCCCTACCTATTGTTTGTTGTTTGCCGGCCTTGCGAGTCGTAGGCGTGTTTAGGCTCCGTTGTTTATCTCGATCTGTTATCGGGATATGTTGGGTTGTTGGGAGGTTTTTACATGCTATATCATTTGTTGGAGATAATCACACTTTACTTTATTGTTAACAACTAAAAGTGTAAGCAGAGGCATCTGTGAGCCCCTTTGCGAAAGCATCGGAACTTTGACTTGCTAATGTCCCCTAGGACCCGAGTTCTTGTTATCTGTTCCGAGATTGAGCGCTCTACCCGTACGTGGGGGAGTGGGACCCCCATCACCCACTACCTTTCCTCGAGTCCGTTTATTGGGAGCCACAACCTTGGTTTTATTTGCCCATATGCACGATGCACGATTTACTTCTTGTTGCCTTCGGGTGTTTATTTATGTACTGTACTCATAACGCGGAACGATTAGCGAAAGCAGGTTGTTCATACTTAGCATAGCCGTTGTCGCAAACCTCTGGGTCCGTATCGGAGTACGGCCGAACTTCGTCACGGGTAGCTTAGTGGGGTGGCTCCCCTTAAACTTTCTCTTGCATTGGGAACGGTCTTGATGTGAGACTCCACCTGTAGTAAGTGGGTTCGAGCATGCGTATGGTTACATTTGGGCAACCCCTGCAGGGGTGTACATCTTATCGATAAGCCGTGTCCGCGGTTATGGACGACTTGGAATTGTATAGCTTGATCATAGAACAACTTACACCTTATATCCTGTTGTTAATAATTTGCTAATAAAACTCTTTCAAAAGTGTGTGTGCCTTTGCAATACCTCTTGGCGAAGGGGGATCGCATTGGCTGGGTTATGTTTGTGTAGTATTTAACTGTTACCTTGTGCGCTCTCTTATCTTCTCTGAGTAGACGGATGTTGTAGCGTGTCTCTATTGGATAGTAGCTTTGCTGCCGCTAAACTCCACATATAGCCGGGTGAAGTTTATACCGCCCACCAGCGAGCATAGGCTGGTCTTGTCTCGCAAGTACGTGCCAATGGTACTTACCCTCGCCTTCTTTTCTTTTTGTCTCCCCCTCCTTTTGTCGGCAGCCGATGGCCCGACTTTGACAGTACGAGATGACGACGTTAGCAAGGTTACCCTTCCGGCTTGGCTCTGGGCGGGGTTATGGACGCCATCTGGTTATCTTCGGGACTCTTAGTCCAATTTGTATCTTGTCCGTACTCGGACGTATTCGATCTTCTGTATGATTCGGATCTTTGTATTGTGTATTTGTATCTTGACTCGTTGGAGTCGTTGTTGTAATATATGTATCTTGTGGGCTCTATTGTAATCCTGTTGTAATGTTACCGCTCGTGTTAATTCCTCTGGCATCACGTGTGTGATTCGTCGCGCACGTCGTGTCGGAGGGCGTCTCGAAATCGATACCGGTGCGGATTTCGGCGGGATCGCTGGAATCCTCGAGGTACCGGTTCCGGGCGTCACGGGATCCTCTTGTTAAAATTGTTATCGGTGATCAAACTCTTCGTGCCAACTTGTGATATTATGTCTGAATTTTGCCTTATACCGGAGAGCATTTATAAATCTTTGAAACTTTGGGGAGTTGATGAAGGAGGAGAAGAAATAACTCTCATTGATAACTCGTTATAATTCCTAAGGGAATAGCCGCAGGTGTGCATACAACCATTCTTGGAATAACAATATCCATTGATTACCTTGTTATTGAATGTGTAGGGACAGGAAAAATCACACTCGGAAGATCCCTGCTAAAACTATTGGGAGCAGTCATAGATGTGGGAGAAGGCATCCTAGATTTCACCTCTATACCGGGGGGGGGGGGAATCATACATTTCCTAAATCAAAGAGAAAGAAAAACAACAAGAAAGGTAAGGGTAAAGCCCAAGGTAAGGATGATGCACCACCCTTCGATAATACTTGAGTTACACTTTCTGCGCCTAGCTGAAAGGCGTTAAAGAAAAGCGCTTATGGGAGACAACCCATGTTTTTACTCCAGTATTTTTGTTTTATATTTGTGTCTTGGAAGTTGTTTACTACTGTAGCAACCTCTCCTTATCTTAGTTTTGAGTTTTGTTGTGCCAAGTAAAGTCTTTGATAGTAAAGTAAGTACTAGATTTGGATTACTGCGCAGTTCCGGATTTCTTTGCTTGTCACGAATCCGGGTCTACCTCCCTGTAGGTAGCTCAGAAAATTAAGCCAATTTACGTGCATGATCCTCAGATATGTACGCAACTTTCATTCAATTTGAGCATTTTCATTTGAGCAAGTCTGGTGGCCTAATAAAATCCATCTTTACGGACTGTTCTGTTTTGATAGATTCTGCCTTTTATTTTGCATTGCCTCTTTCGCTATGTTGGATGAATTACTTTGATCCATTAATGTCCAGTAGCTTTATGCAATGTCCAGAAGTGTTAAGAATGATTGTGTCACCTCTGAACATGTGAATTTTTATTGTGCACTAACCCTCTAATTAGTTGTTTCGAGTTTGGTGTGGAGGAAGTTTTCAAGGATCAAGAGAGGAGTATGATGCAATATGATCAAGGAGAGTGAAAGCTCTAAGCTTGGGGATGCCCCGGTGGTTCACCCCTGCATATTCTAAGAAGACTCAAGCGTCTAAGCTTGGGGATGCCCAAGGCATCCCCTTCTTCATCGACAACATTATCAGGTTCCTCCCCTGAAACTATATTTTTATTCCGTCACATCTTATGCACTTTGCTTGGAGCGTCGGTTTGTTTTTGTTTTTTGTTTTGTTTGAATAAATGGATCCTAGCATTCACTTTGTGGGAGAGAGACACGCTCCGCTGTAGCATATGGACAAGTATGTCCTTAGGCTCTACTCATAGTATTCATGGCGAAGTTTCTTCTTCGTTAAATTGTTATATGGTTGGAATTGGAAAATACTACATGTAGTAATTCTAAAATGTCTTGGATAATTTGATACTTGGCAATTGTTGTGCTCATGTTTAAGCTCTTGCATCATATACTTTGCACCCATTAATGAAGAAACACTTAGAGCTTGCTAATTTGGTTTGCATATTTGGTTTCTCTAGAGTCTAGATAATTTCTAGTATTGAGTTTTGAACAACAAGGAAGACGGTATGGAGTCTTATAATGTTTACAATATGTCTTTTATGTGAGTTTTGCTGTACCGTTCATCCTTGTGTTTGTTTCAAATAACCTTTCTAGCCTAAACTTTGTAACGAGAGGGAATACTTCTCATGCATCCAAAATACTTGAGCCAACCACTATGCCATTCGTGTCGACCATACCTACCTACTACATGGTATTTATCCGCCATTCCAAAGTAAATTGCTTGAGTGCTACCTTTAAAATCCCATCATTCACCTTTGCAATATATAGCTCATGGGACAAATAGCTTAAAAACTATTGTGGTATTGAATATGTACTTATGCACTTTATCTCTTATTAAGTTGCTTGTTGTGCGATAACCATGCTTACGGGGACGCCATCAACTATTCTTTGTTGAATATCCTGTGAGTTGCTATGCATGTCCGTCTTGTCTGAAGTAAGAGAGATCTACCACGTTAATGGTTGGAGCATGCATATTGTTAGAGAAGAACATTGGGCCGCTAACTAAAGCCATGAATCATGGTGGAAGTTTCGGTTTTGGACATATATCCTCAATCTCATATGAGAATAATAATTGTTGCCACATGCTTATGCATTAAAGAGGAGTCCATTATCTGTTGTCCATGTTGTCCCGGTATGGATGTCTAAGTTGAGAATAATCAAAAGCGAGAAATCCAAAATGCGAGCTTTCTCCTTAGACCTTTTTGTACAGGCGGCATGGAGGTACCCCATTGTGACACTTGGTTAAAACATGTGCATTGCAAAGATCCGGTAGTCCAAGCTAATTAGGACAAGGTGCGGGCACTATTAGTATACTATGCATGAGGCTTGCAACTTGTAAGATATAATTTACATAACTCATATGCTTTATTACTACCGTTGACAAAATTGTTTCATGTTTTCAAAATAAAAGCTCTAGCACAAATATAGCAATCGATGCTTTCCTCTTTGAAGGACCATTCTTTTACTTTTATGTTGAGTCGGTTCACCTATCTCTCTCCACCTCAAGAAGCAAACACTTGTGTGAATCTGTGCATTGATTCCTACATACTTGCATATTGCACTTGTTATATTACTCTATGTTGACAATTATCCATGAGATATACATGTTACAAGTTGAAAGCAACCGCTGAAACTTAATCTTCCTTTGTGTTGCTTCAATACCTTTACTTTGATTTATTGCTTTATGAGTTAACTCTTATGCAAGACTTATTGATACTTGTCTTGAAGTACTATTCATGAAAAGTCTTTGCTTTATGATTCACTTGTTTACTCATGTCATTACCATTGTTTTGATCGCTGCATCCACTACATATGTTTACAAATAGTATGATCAAGGTTATGATGGCATATCACTTCAGAAATTATCTTTGTTATCGTTTTACTCGCTCGGGACGAGCGAGAACTAAGCTTGGGGATGCTTGATACGTCTCCGACGTATCGATAATTTCTTATGTTCTATGCCATATTATTGATGATACCTACATGTTTTATGCACACTTTATGTCATATTCGTGCATTTTCTAGAACTAACCTATTAACAAGATGCCGAAGTGCCGATTCTTTGTTTTCTGTCGTTTTTGGTTTCGAAATCCTAGTAACGAAATATTCTCGGAATTGGACGAAATCAAGACCCAGGGGCCTATTTCGCCACGAACCTTCCAGAAGACCGAAGAGCATACGAAGTAGGGCCACGAGGTGGCCAGACCACATGGCGGCGCGGCCAAGGGGGGCCCGCGCCGCCCTGTGGTGTGGGCCCCTCGTCAGCCCTCCGAATCTGCCCTTCCGCCTACTTAAAGCCTCCGTCGCGAAACCCCTGATGCGAAAAACCATGATGCGAAAAACCACGATACGGAAAACCTTACTGAGACGCCGCCGCCGCCAATCCCATCTCGGGGGATTCTGGAGATCTCCTCCGGCACCCTGCCGGAGAGGGGATTCATCTCCCGGAGGACTCTACACCGCCATGGTCGCCTCCGAGTGATGAGTGAGTAGTTCACCCCTGGACTATGGGTCCATAGCAGTAGCTAGATGGTTGTCTTCTCCTCATTGTGCTTCATTGTTGGATCTTGTGAGCTGCCTAACATGATCAAGATCATCTATCCGTAATACTCTATGTTGTGTTTGTCGGGATCCGATGGATAGAGAATACCATGTTATGTTAATTATCAAGTTATTACATATGTGTTGTTTATGATCTTGCATGCTCTCCGTTACTAGTAGAGGCTCCGGCCAAGTTTTTGCTTTTAACTCCAAGAGGGAGTATTTATGCTCGATAGTGGGTTCATGCCTGCATTGACACCGGGACGAGTGACGAAAGTTCTAAGGTTGTGTTGTGCTTGTTGCCACTAGGGATAAACATTGGCGCTATGTCCGAGGATGTAGTTGTTGATTACATTACGCACCATACTTAATGCAATTGTACTGTTGCTTTGCAACTTAATATCGGAAGGGGTTCGGACGATAACCTCGAAGGTGGACTTTTTAGGCATAGATACGGTTGGATGGCGGTCTATGTACTTTGTCGTAATGCCCAATTAAATCTCACTATACTTATCATGCCATGTATGTGCATTGTTATGCCCTCTCTATTTGTCAATTGCCCGACTGTAATTTTTTCACCCAACATGCTTTTATCTTATGGGAGAGACACCTCTAGTGAACTGTGGACCCCGGTCCATTCTTTAATACTTGAAATACAAATCTGCTTGCAATACTTGTTTTACTTGTTTTCTCTGCAAACAATCATCTTCCACACAATTCGGTTAATCCTTTGTTACAGCAAGCCGGTGAGATTGACAACCTCACTCGTTTCGTTGGGGCAAAGTACTTTGGTTGTGTTGTGCGGGTTCCACGTTGGCGCCGGAATCTACGGTGTTGCGCCGCACTACATCCCGCCGCCATCAACCTTCAACGTGCTTCTTGGCTCCTCCTGGTTCGATAAACCTTGGTTTCTTTCTGAGGGAAAACTTGCTGATGTGCGCATCATACCTTCCTCTTGGGGTTGCCCAACGAACGTGTGAAATACACGCCATCAGGCCCTAATTTGTGGACCCCCTTGAGTTGTTTCTCTTGATGTTGTCTTCCTTGGCCTTGGATCAACCCAAAAAGAGTTGGCATGGAATGCCATGTGGTCATGGTAGTGGTGTTCCAAGTCTTCCGGATAGGACATACTCCAAGATGCCCTATATGATTCTTGAGGGAACACTTCTTCAACGGAGTTGACCGCCAAGGCAAGGTTGGACCCTTTTGTCATCCCAAGAGCTCGATTGCGAGAATCATGAGAATTTTCCTCAAGCACCTTGAGAGCTTGCATATCGTGCACGACTTGTTGAGAGGTGAGAGAGGAATAGCATTCCCTCCCGACAAGAGTCTTGACATCAATGGGTAAAAACGGCATCATGCATTCAATGTACTTCTCCTTGATCCAAGAGTCATTGATGTGGGTGGCACCAATAAGCCGGGAGGCATCGGCAACGGTGAGAAGTTTTCCGTACATGACTTCATGATCTTCATCCGGTAGCCTCAAGAAACCTTCGGCTTTGTTCTTAAGAGCATTGTACTTGTTCCTCCTCGTGCTCTCACTTCCAATGCAACTAGCGGACAAACCGTCCCAAGCTTCCTTGGCGGTGGTGTAGTTCCGAACACGATGCAATTCCTTTGTTCCCACACTAGTTTGAATCATGTGCAAGGCGGTGTTGTTGAGTTGACTATCAACCGCTTCTCTTCTAGTCAACTTGTCGGGGTTGTATGGCTTGAAGCCTTCCAAGATAATTCTCCAAAGTTCATTGGAGGCACTGCAAACATGAGAGCGAAACTCAAATTGCCAAGTATCGAAATTCTCAATGGAAAACTTAGGTGGGTCGCCCGAATGTTCATATGGGGATGGGGAACCGGTATATCGGGAGATAGAAAAGGTGGAGCTACTCGATTGTAGCTCTCACCTCCACTAGTTCCCCTAGGAGATGCAATGGGAGATTTGATAGTGTTTAAGTTATCACCTTCCACGGGTTTGGTAGAGGAGGGTAATTCCGAAGCATCTCCCTCTTCTAACGCACCCGTGTCCTTAACCTCTACACTAGGAGCCTTGAGAGGGACCGGAGCCAAAAGCTCGGCAATCATCTTTTTCATGCTTTCCATTTGGGCTTCCATGGAGGACTTCAACGAATTGAAGTCTTCCATGGAGACCGTCTTAGCGGCCCCTTCCGAAGACTCCTCGTTCGGCATACTCTTAGGCGGTTAAGCCCGAAATAAGAGCCGAGGCTCTGATACCAATTGAAAGGATCGTATGCCGCACCTAGAGGGGGGTGAATAGGTGCTAACCAATTTTTAGTTCTTTTTCAATTTAGGCTTGACACAAAGGTAAATTCTCTAGATATGCAACTAAGTGAATTTACCTATATGACAAGATAAGCAACTAAGCAAGATATAGCTACGCAATATAAGAGATAGAATAGGATAGAGGTAACCGAGAGTGGAGCACGCGATGACACGGATATGATTCCCGTAGTTCCCTTCCTTTGCAAGAAGGTACGTCTACGTTTGGAGGAGTGTGGTTGCTACGAAAGCCAAACCAACAGCCACGAAGGCTTCACTCAGATCTCCGGTGAGCAACGCCACAAAGGCCTAGCCCACGTCCACTAAGGGATTTCCTCGAGGCGGAAACCGGGCCTTTACAAGGTCCTTGGGGCACACATCCACAACTGAATTGGAGGCTCCCAAATCGTAACAATACAACAATCAACAACAACACATCAACACAAATCAACTAGGGAACCAAATAGGAACACTAGCATGAGATCCCTCAAACAAATGAGGGGAAATGAAGAATGCTTCGGTGAGGATGTAGATCGGTGTCTTCTCCTTCGAATCTCCAAAGATCAAGAGCTTTGGTTGGGGGAGGAAGGAGATCTTGCAAATCTTGTGTTCTTGAGGTGGCTCTAATGGTGGTGAAGCTTGGCAGATTTTTCTTGCAATGATTGAGCAACTTGTCCCCTTGGAGAAGAGAGCTATTTATATGATTGGAGCTCTCAGATCTGACCGTTGGGGCGAAATCCACTAACACCGGAAGTTCCGGCCAGGATGGCCGGAAGTTCCGGCTGGCACCGGAAGTACCGGCCAGGAGGGCCGGAACTTCCGCCAGGAAAAAACTTCGTCAGACAACCAGTTCAGCATATGTTTGGGCGGAACTAGGGCGGAACTTCCGGTGACCGGAAGTTCCGGCCAAGTTCCGGCCAAGTTCCGGAATTGAGAGAAAACCTTACTGGACTATACTGAGCCACAATTCCCGATTTCGGAACTTGCCCGGAAGTTGGGCGGAAGTTCCGCTGACCGGAACTTCCGGCCACCACGTCGGAACTTCCGGCCGGGGAACAAAAACAGCAAGCAACACTGCGCCTGAAGGGGCCTCTCGAGAACATACCGGGCGGAAGTTCCGCCTGTCGGGGCCGGAACTTCCGCCGAAGTAAAAACTCTTCGAACATCGGACCGGGCGGACCATCTCGCTGATCAAGAATGTATTCCGAACACTTGTACCTGTCTACATCAACACACATAAATATATACCTAGTGTTGACATCAAACACACAAAACCCAAAAGGGCGGGAAATGTTCTTTCAACCGTCCCGAGGACTCTCCGCCCGATGGCCCCTACTTCTTCTACCCCTCGTGAGGATCCCTCCTCCGGGGTACCGTCGAATAGGCAACGACAGTCTGTTTGGTTGTGTTTGCTATGTTCTCCTCGCTCTTCGTGAACGCACCAAACTATCCGTTCAGTCTGTTGAGTGTGCGATGTCTACGCACGCTTCTATTCTTGTAGACAGTGTTGGGCCTCCAAGTGTAGAGGTTTGTAAAACAGCAGCAAGTTTCCCTTAAGTAGATCACCCAAGGTTTATCGAACTCAGGGAGGTAGAGGTCAAAGGTATCCCTCTCAAGCAACCATGCAATTACGATACAAGAAGTCTCTTGTGTCCCCAACACACCCAATACACTTGTCAGATGTATAGGTGCACTAGTTCGGCGAAGAGATAGTAAAATGCAAGTGATATGGATGAATATGAGTGGTAATAACAATCTGAAATAAATATGGAAGCAAGTAAACATGCAGTAAAACAGTAAATAAACGGTGATTCGATATTTGGAAACAAGGCCTAGGGATCATACTTTCACTAGTGGTCACTCTCAACAATGATATCATAAGGGAATATAAATATAAGCACTTCACTATGCTACTCTGAAAGATCCTCCGGCTGGATAACGAGCACTAATCTACTGCGTAGGTCTGCAAAAGCAAACCTTAAAAATGTATTCCCAAGTACTAATGAACACCCCGCGCTGCACTTTGAGCATTCATAGGCGGTACTAACACACCAGAATTTCATAGAGACATCCAACTCAAATCATAATTCAGTGAACACGTATTCTGTGAAATATAGCCTAAGAGACCCACGCGGTGCACACACTCCACCTTTACACACGTGGGACAAGGAGTCTCCGGATATCACATAAGTAAAGTTCACTTGAATAGCATAACGACATGTAGATTACAAAGCTCATGGCGACATAAGGATCACACCATTGGAGAGAGAGAGATAAACCACATAGCTACCGGTACAACCCTCAGCCCCGGGGGAGAACTACTCCCTCCTCATCATGGGAGTCAGCAACGGTGATGGAGATGGCGGTGGAGTCGATGGAGATGGCTCCGGGCGCAATTCCCCATCCCGGCAGGGTGCCAGAACAGAGACTTCTATCCCCTGGATCTTGTTTGCAACGGCGGCGGAGCTACGGAACTTTTTGTGGGCGGAGGCTTGTATATTTAGGGTTTTTGTGTCGGGAGCTTTATATAGGCGGAAGGGGAGGTCGGTGGAGGCCTGGTGGCCCCAAACCACCCCTAGGCGCGGGCCAGGGCTAGGCCGCGCTAGGGTAGGTCTGGCCACCCTGTGCCCCCCTTCGTCTCGACTTTGGACTTCGTCTTCGCTCCGGGGAAAATAGGAACTTTGGCTTTTGTTTCGTCCAATTTTGAGAATATTTCCTGTACAACTTTTATAAAATACAAAAACAGCAGAAAACATGGAACTGGCACTGTGGCATCTTGTCAATAGGTTAGTTCCGGAAAATGCATAAAAGTGCCACGAAGTGTAAACAAAACATATAGTAATTGGTGCAAAACAAGCATGGAGCATCAAAAATTATAGATACGTTTGCAACGTATCAGTGTGTCTTTCTTGGATATAGTGATGAGCATAAGGGCTATCGTGTTGGGATCCGGTGGCTCGTCGGATGCGCATTTCTTGAGATGTGACTTTTGACGAGTCTCGTCCTTTCTATCCGCGTTCGACCTCTCCGACTTCAGTTGTGGAGGATCTCTCTTTTGTTGTTTTCCCCAACTCTCCTCCTCCGGTCCCACCTGTCTCTTCTCCTTCTCCTTCTGTGTCATCTCCTCTGTCTCCTCTGCCGCCGCCGCTGTCTCCTCCGACTTCTTCGCTGCCGCCATCTCCTCCGACTTCTTCACCACCTCCTTCTTCACCCTCTTCACCGTTATCTCCTCCTGCTACTTCTTCTCATCCTACTTTTACTTTTCACTATACTCGTCGTCCATGTGGTGTGTCCGCGTCGACTGATGCACCCTCTACTTCTAGTGCACCTTCTACTTCTCATGCACCCTCTACTTTTGGTGCATCGTCTCAGCCGTCTTATTCTCTCCGTACTCGGCCCCGTCCTTCTCCTGATTTTATAATCCTGCTAGCTATAGTGTCTTGGCTATCCCGGAGCCAAATACTTATCGTGAGGCTGTTGTTCATCCTGAATTGCAACTCGCTATGGATGAGGAGATTGATGCGCTTGACCGCACTGGCATGTGGGAGCTCGTTCCGCTTCCTCCCCGTGTTCGTCCTACCACATGTAAGTGGGTCTATAAGGTTAAGACCCGCTCTGATGGTACTCTTGAGCGGTTCAAAGCTCGCCCAACAGGAGCATGGTCGTGACTATGATGAAACTTTTACTCCTCTCGCTCATATGACCACTGTTGGGGCACTTCTTGTCGTGGCTTCTGCTCTCCATTGGTCTGTGTCCCAGCTTGATGTTAAGATTGCCTTTCTTAATGGTGAGTTGCGCGAGGAGGTTTATATGCACCCACCACCTTTATATTCCGTCACAGATGGACTGGTCTGCCGTCTTCGTCGCTCTCTCTATGGACTTAAGCAAGCCCCTCATGCATGGTTTGAGCGCTTTGCTTCTGTGCTCACTGCTGCTGGTTTCTCTCCCTGTGCACATGATTCGGCGTTATTTGTTCACTGTTCTCCTCGTGGTCATACTCTTCTTCTTCTTCTTCTTATTCTGTATGTCGATGACATGATCATCACTCATGACGACCCTGAGTATATTTCCTTTGTCAAGGCACGTCTCAGTGAGAAGTTCCTTATGTCGGATCTTGGCACTTCGCTATTTCCTTGGGATTGAGGTTTTGTCCACCTCGGATGGTTTCTTTATATCCCAAGAACGTTACATTCAGGACCTTCTTGATCGTGCCGATCTTATTGATGATCATACTGTTGAGACTCCTATGGAGCTCAATATTTCTCTTCGTGCCTCTGACGGTGACCCTCTCTCTGATCCGACTCGTTATCGACATCTTGTCGGGAATCTCGTCTATCTGGTTGTTACTCGCGCAGACATTTCTTATCATGTTCATATTCTGAGTCAGTTTGTCTCTGCTCCCACTTTGGTCCACTATAGTCACCTTCTTCGTGTTCTACGTTATTTATGTGGAACGATCTCTCTTTGTCTCTTATTTCCTCGTTACAGCTCCAGTCCTATTCCGATGCCACTAGGCGAGTGATCCTTCGGATCGCCGGTCCCTGTCTACCTACTGTGTTTTTCTTGGTGGTTCTCTCATTGTCTAGAAGACGAAGAAGCAGACCGCAGTTTCCCGTTCGAGTGTAGAGGCTGAGTTGCGAGCTATGGCTCTTCTGACTGCACAGGTGACTTGGTTACGGTGGTTACTTGCAGATTTTGGTGTCTCTGTTACGACACCCACGACTCTCTTGTCTGACATTACATGTGCTATCAGTATTGCACGAGACCCTGTGAAGCATGAGCTTACCAAGCATATTGGCGTTGATGCTTTTTTTTTGTCCGTGCCAGTGTGCAAGATCATATCATCGCGCTTCAGTATGTGCCTTCAGAGTTGCAGTTGGCGGACTTCTTTACGAAGGCCTAGACTAGAGCACAACATAGCTTTCTACTCTCCCAACTCAGTGTTGTTGATCCACCATGAGTTTGAGGGGGGGGGTGTTAGAGACATACTTGTATACTATATTATCCCAAGTAGTTAGGGGGTTCCCTGCACATTTTGCCATGTACATGTACTATATATTGTGGCCTTTGGCCCCCGTGGAATACACGTTGTCTATTCCTAACAGAAATGACGACATTTGTTATTGTCATCACCGTCACCAACCGAGCACCATGTCAAGAAAGTGTGAGGCAAAATCCTTGACTAAACCGCAATGGAGAACAAGGACATGGAAGACCTCCTCCTCATCGAAACAATAATGAAGATGCAAAAATGGAACCTCCAAACCAAAACCATCACAATGTGGAAGAACCTCCTCCTCACTTCAAAAATCATGATGATGAAGAAATATATGGGAAGCTCAAGTATACCATGCCCAAGTTCAAGGTTACTACGATGCCGATATCATGGGCACTCAATGCAAGATCTTGCGCATCCACAACTACTCTAATGAGAAGAAAGTACTTATGACATCTCTTGAGTTTGAGTAATATTCTGATGTGTGGTGGGAACAAGTGAATCAAAAGCGTGAAAAGAACCTTATATAGACCATTACAACATGGGAAGAAATGAAAAGATAAATGCCCGAGTGCTTGTTACATCACATTGCACGAGAGACCTCTTCGACAAAATCACAGAAATTGCAACAAGGCACAACGACCGTTGAAGAGTAATACAAGGAAATGGACATCACCATGAAGAGGGCAAACATTGATGAAATGGAAGAGCAACCAATGGAAGATTCTTCAATGGCTTGAATCAACCCCTAAGAAGAATTATAGAGTTCCTCCCATATAAAACCATAGTACAATTGGTGCATCAAGCAAAGAGAGTCGAACGTGAAGTTCAAGAAGACTTCAAGTATGAGGGAACCAAAGCTTTCTTTGCTACAAGAAATGCGTCCAATGCATCTGTTAGCACCAAGCCGCCATTTGCAGGCTCTTCGAAAGACACCCATGAAACAAATACAAGGTGCCACACAAAAGCAACAAGTGCTAAACCGGGGCCATCAATAATGTATCCAAATATTCAATGAGAACAAGCAACATCATGTGCTTCGAGTTTGGTGCACAAGGACACATATCATTTGACTCGCAAGAATACAAGAGCCGTGATCACTAGATATAATGGAGATGTTGAGTATTTGAGTGAAGACAAGTATTAAGCTCTAGTCTAAGCAACCGAAGTATTGAAGATGAAGATTTAGAAGAATAAGAACCAATATGTGTCCATGATGCAAGTCTATCGCTTGTAGTCAAGCACAACCACGTGAAGATAAAAAATGCAATTTATTCCAAACTAGATCTGGCATCAACGAAAAATCAATCAACGGCATAATTGATGGATGCAGTTGTCATATGTGATGATGTCGTCAATCTTAAATATGTTGTGTCATGTTCAGTTAACTTAGTGTTGGCGTATATGATGATGTCGTCAATCTTAAATCCGGACAACTCAGTTTTTTGGAGATACTTGTACAATAAAGTGTGCACGCGTGCCGAGTTAGTAAACGTTTCATGGCGGTGATCGAAGACTTTGGGATAGCCTCGGGGCTCCGAACTAACATCGCCAAATGCTCGGCGAATCTTATCAGATGCACGGACGCCCACGTGGCCTTAGTGGAGTAGGAGTTACGGACTCCTGTGGAACCTTTCCCTCAACGATATCTGGGACTTCCGTTGTCTTTGAGGAAGCCATCTGCGGATCAGCTCCAATACCTCGTGGACAACGTAGCCAATAAGCTGCCGGGACGGAAGGCGTCACTGCCCGACAAAGGGGGTGATTGGAACTCGTCCGGTCGACACTGTATGCGATGCCTATCTTCTCCATGATGTCCCTCGACATACCGGCGAAGACCATTCTTGCTATTGAGAAGATCATAAGGGGCTTCCTCTGGAAAGGCCGAAAAGATGTGAAGGGGGGCCACTGTCTAGTGGCGTGGGACAAAGTATGCACCCCTAAGAAGTGGTGTGGACTCGGTATTCCAAACTTGAAGATGATGAATGTGGCGCTGAGGATCAGATGGCTTTGGCTCCAGCGGGTAGATGAATCCAAGCCGTGGAAAGAGCAAACATTCAAGTCCCTCAGCTAGCGAGACATATGTTCGAAGGAGCTACCTTCTCAGTTTTAGGAGACAGAGCATGCACTCTCTTCTGGTCAGATAGCTGGTTGCCCGATGGACGGATTAGCGACATTGCCCCAAACTTGTTTGCTGCCGTGCCAAAACGCGCAGTCAAGCAACGCCGAGTCCGAGAGGGACTGACAGGAGGGTGGCTTGAGGACCTGTCCCCAGATCTAGGTGCACCTGCACTTTTTGGAGCTATTTGATGTGGCGGATCGACTAGTGCACGTCACCCTCGTCGAGGGCGTGGAGGACAGTTTCAGGTGGAGGTGGGAAAGTAACAACTCCTACTGCACGCTGTAGGTTTGGAAGTCGCGCGCCCCACCGAACTGCAGAGTGTTCATGTGGCTTGCAGCGCGGAATAGGTGTTGGACAGCCAACATGCTCAGTCGGCGTGGGCTCCCACGCCCGGCATCCTTCCCTATCTGCAACCAAGGGGGCGAGACCCTGGATCACCTTCTCATGGGTTGCGTCCTGGCGTGTGAGCTCTGGTCTGTTTTCCTACGCCTATGGGGCAAGCTCCGCTGGATGCCGCAACAAGACACCACACTCGTCAGCTGGCTGCGACAAAATAAGGGAGGCCCGGGAGGCGATCGGGGCCTTTGGACGGCGGTGGTGCTGATATGTTGGAGTCTCTAGTGTCACCGGAATGACGTGGTTTTTGAAGGTCCGACTCCTTCAAAGGACACAGTGATCCAGAAGATCTCTGAGGATGCGGAGCTCTGGCGAGCGGCTAGGCTGTTTAGAGGCGCTCTTGCGCCGGTAGAAAAGTGGAGATGTCGCGAGTAGTTGCTTTTGTCGTGTGTGTGGTATCCCTTCGAGTTAGCGTGGTTTGTACCTGTGGCGTCTATGCCAGGGATATGCTGTACTTTGGCCTCTTGGCCTCTTCTTCTATGAAACCGATACGTCTATCCATGACGTATCCTTGAAAAAAGTTAGTAAACGTTTGCGTTTGTATCGTGTTTCCAGAAGAAGAAAGAAAAACACTCCTACTGCTCACTTGGGAAGTTTGGGGCGGGTGCACGTAGCATTTCACTGGGAATCAGTCACGAAAATCGAAACAAAAGCACAAAATCAAGGTGCCAACAGAAGTTGCTAGACGCACCCCATACCGGAAACCCCACAACCACCAGCAAATCCCAGTCAGATCGATCCCCTGCGGCGAGTCCATCCATGGATCCGTCCGACGCCGCGCGGCGCTCCGCTGAGCGATGGATGGGCGTGGCCGAGAAGTTGCTCATGGCGCGGGACGTCGAGGGCTGCAAGCAGTTCGTCTCCCAGGCCCTCGACGACGACCCACGCGCCACCGGCGCCGACGACCTGCTTGCCGCCGCCGACGCCCTCCTCGCCGCCCAGCGCCGCCGCCTCCCCTCCGGGATCCCCGACCCCTACGCCGTTCTTGGCCTCGACTCCGCGCTCCCCGCCTCCCGCGACCCAGACGTCGTCCACACACACTACCGCCGCCTCTCCTTCCTGCTGAATCGATCCCACCCCGACCGCCCCTGCTCTCTCGCCTTCGCCGACGCCGCCCGCCTCGTCGCCGACGCCTGGGCCTTTCTCTCGGACCCTCTCCGCAAAGCCTCCCTCGACTCCGACCTCGCTGCCGCTGTAGCCGCCAAGGCCGCAGCAGCTCGCGCACCCACTCCCTCTCCCGAGAAACCGCAGCCGCGACCACCACCACCACCATCTCCACGGCCAGCCTCGTCACCGCCTGCTCGCCAGCCACGGCAGGCGGCTACGGCTTCGCCGCCAGCAAAGCGCGGGCGTCCGCTGCGCGCCGCCAAACCGCAACAGCCGCCTGCGGAGCACCAGCAGGAGGCGGAGGCGCCGAATGCGTCGCCGTTCTGGACGGCCTGCACGTCCTGCTGCCACGTGCACCAGTACGACCGCTCCTACGAGGCACGCACTGTGCTTTGCCCCAGCTGCCGGCGGCCGTTCTTAGCCTCGGCGATGTCCACACCGCCACCTATTGTGCCGGGCACCGACATGTACTACTGCTCCTGGGGCTTCTTTCCCATGGGGTTCCCGGGAGGCCCTGCCTTTGCTGGACCGGCAAATTCTCCGATGCAGCAGCCGCCCGCTTCTCTGGGATTTTACCCGATGGGGCCATACTTGCCATTGCCAGCTCAAGCTAGCGTCAAGGAAGGCAATGTGGCTGCTCAAGCTGGCCCTGTGGAAGGCAATGTAGCTGCTCAAGCTGGCGTTGTGGAAGGCAATGTGGCTGCTCAAGCTGGCGTGTTGGAAGGCAATGTGGCTGCTCAAGCTGGCGTTGTGGAAGGCAATGTGGCTGGTGGTGTTGACAGTGAGGCTGCTGTCAGTGCCACTGAGACAGCGGCAGTGCCGGTGGCGCCATTGCCAGCAAAGTCCACTCATGTAAAGGTTGGGGCAAAGAAGCGAGGGCGGCCCAAAGGCAGCAAGAATAAGAATGTGGTGATTGAGATCAATTAGGATTAAGATTTAGAGCTTCTATGACAAGGGAGTAGCAAATTAGGTACGTTGCGACTGAACTGAACTCCATCATCTGTTGTAAGCTGATGTTCAGGGCAGCTACGCCCTTCATTTTTGTTCATGAATAATTTTCCTATTTCCTTTTGCTGGGAATCTTAGCCTAGTGGTTTTTAAGTTGACCTATGGTAGATTTTTTCGCATTGTACATTAGATTGTAGATGTTATATGTTGTCTAGACTCCAGATGCACCCCCATCCAGATATGATGTTGTAACTTGTAGGATCATCAGATGGATAATTCCCTCGGCAAGATGTACATTAGAAATGTCAACCTGTTCCTGGTTTTGTACATTTAATTGCAAAATGTACAATACAAATGACACTGCTTTGCAGTGTTAAATCCATAAATTTCTGAGCTCAGTATATGATATCTGTCATTGGTGGAAAAGACCTGGCAATTGTGCTGGTGAGTGGTATTTCCGTTGAATGGACTTGGCTCGGCTCAACCAGAAGTTCGGAACATCCTATATTCCTATGGGAATACCTTTCTGAAAATTGTCCATTTGGAACACTAATTGTTAAGATAGTAGCAATGATCAAGCACAATGACCTGGTGGAGTACATCATTTGGATTCCCGGGCTTGATCGTTGATATGAACTTGTAATAGAAATGACAAACAGATAAAGTAAACATAATCCTTGTCTAGCACATCGTCAGACAAGAATAGAACTGTAAAAGCCATTGGTCAATTGGATTAATATTAATCAGTTTATTTAGAATAATATTAATCAGGATTTTTTTGCGAGAATATTAATCAGGGGTTTTTGACTTCGAGGACACCCAAAAGTTTGCCGCTCTTTGCGAAAAGGTTAGCCTGGTGCATCTTCAATCTTCAGGAGGGGGTTGCTGACACCATCACCTGGATGCTATTATGCTAAACCCGGATACCTCCTACATTGCTGTTCCAGCCTACAACGATGACAATTTGCTGGAATCAGTGGACCGCCTACAAGAGCAACTGTCTGGAAGGTTTTCGGCACCACTTAACTTAAGTGCAAGTTGGAAGAACAAGAATTGGCGTGCCAACTTTTCTTCTAATGTAGGTATGTCATCAGGATTAGGATAGCGGGATTGAGTTATCCTACCCTTCATGAGATCCATCTCAAGCTCTGGAGCAATGAGCAGCCAGCAAAAATATGTTGGATTGAGATGGTTGGATCAGAGTGAAATCATTGAAAATGGCTAGCCTCTCTCTTCATGCTGGAAAATCTGGGACTAATGAAGCCTGGTCCTTTATCTCGGACACTCTCCGCAAAGCCTCCATTGACTCCGACCTCGCTGCCGCAGTGCCACCAAAGCCGCAGCAGCTACTCCCTCTCCAGAGAAGCAGCAGCCGCAGCCACCACCATCTCCACAGACAGCTACGGCTTCGCTGCCAGCAAAGCGCGGTCATCCACCGCGCTCTGCCAAACCGCAACAGCCGCCTCCGGAGCACCAGCAGGAAGCGGAGGTGTCGTGCGCCATCGTTCTGGACAGCCTGCACGTCCTGCTGCCACGTGCACCAGTACGACCGCTCCTACGAGGCGTGCACTGTGCTTTGCCCCAGCTGCCGGTGCCCTTTCTTCGCCTCGGCGATGCCCACACCTCCACCTATCGTGCCGGGCACCGACATGTACTACTGCTCCTGGGGCTTCTTTCCCATGGGGTTCCCGGGAGGCCCTACGTTTGCTGGACCGGCAAATTCTCTGATGCAGCAGCCACCCGCTTCTCTGGGATTTTATCCGATGGGGCCATACTTGCCATTGTCAGCTCAAGCTGGCATCGTGGAAGGCAATGTGGCTGGTGGTGTTGGCAGTGAGGCTGCTGTCAGTGCCAATGTGACTGCGGCAGTGCCGGTCCCATTGCCAGCAAACTCCACTCATGTAAAGGTTGGGGCAAGGAAGCGAGTGTGGCCCAAAGGCAGCAAGAATAAGAATATGGTGATTGAGATCGATTAGGATTAAGACTTTTGGCTTCTACGACAATGGAATCGCGAATTAGGTACGTTGCGACTGAACTGAACTCCGTCATCTGTTGTAAGCTGATGTTCAGGGCAGCTACGCCCTTCATTTTTGTTCATAAATAATTTTCTTATTTCCTTTCGTTGCGAAGCTTAGCCTAGTGGCTTATTAAGTTGACCTATGGTAGATTTGTTTGCATCGTACATTAGATTGTAGATGTTATATGTTGTCTAGACTCCAGTCTCCAGATGCACCCCCATCCAGATATGATGCTGTAACTTGTAGGATCATCAGATGGACAATTCCCTCTGTGAGATGTACGTTAGAAATGTCAACCTGTTCCTGGTTTTGTGCATTTAATTGCAAAATGTACAATATAAATGAGAATACCTTTCTGAATTCGGAACATCCTATGGGAATATCTTTCTGGAAGTGTAACCTGTTCCTGCCAATATCAACCAGAAGTTCGGAACATCCTATGGGAATATCTTTCTGAAATTGTCCATTTGGAGCATGATTGTTAAGATAGTAGCACCGATCAAGCACAACGACATGGTGGAGCACTTCTTTGGATTCCCGGGCTTAATCGTTGATATGAGCCTGTAATAGAACTATAGAAGTGACTGAAAGATAAAGTAACCAAAATCCTTGTTTAGCACATATTCGTTTTTTTTAGAATAACATTAATCAGGTTTTTGGCTTCGAGCACATCCGTAAGTTTGTCACTCTTTTGTCAAAAGGTTAGCCTGGTGCATCTTCAGAAGGGATTGTTGGAAAATCTCCTGGAATCTAACCACGGATCCTACACTGCTGTTTCAGTCTACAACCTCCGATTTGCTGGAATCACTAGATCGACGACGAGAGCAGCTGTCTTGAAGGTTTGGGGAAACTTAAGTACAAGTTCTTGTCTTGGCAGATCATGCATAACTGTATTTGGACGGTTGATCAGCTTCAACCCCTTTGGTTGCCTGCCACCGGTACTAACCGTTTCTGATGCCGAATCATCAAGTTTAAATAAGCTATTGTAGCCTGAAACCCGAAGCTGTTTTTGAGCCTAATACACTCCTGGGGAGTAGTAGCTGTAGAAAAGAACTGCATGCGATGTGCATTTCTTCCGATATCAATATACGTCACAGGCGAACAGATTTACACCAGAAAACAGGTTAGGGACCAAAAATACAGATTCCTAGGACTTCCGAGTGTCGGATAAACATTTTACCAACCAGTCTACAACGGATAAGCACAGAACGAAGCCAGGGACCAAAGTTTAATTTGAAAGAATTGGCAGGGGCCGCGCGAACGCGTACCCCCTCTACCACAAATTATGACGTTCACTCTCCCACTTGGGGAGATGATAAGCCAACGCGTCCACCAAGTGCAATGTGGACCATTGACCTAGGCCACGAGCCTTCTTGATCGCTCGTAGACCCCGTCCAGGTAAGTAATTTGCAAGGTGGGCAGGGGCGCTGCTTATATAGGCTCGTCGCTCGCCCGAACCACCGTCGGGGATCGAGGTGGGACTAAACATCAGGAAACGCTGCGCCGCTAGTGCAGCAGGAGCTCCACTTCCTTGTTTCCTGGGCCGGTTGTTATTTGGAGGCCCATAGAGATTCAGCCCTTCCGGTTTAAGCATCAACGATGGCCCGTTCCTTTTGCAATGATCAAATCAAAGGCATCGTACCTCACGGTCGTTCACCAGGTTCTTGCTCAATTTTTTCTCGACTAGAAAAATGAACTAATCCTAGCAGCAGCTCAAAAACTCAGATCATCCTACCGTGCCATATGTGATATTGCACTCGGTGCTACTGGCCCACAGACTGAAGAAACGAAGAGTCAAGATCGCAAGAGCAAACCCTTCTTCAACACCAGCTTCCGTGCCCGAAAATTCAAAATGCATACCAAGAAGTACAGGTTGATTTGAATGAATTTATGTCGACCGGTTCGGACACAAACACACCTATAGGCATATTTCTTCTAGTACTTGAATTTTGTTTTAAACCCCGTATGTTAAAATAATGCTCTACATTAGTCAACGGAGAAGGTTATTTAGCCTTCATTGAACATGGTGGCTTGTTCTCCTATTGTTTTGTTATACTACAATAGAAATATGTTCAACCATACTTGACATTGGGCGCCACACAATATAAATTCTACCCCATATCATATTTGGCATTTATGTTCAATCGGAAGCATCAGCGTGGAGCACGAAAATTGATCATCTCCTCAATACCCGTCGCAAAAAAAAGTTGTTACCGAATCTATCTAAATTTGTACGTGATTTAGAATGTAGATACATTTAAATTAGGCAAATTTATGATCTCTATTTTGAAACGGAGGGATTAGAAATCTTGGTGGTTTGTAGACGATCTCACGTTACATCCGAGCAGACCATGACGTCTGATATCCTCACACGCTTCCTAGTTGATGAAGAGAGGAGACATCCATTGCAACTCCTTCATATGACCACGAAAGAAAATGCAAGATAAATGCATATGTGTGGCAACAATATCACAAAGAAACATGCAAAATGAAATGCACATGCATAGTCATCGATAGAAATGCACACGGAGGTGTGTTACGAACTTGCTCCATTTCTCCACTCCATCGGCTACAACAAGCCTTGATCACATCCCACTGGCATTGTAGTGATTCGACCGGTGTAGCAACGTGAGGCATGAGCTTGAAAATTTTATCTTCGATTCGCTGTCACTTCCCGGTTTGGTCACTGTCGTACACCGCATCGATGGACACTTACGACCATGCCCACACCAAGCAAGTGTCTTCGATCTCGGTGTAGTTCACGACTCTCTTCTTCTTCGACTTCGCCGCATCAAAAACCTCCTCGTCGATCTATTCCAATGCTTCTTGACCCTCACCATAACCCTGACCATCCTCAACCTCTTCACCATCATCCTCACCATCAACTCGTAAGCATCGATGTGAGGCTCGGTAATGACCACCTTTAGGAAATTCAGAAATGAGCTCGGAACCTCGTGCACATCATACCTTCGGGGCATTTCGACAAACACATTGACAACACCGACGTCATTGTCTTTCTGGGCGTCGGTCGCGGCCGTCGGTGGGCCGAGGTGAGGAACTCAGCTGCAATGCATGGCCCGCTTATTGTTCGCGCCATCATCTAGCTTCTTCCATGACACCCTAATGAGCGCATATTTCACACCGTTGGGGAACCCCAAGAGGAAGGTATGATGAGGACAGTAGCAAGTTTTCCCTCAGTAAGAAACCAAGGTTTAATCGACCAATAGGAGAAAAGTGTGACTTTCGAAGGTGTTGCTAGCTGACTATTGGTAGAGCGCACTACCGGCGTCAGCAACAACGTGAAACCTGCACACAACACAACCAAAATACTTTGCCCCAACTTGCAGTGAGGTTTTTAATCTCACCGGTTTCGCTGAATACAAAGGATTAGACGTATCGAGTGGAAAGAGATGTTTGCAGTAATTAAAGAGAACAATGTTTGAGGAAAGTAAACAGAGCATTATTGCAGTGGATGAATTTATCAGCGTAAAGGAAAAAACCGGGGTCTACAGTTCACTAGAGGTGTCTCTCCATAAAGATAAATAACATGATGGGTGAACAAATTACAGCTGGGCCATTGATAGAATACCGACCACACATGACAAGATGATTACTATGAGATTCGCTTGAGCATTACAACATAATACATAGACCGTAATCCAACTGCGTCTATGACGAATAATCCACCTTCCGGTTATCGTCTGAACCCCTTCCAGTATTAAGCAATCAATAGATTATCGCATTAAACAATGTGTGTAAAGTAAACAATAGAATTATCCTTGGATAAAACATTGTTGTTTTCTCCCTAGTAGCAACAACACATCTGCAATCTTAGAAGTTATTGTCACTCTTCCAGAAAACTAGAGGCATGAACCTACTATCGAGCATAAATACCCCCTCTTGGAGTCACAAACATCTACTTGGCCAGAGTATCTAATAGCAACGGAGAGCATGCAAGATCACAAATAACATATGACAAATATATATAATCGATCTCAACATAGTATTCAATATTCATCGGGTCCCAGCAAACACAACATGTACCATTACATAAGGATGATTGAAAGGACGAGATGTCGCCTAGAGGGGGGGTGAATAGGCGTTTAAAAACTCTTAACGGATTTGTCTTGTAAGAATGCGGAATTAAACTAACGTTTAGTTTACAAGCACAAACCCTAAATATGCTAAGCTCAACTAAGTGTAACAATAACAACTAGAGCTAAGCAAGATAGACACAAGATATATGTAGCACAAGTGATAGCAAGATATATGTACTTCAAGCACGATGGCTATCACAAGGAAAGAGAGCTCGGTTATAGAAATAACCGAGACATGCGGAGACGAGGATGTATTCCCGTGTTCCCTTCCTTTGCAAGAAGGTACGTCACGTTTGGAGGAGTGGAGGTCCCACGAAGGATTCCCCAACGCCACAAAGGCTCACCCTATTCTCCGAGCCACACCCACGAAGGATAATGGCCCTTTGCTTATGGTTAGTTTTTCCTCCACTCCGGAGATGGCAAGCTCCACAACCACTTCACAAGCTCCAAGAAGGAGAAGCCCGGGCCTCTTCACAATCTTCCTTGAAGAGATCACCGGAGCACCAACCACCAAGCCAACTAGGAGGTCTCCCTCCAAGAGTAACAAGCTCACGGTCTCTCACTCAAACTAATCGTGGTGGAGAGCTCAACACTATGCAATGATGCAAAGCAAGAATACTAGAGGTGTTCAAGTCCTTCACACTCAAATCCCACCCAAGCAACAAATGCTAGGATGAGATTGGAGAGGAAGAACAATGGAGAAAGTCAACAAAAGACTCCAAGATCTAGATCCAATGGGTTCCCCTCACTTAGAGGAGAAATTGATTGGTGGGGATTGTAGATCTAGATATCCTCTCTCAAATCCTCAAGAATGGGCAAAAATCATGGGAGGAATCAAGAGGGGAGCAAGTTCTTCGAATAGCAACAATGGAGGTGAAGAAAGGGGAAGAACTAGCTCAGCTCAAGGTGGAAGAAGACTATTTATAGCCAAAGAGGGGAAATAACCGTTGGGGAGAAAGGAAGTGAAAATCGCACAGGAAAACGGCCCAGCCGGTGCACAGGCCGGCCGACCGGACCAGGAGCCGAGGTGGCCGGTCGGCAGTCCAGCCCGACCGGGGCACAGACCGGCGGGAGGGAGCAGGCCGCGCGGAGGGGCGAGCGGGCCGCGTTGGTGGGAGACGGTCCAACCCGGTCGGGAGGCCGGTCAGCCGGGCCGCACGCCGAGCGGGCCGGTCGGGCGCCGGGAGCTGGGCCGGACAAGGCCGGGAGCTCCCCAGTAGTCGGCCCGGTTGGCACGAGCGCCAGAGCCGGTCCAGACCGGGTGGGCCGGCGGGTGGACCGGCAGGCCGGTCGGCTGGCTGGCCTCATCCTCCCCTTTTTCTTTTTGTTTCGTATTTTCCTTTTCTTTAATAACAAATGCTCCCGAACTCCGATTTGAATGAAACCAATTTTGTTTGAAAGATAACAACAAATGCTATCCTATAGAAAGTGAAAACACAAGAATCTGTAGGAGGGGATTTTATCATGAATATAAAAGGTAGAACCTTATATCATGAATAACCAGTAAAATCACCCAACCTTGAAAATGTCATAGAGGAGTCATACGAATTCCGTTTTAGATGAACTTGGGCTTGTTGTAAAGCTAGCAACAAGATCAAGAACCTCTCACAGAGAAACACGAAGAAGCAATAGGGATATGCAAAGTATGCAAATGATTGAGCTCCCTAAGACGATGTGATCAAGTTACCCAACCGAATGCCCCTCTTGATAGTGCGGCTATCTATCCTATAATCCGGTCTCCCAACAACCACCTTGAGACCGGTGAAAGGAAAACTTAGCAAGGCTATACCTTTGCCTTGCGCATCCCGCTTGATCTTGATGATAGCTCTTCAATCTCCACTCAAGCCGGAATGCCTTACTTGATCATCGTTACTTCATGAAGACTCACAAATACTCCCCCATACATTATGATGGGAAAGCTCCATTCATGTAGATCTTCACATGTCCATTATCATCAAATGGACGGCAAGCTTCAAGCATATGATCCTCTCGAGATGCTCAACTTGAACTTGCCCAACTCAACCTTGATGACGATCACCACTTGCTGTCATCCTCTCATGGGCATACCACGTGACTCCACGTGGCACATTCTTCATGCTTCATGTGTTGACCAAACTTGAATATATTCTTCACTCTTTGTATTTGTCAACCTTGTATCTTCTCATGCTCTATCATACTATCTTGATAGATGATCTTGATGCCAATACACAAGGTATATCTTTATCTTTATGGCATCCATACTTGAATCCAACACATGGACTACAAGTAGAACCTATGAAATATTCCTTCATATAAACTCAATGAAAACATTAGTCCATAGGGGCTGTCATTAATTACCAAAACCACACATAGGGGCAATGTACCCTTACAATGATCTTGATCATTTAGGATAACTCACAAGATCTAAACATGCAGCATAAATTGGGGAAGACAACCATCTAGCTACTGTTATGGACCCATAGTTCAGGGATGAACTACTCACGCATCACTTCGGAGGCGGGCATTGCGATGTAGATACCTCCGGCGATGATCTCCCCCTCCGACTGGGTGCCAGGAAGAGCTTCAGAACTCTCTCGAGCTAGGGTCTGCAATGGCGGTCGCGATGGAACTTTCCGTGGATGGAGGCTCGGGTGTTCAGGGTTTTCCCGAGATCATGAATAAATAGGCGAAATGGCGAGGTCGGTGGAGGACAGGGGGGCCCACACCACCCCTTGGCGCGCGCCCAGGCTTGGCCGCGCCAATGCATGGCGTGGCCGCCCTGTGGCTCCTCTTCGGCCCCCCTCTGGACTCTGTCTTCGTTACGGAAAAATATTGACTTCGGCTTTTGTTTCGTCCAATTCCGAGAATATTTTCTGTACAATTTTTCTGAAATATAAAATAGCAGAAAACAGGGAACTGACACTGTGGCATCTTGTTCATAGGTTAGTGCCGGAAAATATATAAAAGTGCAACGAAATATGAGCAAAACATATATGAATTGGTGTAAAACATCAAAAATTATAGATACGTTTGAGACGTATCACACCCCCGTCTTTAGCCGCGGGTCGAGGAACGAGCATCGGCGTGGTGGCGGCCGAGGCAACACCAGCAACGACGAGGTGGGTGCCCATGTGCTTCCTCTTCAGGACGAAGGCAATGACCAGGGCTGCAATGCGGGATGCGATGCATGCCGGATTTCTTCTGGCATACCTAGCCTTTATGTACTCCTCGACCAAAACTAATGCTAGACGTTGGCTTAGTTCTGTTTTTGCGGGACTACGCGGGACGCCGCCCTACAACCCTAGCGACGTCGGCAGGCGGGCCACCCGCGCGTAGCCACGAGAGGTGGCGGTTGAGGCCTCGCGACATAGCCAACGGCGGGAAAAGCTGAGGGGGGTCCATGGGGTCAAATCCGGGAGGTGGCGACGGCGGAGACCAAGTGGGGAGGTAGATCGGTGGGGGTGACGGCACATGAGCGGGAAAGGAGGGGGAGGAAATGTAGGGAGATTTTTTTCCAAGCCCTGTATTTTTTTCCGGGCAGGAAATTGAAAAGGAGCTGTTAGGCTGGTGCCAACGCGGTCGATAGCGGGGGCGCTATCGCCCGTGGCGGGGCGGGAGGCGGGCGGGAGTGGGGCGGGACGGTAGCGGCAGGCGCCGGGCCGGGCGCCGGCGGAGCGCCCGCCGCTGCCGGCTACCGCCCGCGTTGGCGACGTGAGCGAGGCGGGAGGGAGGCGAGAGGCGGGCGGCAGGCGCTGGCGACGCGGGCGAGAGTGGGGGCGATAGAAGGTAGGAGACGACCTGGTCGGTTTTTATTTTTATTTTATTTTCTTTCCTTCTTTTATTCTTTAAATCTCAGTTTTTATTTTATTTTCTTTCCTTCTTTTATTTTCTTTCCTTTTTTTACTCTTTCAGTTCAAAATACAAACACAAGTACACACTTTTCATATAGGATATTTAGAAAAACAAGAAACATAATTTGTATTTTTATTAATTATTATGTAATCGGTAACATTTTTAGTTGAATAAAATAATTTTATTGCATTATTTTGAATGTCTACAAAAATTCGAGTGAAATAACTTAATGTGAAAAAGAAATGGTGATGTGGAGGAGAGAGAAGTGAGAGATGACACTATAGCCCGTGCATTGGCACCGTGGGGTAAGAGTGGGGTGAGAGTGGGATGAGAGTGAGGGAAAAAGCTGGACGTGGCGGGTGAGAGTGAGGTGAGACATTGGCCTTATTTTACTCAGGGATCTGCTGGAGATGCTCTAGCCCGAGCTCTCTTCAGTTCGTCGCTCCACGCTCGACCCGACCTTCCTCCTCCGCCGTGTTCTTGGCTGCTGCAGCCTCGCCAGGGAGCTGCCTGCTTCAGACCTTCGGCGACTCCGGCGAGCAGGCGACATCCTGCAACCAGGTGCTTCCTCCATCCCATCTGCATTTTTCGTCCGCACCGCACCCCCTCTGTTCGCGGCATCAACCCTAGGCGACCGACGGCGATTCAAGGCGGCCGCTTCCAGAGAGGTAGTCCTCCATTTTCTCTCTCTTCTTCACACATCTCCAGTTCCCCTCCATGGCTCCGACGCGCGGCCCCTCCTAGCCCTAACCCTAGGCGCGACTGCGGCGCCGCTCCTTTTCCGCGGCCGGCCAGAACGCATCTCGCCCCTCCCTTCCCCGTTATGGCGTTCCCCTGCCCCGAGTCCCCGACCGACGAGTCGACCGCCCACCCCCGACGCGCCGCACGGCGCACACTGCCACGAGCAGGCAAGCAAAACCGCTGGTGCTCGTGGGCCGGCTGTGGACATAACCTGTTTTTTTTTTGGACAATGTTGTTGCTTGCTTGTCGCTGGCGGTTCTAGCTGCCCGCTCCTTGCTATTGCTCACTTGCAGTTCGAATGTGCTTGAATGCTTGCGAAACTGACACTTTCATTGAGTTCTACTGATAACCCTCAGGTTTACTTGCTTTTTGAATGTGCTGAATGGTTCAGTGACTGCTAGCTATCAATTAGCGCTTGTGCAGCTGTCCCCTGCTCTGCCACGGTTTGCTGCAAGTGATGCCCATTACTTTAACTCTTAAACTCTATAATGATTTGTGTGTGTAATTGTGTGATGCTTAGTCGTCAAGTCATCCAAAATTCGTGTCAACTTGGTTACTATGATATTTAGCGAAACCGAAATAATTTGGTATTCACTGAGATGGAACTGTATTGTTATCTCATACCCTATTTATCAAAGTATCATAACCATATTTACCTAATTAACCCAAAGTGCAGCCACTGTTAGGTGCTAGGCAGGCGATTGCTGGAGCCTAACACTTAGTCAAGCTACGCGGCCGTCTTCTATAACAGCGGATTTAAGTTGCTCTGTTGGTCGAACAGCTTTCCATCAAGCTAACCAGAAGTCAGAGTGCCCAATGTCTATACTAGCTAATCATTTCTTGTTTGGTGCTTTTTCAGGTTTGAATTGGTCATTATGGTGAAGAAAACTGCAGAGCAAAGTTATGGTGAACTTTCAGAACTTAAGCCAAGGCAGAATTTCCGTTTAGGAGATATAACATGGGTTAAGCATGGTACCTCTTCTTGGTGGCCAGCGCAGGTACGGTGATGCATGCACCTTCCATGCACTGCTTATTTAAACTAGGTGAATACCTTTTCTTTGCCATGGATCAGCATTTTAGATTGCCCCAACATGCTGAACCTTTTTGGTGCCACACTCAATGCCACGCCCTTGGTTTCATATCAGCTCTCGAGTGAGTTTCTCCTCGGGCAAAACTAGGGAGTCGTTTGTGAGGAGCCTCACTTTGGGAATTTTTTTTTGAATCTGAAGTTAGTAATAAGGAGGACATCTATTGGGGTCTTCACGCAGCCACAATTATGGTTTGTCAAGTAGAGAGGGGAGAAGAAGATGAGCGGACTGTTTCCACGGATTAACATCTTTATTGCGGTGAAGATGTATAGAGTATGGTTCCACATTACATTTGTAGATGCCAGTGCATATGCTCTCCACCATAATCTTTATCGCTGGGCAGATGGTTGTATCTGTAATAGAGCAATTATATCAATCATATATGAGTAAGACTTACACTTTGGTGAAGTGCCAATATTGCATCCTTTGTAGTTGTATGATGCAAAGATAAAACATTGTAGACTTTTGCCAACTGTTACTTGTTGATATTCTTGATCCTAAGCTTCCCATGCATATATTTATACCCAATTGTATTCCTGAATTCAAGGTCATTGATGAAGCATCTGCTAGTAACAAGCCCAAGAAGAAGACCATCCATGATGCCCTGGTGCGATTGTATGGCACATGCCAATAGTAAGGGGCACTATTAACATGTTAAACATTTCTCTTCTTTCTAGTTGTGATAATCTTTATGATAAAGGTTAATTGTTCTCATTATTTGCTTTCAGCTTGTATGTTGACCCTTGGAAGTCTAAGATGGAATTTGAAATGGTATGCACATCGTATATTCCATAACTCATGAAGATGCTGTTAACTAGTGAGCAGCAAGTGACTGAACTGAATTAAAAAAAAACTTAAACCAGCTGAAATATGGAAATAACTAACAACTTTAATCGCTATGTCCTTTTTGGTTTAGTTGGATTTTCAACTTCGGGATACCGATATAACCAAAACTGCTGAATTGATGCACATCTATCCACAACTTATGGAAATATAACATGTGTCGATGATGAAATTCTAACAGTTGTTTTGAATTGTAATATGATTCGTTTTAACTAGCAGAATGCACCAGTAGCGCAATTCACACATATGTGATTGTACGCATAAACCAACTTTGCTGATCTAATTATTCTTTAGTCTGATTAATTTTTTACGTTGAAATTTATACTGAACTGGTCATATCAATTGAATACTTGCCCTGTGTCACCACTTATGTACTGCTAGTAGTAGTTTTATAGATAATTCTGTTGTATGAAGTGTTCTTATTTTTAGCCTACAAGAGAGTTAGTTGCTTTTGTCTTCCCATTCATGAATGATATCAAATCCCTAATTATTCTGAACTTCAAATATTTCTCATATGAGCTCATTGTGTGCAGATTCTGAAGGAAGAAAATAAGACAGCCATGGAAGCATTCCACCATGTGCTTCAGAAGGTAGGGCAATCACCTTTGCATAGAGTTTGTTATAAGTCACAATTTGAAAGAGGTTGTTTAAGTCCGTGTTTAATCTTACAAATGCAGGAGCTTACTCATCTTAGCTCGCCCAGTGATGATGATGACGAACCTGTCAGCACAAAAGGTGAATTTCTGTTTGTTTTCGTATGAAGAATCTAATATGTTCTGTATATTGGACATGGTGGGCCTTGTGTAGTGTGGGCAATGATTTGATCATTCATTTTGTCCCCCTATTGCCAACAATGATATGTTTCTGTTTGCGATGTTGTTCATAGTAGTAAGATTTAAGGACATGTTCTATTGAGCAGTTTCAGTGTCAATATTGCTAAATTGTCACCTGTACTGTTTTATTCCCTGAATCAAGTTTTAGTTCTCTTGTCATCAATAAAACGAATATATTTAGCTTTAATTGGTATGCATCTAATTTTTTTTTATTTCCATATGGTCTGCCCATCTTGGCCACAGCCAAGACGTCTGTTAGGAAAGCCTCTGCTGAAGGAAGAGATAAGACACAGAAGCAAGCTTCTGTAGATAAAAAGGGTCGTAAGGCAGTAACATCAGTTGTCAGGAAGGAAGGAGCAAGACAATCAGGCCGTACCAGTGCAAAGAAATATTCAGATGCTTCCGAGGACAGCACATCGCAACTCCACGATACAAGTGCAAGTGAAGATGCAGCTGAAGTAGGAGACATTACATCAGTGAATCGAAGGCAGCGCAAGAAGGTTTCAGCGGTAGATGGAACTGACCGAGAGATAAAGGCTATGGTTAGGGACATGCTGCTGGGGGACGTTGTAGCCAGGCAGCACGCCTCTGTAGATGATGTGATCTTTCGAGTCAGTGATGCTACCGTAGGAATGGTGGCTCATGGTACTACAGAGGGTGGACGAAGCATCAAGCGAACTGGCGGTGGACTGGAGGCTGATTCAAGCAACGATGCAAAGCGACCTAGAAAGGGGAACACCAAGCCTAATAATTCCAACTCTTCTCCTGTAAGTAGATATACTCCATACTTCTGAATATGTCTGTGAGCTTCATACACTAATTTGACCGAACTCCACCAGAGCAGGGATGTTGCAGCCATGGAGGGACGTGAGCAGCATAGCTCGCGCCAGATCAAGATCATGCAGAAGCTGGGTCTGGTTGCTCCACCAGGATCTCCATTCAAGGGATTAGCTGTGGCCACCCACCGATAGTTCCAATGCTCGTTAGGACCTGCTATTTTTTGTAAGCGCCACTACTGTTATGTATGGAAACCCGTAGGTATGGTGCTGGATCTATTAGTTTAAGCTGTAGTCGCCAATTGCTATTCTTTAGGGAAGAACTTGGCCGAGTTTAACTGCTATGTAAGTGCACCGTTAGTTACTTAGTTTTGTATGAGCAGAGATTGGTCACCGCCGCTCGTGCTACGTAAGTTACTGAGTTGGGACCTTGGATTATCCATGTTTGTTGCCAGCAGTCCAGCACCACCGTTGGGATTGAAACGGTGACATGAATGGCTCAATGATGAATGCTACATGTCATTTGTCATCTTTTTTTTTGTCGTACAACATACTTCCTCTGTCCGCGATTGAGTACACTTCCAACTCTTGTTTTAAGTCAATTCGTGTATTTCTAACTCTCGTTTGAAATCAAATTTTAATTTTTAAAACCTATTGGAAACGTAGCAGTATTTAATTATTTATGACACTATCACTCAACCTGTTTTGAAATGTAGTTTCATAATATACAAGTTTGACATCATATATGTTTCTTCTATTTTCTATAAGCTTGATCGAACTTAAAAATGTTTGACTCAAGACAAAAGATATTTGCGAAAAAGTGAACAGTACATGCAGTGTCCCATAGAGCAGCGTTGCCATGCATGCATACCCAGTGTTGTTTTTTGGCCATTGTAGTAGATTCCAGAGCTAACCCATTACGCTAACATGTTTAGAGCATCTCCAGCCGCGTCCCCCAAATCGTCCCCCAAACCGCGCCGGATTGAGCGTTTGGGGGACGTGTTTTGTTCGTGCCGCGTTTGGGGGACGTCGCTCCCCAGCCGCGTCCCCCAAACGCCGCCCCCAACATTTAAAATAATTTTTTTAACACATAAACCATTTATATCAAATGTAGCATATGAAAAAAAATGTTTTCGAGGATTGTTTTCAAATTAAATTACAACAAACAATAAAACAAGTAATCAAATATAATAAAAAGGGCTAGATGATACATCAAGGTGCCACGGTATTTCCTTTGATCCTCCACAAATGCTCAACGAGATCGGCTTGAAGTTGCTCATGCACATTGCTTGTCACGGATCTCTCGCGTGCATGGCGAGAAAATCAGCAAAATCTGCAGGCAACTTATGATCAACCTCCGCGAGAGGGCCTTGATACTCATAGGGACCAACATGTGACCTAACATGATTCTTGCGGTCATCCTCGATGATCATGTTGTGCATGATCACACAAGCCTGCATCACCTCCCACATTTGGTCGTGAGACCAGCTTAGAGCAGGGTACCGTACAATGGCAAATTGTGCTTGAAGCACACCAAATGCCCGCTCGACATCCTTCCCGCAAGCCTCTCGTCGTGTAGCAAAGTGAGAATTCTTCGGACTCGATGGATTCGAGATTGTTTTGACAAAAGTGGCCCATTTTGGATATATACCATCGGCTAGATAATAGCCTTTGGTATATTGGTGGCCATTGATCTCATAGTTGCATGGTGGAGCATGCCCTTCCACTAGTCTGCCGAACACCGGAGACCGCTGCAACACGTTGATGTCATTGTGTGATCCCGCCATGCCAAAGAAAGAATGCCAAATCCACAGGTCATAATCTGCCACGGCTTCAAGCACCACACCGCAATATCCATGACGCCCTTTGTATATACCTTGCCAAGCAAACGGGCAGTTCTTCCATGCCCGGTGCATGCAATCGATGCTTCCAAGCATTTCAGGAAATCCTCCGGCAGCATTTTGTGCCATGATCCTTGCGATCTCTTCCTCGGTTGGCCCTCTCAAGTAGTATTTGCCAAACTTTCCCACCACAGCTCGGCAAAACTTGTACATGCACTCAATGGCGTAGACTCACTCATGCGAAGGTAGTCGTCCCGTGTATCGGCAGGTGCTCCGTATGCAAGCATCCTCATGGCGGCGGTGCACTTCGAATGGATGAGAACCCGAGAACGCCTACAGCGTCGACCTTGAGCTTGAAGTAGGGGTCGAACTCTCGAACGCCGTGGAGGATATTCATGAACAGGCCCTTGCTCATCATGTACCGGCGCCGAAAATTGTCGGCATGTGTTGCCCCGTCGGCGAAGTAGTCGTTGTGCGGCATGGCATGCCCCTCCATCCTCTCGCCGGGGCTTCGACTTCCTTCTTCCCGGCCTTGATCCTCCGCGGCGCGGCCTCTTCCTCTTCTCCGCCTCGGCGTCAAGCATGTCCTGGAGGGACGCGATGATCGGCAAATGCTCCCGCAGGTCGTCGTCGAACGCTTGCTCGTCCTCCAGCAGCGAGGGCAACCATCTCATCGTCGCTGTCCATGGCTAAAGCAAAATCAATGGTTAAAATTGCGCCGAGGCAGACGACGCAACAAACAGCGACCAATCGCGCCTACCCGGCAAGTCGTCGAGCACCTTCTGTGCGCGGAGGTGGGGCGGATTTGACGGCGCGTTCTGGGAGGCGCCGGCGACGCGGCGGCGGCGGCACGACCGGCGGGAGCCCCAACCGCGACAACGGTGCCGACTCGCAGCACGGATCGGACGCCCAAACGGCCGGGAAATCCAGCGGCGGCGGTGGGGTGGGAGGCGCGGGAAGGAAGGAGCGACGAGAAAAGAGGCGCGAACCAACGGTTTATGCAAATAGTCGCCGACATGTGGGAGCCCGCCTCGCTTTTCGTTGTGTCCGGCGTCCCCGGAGCGTCCCCGTGGGACGGGGACGGGCTCGGGGCGCCGGACACCGTATCGGGCCGCGCCGGACAAAAATGGGCTTTGGGGGACGCGGCTGGAACGATTTTTTTGTCCGGCGCGCCCCAAATCCCTTTGGGGGACGCTTTGGGGGACGCGACTGGAGATGCTCTTAGAGCATCTCTCCACAGGCGCTCCGTAGCGGCCCGATGTGTTTTAGGGGCCGGCGTGGTTTTTGACTCAGCATCGGTGCGTCTCAAAAGACGTCGGCTAGTTTTCGAGTCCAATAGAAGCGCCGATAATCCTGTGTTGGCCCCATCATAGAGGATGCAGATCGGGCGCACCGGTGCCTCGCGACACGGCAGAAAACGCGCGTGGACTCCGCCTGGTAGCCAGACACACCACATTCCCCACCTCCTACCCACGCCCGAGCCGACTCCCACCCCTCTAGATCGCCACCGTCGTTGTCGCGCCCCCTACTTGCAATAGACACCGCCGCCTACCGCCGTCCATCGACACGGCCACCACCGCCGCACAACCGCCCCGCCCGCAAGGTGTTCGTCGGATTGCCGCGATGGATAGCGACGATGAGTTGATGGTGCAGCTGTTCACAGAAGAGCAGAACATTGAGTTTATCCGGCGGCAACAACAACAGCTGATTCCGACGAGCTTGCTTCGCGTTCGCCAGCCTTTGTTCGTCGTGCCTCGGCGTGGCGGCTCAAAGGCAGGCAAGAGGAGGAACATCAACCGGCATCGTCAAGCCGGCGCAATGCTGCTTGACGCCGACTACTTCAACAACGACGCGACTCATTCGACAAAGGAATTTGGGCGTCGGTTTAGGATGAACAAGGATATGTTCATGAAGATTGTCTACAGCGTGAGTACGACGACTACTTCATGACCAAGCAAGATTGCACAGGTTTGTGGGGTTTCACCCCAATTCAGAAGTGCACTGCTGCAATGCGCTGTCTTGCATACGGAGCTCCACCAGATACATCCAATGACTACCTACGGATGGCGGAGTCGACATGTTCACAGAATCTCTACAAGTTTTGCCGAGCCGTCATAGCGGTGTTTGGTAAAGACTGAGAGCACCAAGGGCAGATGATACAGCTCGGATCCTGGAAAAAAATGCAGAAAGAGGGTTTCATGGGATGCTCGAAAGCATTGACTGTATGCATTGGGGCCGAAAGAATTGCCTTTTTTCTTGGCAGGGGATCTACAAGGGGCATAATGGTGAGTGCAGTGTCATTTTTGAGGCGGTGGCGGACCATGACCTTTGGATTTGGCATGTTTTTTTTGGCATGCAGGAACAAACAATGATATCAACGTGCTGCAGCGCTCTCTGGTGTTTTTTTCAGGTTAGCTGAGGGACAAGCTCCTGCCGTTAACTTTGAAGTAAACAGCCACGCATACAACAAGGGGTACTATCTAGCTGATGGTATCTACCCGACGTATGCTATATTTGTGAAGACAATCCCATCTCCAGCTTCAGAGATGGACGTTTATTTTGCAACATGCCAGGAAGCAGCTTGCAAGGATGTTGAGCATGTTTTTAGGCTGCTTCAGCAGCATTTCGCCGGTTGTCAGGTACCCTGTTCTCACTTGGTATGAGTCTCAGACGTGGGAGGTGACAAACGCCTGTGTGATCACGCACAACATGATCATTGAGAGCGAGCACGATGAATCTGTGCATGATGATCAACCATTTGATTATCAAGGGCCTCTTGCTGAGGTAGAGCATGTACCCCAATAATTTGCCGCTTTTCTTCACATGCATCATGAGATTCGAGATGCAGGTGTTCATGCTCAACTCAAGCGGATCTAGCTACGCATTTGTGGGTGAGGAGAGAAGCCGCCAACAATACATGATTTAATATCTATTTATTTGATTGTATGAATAATTTAATCTTCATTTGTTTGATTATATGAATAATTTAATTTCTATTTGTATGATTGTATGAATAATTTAATATAGTAGAAATAAAATGTGATTGTTATGTTGTTCCAAAATATTTTAAAATTTTTTTAAGGGCCACCGTATGGAGGAGCCAGTGTGGAAAGATCATCTTCAAATAGAGGATGTAGTGCCGACGTCCTTTTATACAGTCGTGCCGGAGGCGTCGGTGGAGATGCTCGTACTGAGCAGTATATTCTGGTATGGATCTTGCTTCTACTGAGGAAATTCCCAGCGACAGCGAGACCGTGCATTGAGACTGTTCTGTCTTACCTGCAGGTACACGTACGCATCGAAAGACCCTGTCGGCAACACTTCATGGTATCACAGCCACAGAGGAATTCCTGTGCTCCGTTTAAGGCCAAGGGTCGAAGACTACTAGGAAGGTTGTCGCCGCATCCTTAGTATCTAGATCATAGGTGGAAATATTCTAGAAATAGTATAATATATGTGATGTTAAAATATTGTATAAAAATAACATGTGGTTGGATGGTGAGGAGAGCAGTGCTACGACTCGAAAAAAAGAAAGGCAGTAGCATCCCAACCCATTGGAGTTCAAATTCTAGGTTTGATATTTTGATGTCTCATTAAATACGGAATATTCTTCAGTGGGAGGCGATGTTCCCGTCAACAGCGAGACGTCTGTGGTGACTTCGTCAATCTCAGTCGAATGAAATTTCTTTGACTCAGTCTCTCAGAGGTTCTCGTAGGGTAGGGTGTGCGTGCCTGCGTTTATAGGGGTGAGTGTATATGCGTATGTGTGAGTGTCTACGTTTGTACCTGTATTTTGCAAAAATAGGTATTATATAACTGATGGTGTGGAATCGCTGTTCAAATAACGTAAAAGTGCTATTGTAGCAGCATGGTCCGAAATTTGCTTCCATTGATATTGTAGGGCATAGAAAAAAAAAGGTAGAACCATTTGAGGTTGAAGAATTAGAAGGGGCGACGAATATTGGAGTACCTATTTTCTAAGTCAATGTAGAAGAAAGGAGTAATATGTGTTTGAGAAAAGAAAAGCATTTTTTTTCGTAGAGCATGCATTAGTATCTTTTCGGGAGAAGAGTCATTTTCTGGAGGAGAGTCGACAAGGGTAAAAAAAATGTTTTTAAAGTAGAGATGCGGAATAACTAGTATCAAAGAATTACCATTCGTGTGCTGTTGGAGAAATACCGTTGGGAAATTACCGATGAAGAATTATGCACAGTTGAGAAACTGATGTCGCGAACTACCATTGAGGTTGAAGGGTTGTGTAAAACATACAGCGTGCATAGGTCATTGGTTACCACTGGCGGAGCTTACTGCATGTGGGGTGCCCCCCCCCCCCCCCCCGCCCCATGATTTGTACATGCATTGAAGAATTTATTTGCAGAGCGAAATTATGGATCTTTTGTGTATTTTGCCCTCCATAAACTCATGTATTTCATTTTGCCCCCTAGCAATTCCCAACAGGTTCCGCCACTGTTAGTTACCATTAAAAAATTAGAGCTGCGAAAGTACTGGTGAACCCTCAGGTAATTACTATTAGATAAGTAGTGCCTCCCAAAAAATTTATCTTTACATAGTTAGCGTAGCTAAACTATTGTTGAAGCTGAAGATTTGTACAGAAAAATTATTTTCGAGGAAAAAAAGATACTTAACTACCCTTGAAAAACTACTATCAAATTACTATCGAGGTTGAAGATTTTCACTGTCAAAAAAATATGAAAAGATGACGATCTCAGCTGGTAAATTGCTGTTGGGAATAATTACGAAAATCGTTGTAGAAATTATTTGAAAAAGTTATGTCGAAAGTAAACAAATGTGGACCCATGACACTATTCATGCGGGGAGGGTAAGCGTGAGTAAGAAGAAATATGATCCGCGGGTAGTTCCTCAGAAGAGCGGTATGTACTTACTAAATACATGTCAGAACCGCTTGTTTGGTCATACTACCTCCATCCCAAAGCTTAAGACCTATATTATTTTTAGAACGTCAAACTATATCAAGTTTAACTAAGTTTTTTTACCAAAAATCGTAAAATATAATTTCATATGAACAAAATATCATATTTATTGATAGATTTTTCTAAAAGTTTGATCAAACTATACGTGGACTTTTTAAAATTATATAAGGCTCAAGCTTTGGAATGGAGGTAGTAGTTAACATCGGTAAACTATGTTAAAGCTAAAGATTTGTACCGATAAATTATTTTCGAGAAATTTTTTATGCTTAATCATTACATATGTTTGCCCAGGCTTTCCGGAAGCTTCTGTGTCCGCGGTTGAAGCTGAATACATTGGCCAACCCAGTGGTGCATTTATTCCCGATTTTATCTGTCGTTCCAATCTGCAATAAACCTTTGAGCTGTTAAACCTGCTAACTGTCCATAGAAACACAGATGCAGCAGCAGGTAAAAAAGTATACCTGAGTCGTGACACGCTGCTTTTACTCCGTTGAATAACGAGTGCGAATCCACTTTTACGGACGAGAAAAACAGAGGCCTTTGCAACCTGGCCAAGGGAGGGAGAGAGGAGAAAAACGTAGGGTAAAAACTATCAAGTGCGACATGTCCTCTTTGCCCCTGTAACTTGTCAACTTTCTTTTTCTTCTCTGCCGCAGTCTCCTCTGTTGCCCCCTGGCTGCTGCGTCGCGAGGGGACACGCCACACAGATCTCGGTAACTTGTCCCAGGTCTCGGTTGATCGGTGGAGTGTGACAAAAGCTGTGGCTCCATCAGTCCATCCAGCATTTTTACTGCACCAAAAAAGCCCTAGGAATTTCGACGACCACTGCTTGGGAGTCCGCGCCACACCTTTTTATTACAGTTTGCGATTTGCGACAACAACAAAGACAACCCTTTCACCGGTCCAAGCCGGTCTTCTCTGCAAGGTCTGTCTCGACGACCTGACTTGACCCAGGATTTAAGCGGTGAGCTCAATTGTTGCGGCGACGATAGCAGTGAGCTCATTCATTCCTTTGCAGCTGCAAACACGGTGGTACGTGTGCAGATTGTTACTGTGGAGACATTAACGGTGCTCACATTTTAACGGATCTCATGGAGTCAGCCCTGCATGGAGTGGAGTAGAGGGGGAGAACTCACGGCATCAAGCGAGGCAAACGGACGTGAACAACGGACGTGAACACGGTGCGGTCGAAAAATGCGTCTGTATACATGCTCAACGGTTCGACGCATAGTAATCGAGCTGTCTATGAATATGCAAACACGAACCAAAGGATGTGTCTGCATGGACAGTGCACTATCGCGCCGCGTGACCACTCACTTCTCCCACGGGCTCTAGTGGCATTGATACATATAAAATGCATACATGAACTTTCTGGTTTATTGCATTAAAATCCTTACTATATTGGAATATTATTATATTTATTGGGACTAACCTATTAATAGTTTTAAAAGTGCACAAGTTTTTTGTTTTAAACTTTGTTGTGTAGAAAATAGACAAATATCGGAAGGAAATCGATCTTTATGGCGAAATTTGGAGTTTCCTGAAATCTATCCATACATAATACTATTTAAAGATCGCGCCAAATAGACCCGAAGATGATCTCAAATGGAAGAAGTGCAAGAGATAGAAGTTACGGATAATTTTTCTGAAGTTTAATTTAACGTGAAGAACATCCCAAAAAGAGTTCATATGGGAAATCGCCGCCCGTTTTACTGAAGGGTACACAAGCAGTTTTGGAAACCCGAAATCGGTGATGCGATTGACACAAACTCTTGCCATATTTGATGGATTTGGCCAAGCCACAACTTTATGAATATATAAAGTACATAGGAAAGTCCTAGGAAAGTTCTAGAGGTGCCCAAAGCCCTTGGATTAAAGGGGCATCAATTCCATAGCCAAGATTACATCTCCACCTCTATATATTGAGGGGAAACACTTGTTTTGGAGGACCCATCCATTGTGATGAAAATCCTCCTCCTTGAAAGCCTCCAAGGAGGGGAAGAACCTCATCAACACTAGAACCAAGTCCAAGGAAGAAGAAGGGGTAAGGGGCCGCTGCCCCCAAGGGCAGCCGCCGCCCCTCCAGGACCCGCGCGGCCGAGGTGCTGGCGCCGGGCGGCGCCGCCTCCCGTGGCCGCCGCCACGGGGATCTTCACCGCCATATCCTCCACGGGGTGCACCTCTTCATCGACTTCTACATCAACATCTTCATCTACTCTTTGTAATCTCTTGACAAACATGATGTGTATTGCAATCTATCAATTTCCCATGATATTTTGTATCTCTATGTCTTTGTTTGAGTAATGACTTGTTCATGGAAATTATGAGATACTTTGTGATGGTTGCATATAAGTATTTGTTATCTTCTATGATGATCTTTTGTACTGATATATGAGTGCACACATATGTCGGGGGATGCATAAGGTTATCACTGTTGCATGATGATAGGGAGATGGACAACGGGAGCTAACATAAACATTGTCCTAATTCTTAAATATGCATGTTGTAATGGTATTTTACCCTTATCCATTATTTTGGTAACAATGACACCGTTGCTAGAGTAATCGGACTAATACATGTCTATAAGATTATTCCCAGGTATTAGCCAAATAGCCATAATAGTGTATCAATGGAACAAGAAGGTAAAGGGAGACCCCCCACTTCGACAAAAATGAAGATAGGTTGTTCAGCCTCTGGCTGGCCTGAGGTCCGGTTGGACCGGCCGTGGCACCGGCTGGTCCGGCGCCGATCGACCCCTAGACTGGTGCCATCCGGGCACGATCCAGTAACGCCAAAACCTTCGCCCAATGTTGGCCCGGCGCACGATCCAGTTTGGACCGGCCGGACCGACCTCGCGCCCGGTCACGCCGACCTGTGGACCGGCCTCCCCGGCGCGTGCCGGCTCATGCTCTGGTGACATCCGGGGGCATATACTTTAAGCCCAGGACCCGTCCCTGTCTTCGCCTGGCGCACGTTCCGGTCCCGGCCGGACGGTCCGGCCTGTGGCCCGGTTGGACCGGCCCCTGCGCCAGATGGCCCGGCCCCAGGCCCGGCTGACCGGCTCCCTCGACCATTTGCTGAGCTGGACAAGTTATAACGGCTGGATTTCGAAGGACCATATAAATACCCCTTCACCTAGCTCAGAACACTTAGGCACTATATTACAAACTATTCTTGAGCTCTCTCTCTCTCATACTCCATTGATAGAAACACCAAAAGCCTCAGATCTCCCTAAACCCAAACTCGAATCCCTCCGGGGAAAAGATATAGGAGGCCTTGATCTATAGTTCCACCGAGCCAAATCTTGTTCCCCCTTGTATTCATCGAGATACCTGCTCTATAGGGTTTGGGCAAAAGAAGTCCGGAAGCATCCGGGCTGTGGATTTGCTCCTAACAAGATTGTGAAGGTTTGGAGGCTATCTCAAAGTCTACCACAAGTGAGAAGAGCTATTCCTTCGTGGGATAGGCTCGGGAGAAAAAGGTGAGCCTTCGTGGCGTTGGGGAATCCTTCGTGGGACCTTCTTGCAAAGGAAGGGAATACGAGAATAAACCTTCGTCTCCGCGTGCTATCGGTTATTTCTAACCGAACTCTTAGTTGTGATATATCTGCCTATGAGAGCCTTCATGCTCGAGTTACTTGTATCATCATATAGGGTGCCTCACCTAGTTTTCATTAGGCTCACCTTTATATTCCGCAAAGCCTAATATTGCAAATAAAGTATTAAAATTTGTAGAAACCTATTCACCCCCTCTAGGTTTACCATCTCTGAACTTCAAATGGTATCAGAGCCTGTACTCTTTTTAAGGGCTTTACAGCCTTAATAGTGAGATGGATAAACTATTCGAGGGTCTGGATGAAGATTCTAGCCTTTCGGTTAAGGAGATGAAATCTAGATTCTTAGCATATGAGGCTGGGAAAAAGAAGAAGGATGATGAAGTCTAAAGACAAATGGCACAAATGAGTGCCATGCTTAAAAACCTAACTAGTGGGACTTCTAGTGGGGCTTCGATCCCTCCGGAAACTTTCCATGAAGTCAATCATGACTATCCCAAAAACACCACCCATGCCTCATATAAACCATAGTGGGAATGTTCCCAATTTTGATGGAACTCACTTTTCTTTTTGGAAATCCTCTATGGAGTCTCATATTCGTAGCTGCAGTGTGGAGATGTGGGAGATCATTGTGGATGGATACCGGAAGCCACAAGATCCCATCAGGCTAACCTCCACCGAGTTCTACAATCGCCAACTCAATGCCTCTGCATGTGACAAGATTAGAAGTGGTATCAATCGCAAGCTCCTCGATCAAGTCAATGATATAGACTCTGCAAAAGAACTTTGGGATCGGATTGTAGTACTACAAGAGGGAACCAATCTGATCCAGAAGGCTCTCTATGAGTCAGAAAAGACGAAGGCAACCTTGTTTATGATTAGAGAAGGAGAATCCTTGGCCGATGCTTATGGAAGAGTTGGTGCTCTTCGAGTAAAGGTCAAGGGCCTTGGATGTGAAAAATATAATGATGGCTTTGAAATGAATGAAGAATTCATAAAGTCCAAGGGAATTGCCATGATTGCAGTCAAACAAAAGGACACCAACCTTGCACTCAACTTGCAAATCCTCACCAAGGAAGCAGATCTGAACATAGATGATCTAGTCTCCTATGTGGCAGCCAATGACAACATGGCTAAGGCAGGAGAAAAACTCATGGCGATGAACCGTATAGAGGGATTCTCACACAAACTTGTTTTGAAGGCTAGAGCTGACCAAGAAAGAGAAGAAGCCTATGACATCGAAGAGGATGAGATGACATCAACTAGTGACATGCAAACGTATGTTGCTTTCTTTGTCAAGAAGTATGTGAAGAAGTTCCCAATCCCCTTCAAAGAGAAGAAGAGAACATGCTACAATTGCGATGAATATAGTCACTTTGCAAATGAGTGTCCTTATGAGAAAAGAGTTGACAAGCCAAAGTTTGTCAAAGGTGTCAAGGCGAGATTGAAGCCAAATCCAATCAATGAACGATACAAGAAGAACAAGGGGAGAGCTTTTGTTAGGGCCGAGTATTTCTGATGAAGAGGGAGAAGAAGAGGAGAAGGAGGCTGGAGTGGCTGGTTTGGCTTACTCCGAACCCGGGTCACTCTTCACATATGATTACTCCAAGTACTATTCAACGGATTCTTCGATGCCATCCTTTATGGCAAGAACAACACATGATGATGACTCCGCTGACATTTCCCCCTCTACGATCGTCTGCTCTTGTCTAATGGCAAGGGAAGCAAAGGTAATGGAATCCCCACCTTCTTTATCTAGTATTCTTGATAATGAAACTGATAATCAAGATGAAGTTGCTATGCTAAAGGAGCTTTACAAAGTTAGATGCACTCTTCGTGGTGATGCTCTTGTCAAGTTCGATTACTTGATGGACTCCCTCAAAGAAAGGGACGAGTCCATTGAGGAATTAGAATATCATTTGAATGATGATAAACGGAGATTCAATCTCCTAAGACAAGAGTTGAAAAACGAAAGGTGCATATCTCAAGGCCTTAAGCAACTAGTTGAAAATTTTGAACTAGATAAAGCTAAGGACCAAGAAACTATTTAAAGGGCTCAATTAATGGTCCAAGAGCTAGATGCTTCAAAGAAGGAGCTTGAAGTTGCTCATGGTTCTCTCACTAAGGATCTTGATCACCTTGAAAAACCTAACAAACTTGCTAATGATGAACTCAAGAAACTTGGAGAGAACCATGACCTACTCCAAGACACCTATAAGAAGGCTCTTAGATCATTGGATGATCCCATTGTTGCTGAAAATATTGCAAGTTCATCTACTTCATTTACTTGTGAGCATGCTAAACTTGTTGAGGAACATGTTCTTTTGAAAGAAGAGCTTTCTCTATATGTTGAGACCAATATATATCTTGAATCTTTGGTAACCAAATATGGTCTCAAGTCTCAACTATTATCCTAATGAATCGGCTTGTGAGCAAGCAACTATTCTTGAGGAAAATGCTAGGTTGACAAAGGAACTAGCCAAGTTCACCACCGCCAAGAATAAGATGGGATTGGATGACCTTTTGAGTAAGCAAAGGTCAAACAATCAAAAGTATGGACTTGGGTATGCTCCCAAGCCCTACAAGAAGAACAACTACAAGAAGGAGAAACCCGCTCAAGAGAAGAGTAAGAAGGTCACTAATGTTGGCAACGCCTCAAAGGGCAAAGCCACTAGTGGTGACCGCACGGGACCTAACAATCACTATGATTTATTTGTTGATTATTATGGTGATGTTTATGCTAAATATGTTGGCCCTCGTAATGCCTATGCTTATAGAGGGTACTCAATTTGGGTACCAAAAGATCTTATTGCCATTACAAAGGAACCCACTAATCGATGGGTTCCTAAAACCTCTACTTGATTTTGTAGGGGTATTCCTCCGGTGGTCCAAAATGGGTGTTTGATAGTAGATGCACCAATCATATGACCGGAGAAAGAGATGTGCTTGAACAATTCATAGAGGATGTTAACAAGAAGTCAAGCATCACCTTTGGTGACAATTCAAAGGGAAAGGTACTTGGGTATGGCAAGGTGGAAATCTCTAAGGACTTGTGCCTTGAGACGGTCATGCTTGTTGAATCCCTTAGCTATAATTTGTTTTCTATATATCACCTTGCAGATGCCAGCTATAATTCATATTTTACTAATTATTGTGTGAAAGTCTTTAGGAGTGATAATCTCAAATTGGTCCTTGTTGGATATGTGGAGAACAAACTTTACGTGGTTGACCTCTTGACAGAGAGCCCCTCTCTCCCCACATGTCTAATGGCCAAACATGATGAAGGTTGGTTGTGGCATCGCCGCCTTGGTCATGTCAATATGAGATATCTTAAACAACTCCTAAAGGGTGAGCACATTGTTGGACTAACTGACATTTCCTTTGAGAAATATCGTGTATGCAGTGCATGTGTAGCTGGAAAGCAACTCAAGAAGAGACATCCTATCAAGAGTATCGTCACCACTTCTAGCCTTCTAGGCCTTTGGAGATCCTTCACTTGGATCTCTTTGGGCCATCACATTATGATACTCTTGGTGGGAGAAAGTATGGGGATGAGACCTATAGAGAATTCATCGTCTTCACCAAGAAGGCTCAACGTTTGTATGAACCTGACATCAAGGCGATAATGTCGGGGGGAAGACCCCGGGTATGGCAAAGGACTGGGAACAGTTGGCTCGAGGCCGGCTGGCCCGCGGCAAAGGCCGGCTGAGGAGCGCCGACTGGAGCTGTGGCCGGCTACCTTGCGAGCCGGCTAACTCTAGGTCTATTCTGGCCTAGCCATAGCCGACTGCGCTGTGGCTGGGCCGGCTTCTACGTGCCATGTCCGGCTGGTTTGTCTCTCCCCTGACCGGCTCGAGGCTGGTGAGCCTTGCGGGAGAAGGAACCGGAAAGGTGATCCGGGTGCAGAAGTCCATGCTGATCTCATCTCCCGTAAAGCGGGGGGCACTGTGGAGCAACAGTGCCCCGCGTCGGACAGGCCATCATGGCCTAGACTGCGCCGTACGCTGCATGCTACCGGTGTCGACAGGGACACCTCCTCCACGTCGCTTGGCACGTCCTGTCGCCGCTGACCTCGGCAGGAAGGACGGACAAGCCTCAACGGCGCCGACGTGGGTGCCTCGGGAAGGAGCGATAAAGCCGGAGCCGGTGGAGCCGGCCGCATAGGCCATAGGGACTTCTTTGTAAACTGCCAGCGTCTATATAAGCTGGCCAACCCCTCCTACGCGTGAGGAGGATCGATCACTACGCATTGTCATACTTAGCACCGCTCGGGGAGAGAGACCTTCGTCTACCTCTGGCCTCCCCTCGCAGCCGGATACAGCTCCAGGAGCACCATTGTACTGTGATATCTCTTATAAACTCTAGAGCAGGAGTAGGGGTGTTACCTCCATATGAGGGCCCCGAACCTGGGTACGTCGCCGTGTCGCTCGTGCCTATACCCGCATCCAGATACCGCCGTAGACCATAGCAGGAACCACTCTCTTTAGCCACCCTATGGCATATGCCGTGACGATACCACCACAGATAAGGACAAACAATGGCACCGAGTTCAAGAACTACACTATGCAAGAGTTTGTTGATGATGAGGGCATCAAACATGAGTTTTCAGCTCCATACACCCCTCAGCAAAATGGTGTTGTTGAAAGGAAGAACCGGACTATTATTGAGATGGCAAGAACCATGTTGAGTGAATTCAAGTCACCCCATAACTTTTGGGGAGAAGCCATCTCTACAGCTGTTCACTACTCCAACCAGCTCTTTCTTCGTCCTCTGCATAATAAAACTCCAGACGAGCTTCTCAAGGGTAACAAGCCCAATGTCATGTACATTCGTGTCTTTGGATGCAAATGTCTTGTTAAGGACAATAGAGGGAAGCTCGGTAAATTTTAAGCTAGAACTATAGAGGGTACATTTGTTGGATATGCGGAGAACTTCCATGCCTATAGATACTACAACAAGTCCACCGAGCTATTGAAGTATCTTGTGACGTGGTGTTCTTGGAGGATAATGGCTCCCAAGTGGAGCAAGCTGTTCCATGTGCTGCAGGTGATGATGATCCTTCTAACGCCATCAAGCTTATGGGGATTGGACACATCCGGCCCACAGAAGTTCATATTGATGATCAAGATGATGGAATAGAAGTCTCAAGCTCACCCCAAGTGGAGCCTAGCTCAACTCAAGCTGAACCATCAAATGCAGCTCAAGATTTATCCTCTACTCAAGAAGAGCCACATTCGAAAGAACAAGAAGAAAGCCCTCAACCCACTGAGCAAGACCATGATGCTGATCAAGAAACATCCTAAAACCATGTTCTATCTCAAGTTGTCCCTCATGATCAAGTACTAGCAAGAGATGAATTTATTGGTCATGAAGGAACCATTCGAAAGATCAAGGCTGCTTCAAGGGCAAGTGACATGAAAGTAGATCAAGTCCTTGGTAGCATGTCAAGAGGAGTGGTAACTCGTAGACACCATGCATTACTTATCACTTATTGTCAACATCATGCTTTTGTGTCTATTTTTGAACCACTCAAGGTACATGAAGCCTTGGTTGATCCGGATTGGGTAATTGCCATGAAAGAAGAATTGGAATGTTTCACCCGCAATGAAGTATGGTCTCTAGTTGAGAGACCCACAGATCATCACATCAATGTCATTGGGACCAAATGGGTGTTCAAGATCAAGCACGACGAGAATGACATCGTCATAAGAAATAAAGCAAGGTTAGTGGCGCAAGGGTTTGCCCAAATAGAAGGTATGGATTATGAGGACACCTTTGCGCCGGTTGCCCGTATTGAAGATATTCGTCTTTTGCTTGAATTTGCATCCTTTCACAGTTTCAAGCTATATCAAATGGATGTGAAAAGTGCATTTTTGAATGGTCCCCTAAAAGAAACTTCATATGTGGCTCAACCCCCGGGTTTCGAAGACCCATGCCGTCCCAACCATGTGTATCTACTCCATAAGGCACTCTACGGTCTCAAGCAAGCTCCACGTGCTTGGTATGAGTACCTTAGGGATTTCTTACTTGTAATGTCCCAGGTTTAGAGACGATCGAGGGGTAGATTTTAGAAAGGGATGTGCATTGCATCGTAAATTCTGGGGAAATTTCGCGCTTTTAAAAGAAAACTACATCGAAGGGGACAAGTTTCTCTCTCGACACCTTACAGGGTTAGGGTTTCGAGAGTGCGATAAACTTGCACCTCACTTAACTAATTTAGGGTTTTGAGAAGAGAGGAGAGTTAGTGCATCACAACTTTAAGTTGCATGATTGAATTCAAACAAACTTGTGTTTGAATTTCAAATTCAAACATCACATGATTATTTCATAATTCAAAATTGAAGTAATTCATTAAACAAATATAAATAATCAAGAATATAAATAGTACAAATATTATACAAAGCTCATTAAGGAAAATTGGAGCTTTATTGATAATCACACAAGATACATTGTCATTTACAATATTCAGAATTGAATTATGAAATATTACAACACATTACAAGAATTGAATAATGGAAAAAGAAAAAGAAAGCAAATTACAATTAAATGTTCTATCCTAATCTACATAAGATGATCATCATGGAAATCTTTCTCAAGAAGATCTTCATCTTCATCTTGATCATCACATTGTCCCTGCACACACACAAAGACCAAGCAAATGGTTATGCCAAGTGGCACTTGGCAGGTTAGTAAGAAAATGGTAAATTGAGAGGATATGACCATGATCAGCCGAGCTGATCCACATCACACAAGTCCTAACCAAGCACAGCCGCAAGCAGCTCACAAGGTGAGGTGCATGCTCACCAACACATACACAGCCAGGTGATACGTCTCCGACGTATCGATAATTTCTTATGTTCCATGCCATATTATTGATGATACCTACATGTTTTATGCACACTTTATGTCATATTCGTGCATTTTCTGGAACTAACCTATTAACAAGATGCCGAAGTGCCGATTCTGTTTTCTGCTGTTTTTGGTTTCGAAATCCTAGTAACGAAATATTCTCGGAATTGGACGAAATCAAGACCCAGGGGCCTATTTTGCCACGAACCTTCCGGAAGACCGAAGAGCATACGAAGTGGGGCCACGAGGTGGCGACACCACAAGGCGGCGCGGCCGGAGGGGGCCCGCGCCGCCCTATGGTGTGGGCCCCTCGTCGGCCCTCCGACTCTACCCTTCCGCCTACTTAAAGCCTCCGTCGCGAAACCCCTGATGCGAAAAACCATGATACGGAAAACCTTATCGAGACGCCGCCGCCGCCAATCCCATCTCGGGGGATTCTGGAGATCTCCTCCGGCACCCTGCCGGAGAGGGGATTCATCTCCCGGAGGACTCTACACCGCCATGGTCGCCTCCGGAGTGATGAGTGAGTAGTTCACCCCTGGACTATGGGTCCATAGCAGTAGCTAGATGGTTGTCTTCTCCTCATTGTGCTTCATTGTTGGATCTTGTGAGCTGCCTAACATGATCAAGATCATCTATCTGTAATACTCTATGTTGTGTTTGTCGGGATCCGATGGATAGAGAATACCATGTTATGTTAATTATCAAGTTATTGCATATGTGTTGTTTATGATCTTGCATGCTCTCCGTTATTAGTAGAGGCTCTGGCCAAGTTGATGCTAGTAACTCCAAGAGGGAGTATTTATGCTCGATAGTGGGTTCATGCCTGCATTGACACCTGGGACGAGTGACGAAAGTTCTAAGGTTGTGTTGTGCTTGTTGCCACTAGGGATAAAACATTGATGCTATGTCCGAGGATGTAGTTATTGATTACATTACGCACCATACTTAATGCAATTGTCCTGTTGCTTTGCAACTTAATACTGGAAGGGGTTCGGATGATAACCTGAAGGTGGACTTTTTAGGCATAGATGCAGTTGGATGGCGGTTTATGTACTTTGTCGTAATGCCCAATTAAATCTCACTATACTTATCATGACATGTATGTGCATTGTTATGCTCTCTCTATTTGTCAATTGCCCGACTGTAATTTGTTCACCCAACATGCTTTTATCTTATGGGAGAGACACCTCTAGTGAACTGTGGACCCCGGTCCATTCTTTTAATACCGAAATACAAATCTGCTGCAATACTTGTTTTACTGTTTTCTCTGCAAACAATCATCTTCCACACAATTCGGTTAATCCTTTGTTACAGCAAGCCGGTGAGATTGACAACCTCACTATTTCGTTGGGGCAAAGTACTTTGGTTGTGTTGTGCAGGTTCCACGTTGGCGCCGGAATCCTCGGTGTTGCGCCGCACTACATCCTGCCGCCATCAACCTTCAACGTGCTTCTTGGCTCCTCCTGGTTCGATAAACCTTGGTTTCTTTCTGAGGGAAAACTTACTGCTGTGCGCATCATACCTTCCTCTTGGGGTTGCCCAACGAACGTGTGAAATACACGCCATCAAGCATATTTTCTGGCGCCATTGCCGGGGAACTGAAGAAAAGCTACACCACAAAGATTTCTAACTCCCACGTCAACTACACGCCAGCATATTTTCTGGCGCCGTTGCCGGGGAGATCAAGACACGCTGCAAGGGGAGTCTCCACTTCCCAATCTCTTTACTTTGTTTTTGTCTTGCTTAATTTTATTTACTACTTTGTTTGCTGCATTATATCAAAACACAAAAAAAATTAGTTGCTAGCTTTACTTTATTTACTGTCTTGCACTCTATATCAAAAACACAAAAAAAATTAGTTACTTGTTTTACTTTACTTAATATCATGCATGTTTTTATTTCACTAGTTAAGCATAATGGAAAACAACAAAAATATGAGAGATCTTTATGAACTTTATCTTGAATTAGGACATAATGTGTTTGAAGGTAGAATTAAAAAACCCATGGAACTTTATATGCATGCTAATGGGAATGTTATTACTATGGATGCTTTGAACACCATTGTTGCTAATGCTATGGAAAATTCTAAGCTTGGGGAGGCTGGGTCTGATGAGCATGATCTTTTTAGTCCCCCAAGCATTGAGGAGAAAATTTTCTTTTATGATTACAATATGCCTCCTATATATGATGATAGCCACTTTGTTGAATTTGCTCCCACTACAACTAATAAAATTGATTATGCTTACGTGGAGAGTAATAATTTTATGCATGAGACTCATGATAAGAATGCTTTATGTGATATTTACATTGTTGAGTTTGCTCATGATGCTACTGAAAATTATTATGAGAGAGGAAAATATGGTTGTAGAAATTTTCATGTTACTAAAACACCTCCCTATGTGCTGAAATTTTTGAAGCTACACTTGTTTTATCTTCCTATGCTTGTTACTTTGCTCTTCATGAACTTGTTTATTTACAAGATTCCTATGCATAGGAAGCATTTTAGACTTAAATGTGTTTTGAATTTGCCTCTTGATGCTCTCGTTTGCTTCAAATACTATTTCTTGCGAGTGCATCATTAAAACCGCTGAGCCCATCTTAATGGCTATAAAGAAAGAACTTCTTGGGAGACAACCCATGTTTTTACTACAGTATTTTTGTTTTATATTTGAGTCTTGGAAGTTGTTTACTACTGTAGCAACCTCTCCTTATCTTAGTTTTGAGTTTTGTTGTGCCAAGTAAAGTATTTGATAGTAAAGTAAATACTAGATTTGGATTACTGCGCAGAAACAGATTTCTTTGCTGTCACGAATCTGGGTCTAATTCTCTCGTAGGTAACTCAGAAAATTAAGCCAATTTACGTGAGTGATCCTCGGATATGTACGCAACTTTCATTCAATTTGGGAATTTTCATTTGAGCAAGTCTGGTGCCCTAATAAAATCCATCTTTACGGACTGTTCTGTTTTGACAGATTCTGCTTTTTATTTCGCATTGCCTCTTTTGCTATGTTGGATGAATTTCTTTGATCCATTAATGTCCAGTAGCTTTATGCAATGTCCAGAAGTGTTAAGAATGATTGTGTCACCTCTGAACATGTTAATTTTTATTGTGCACTAACCCTCTAATGAGTTGTTTCGAGTTTGGTGTGGAGGAAGTTTTCAAGGATCAAGAGAGGAGGATGATACAATATGATCAAGGAGAGTGAAAGCTCTAAGCTTGGGGATGCCCCGGTGGTTCACCCCTGCATATTCTAAGAAGACTCAAGCGTCTAAGCTTGGGGATGCCCAAGGCATCCCCTTCTTCATCGACAACATTACCAGGTTCCTCCCCTGAAACTATATTTTTATTCCGTCACATCTTATGCACTTTGCTTGGAGCGTCGGTTTGTTTTTGTTTTGTTTGAATAAAATGGATCCTAGCATTCACTTTATGGGAGAGAGACACGCTCCGCTGTAGCATATGGACAAGTATGTCCTTAGGCTCTACTCATAATATTCATGGCGAAGTTTCTTCTTCGTTAAATTGTTATATGGTTGGAATTGGAAAATACTACATGTAGTAACTCTAAAATGTCTTGGATAATTTGATACTTGGCAATTGTTGTGCTCATGTTTAAGCTCTTGCATCATATACTTTGCACCCATTAATGAAGAAACACTTAGAGCTTGCTAATTTGGTTTGCATATTTTGTTTCTCTAGAGTCTAGATAATATCTAGTATTGAGTTTTGAACAACAAGGAAGACGGTGTAGAGTCTTATAATGTTTACAATACGTCTTTTATGTGAGTTTTGCTGCACCGTTCATCCTTGTGTTTGTTTCAACTAACCTTGCTAGCCTAAACCTTGTATCGAGAGGGAATACTTCTCATGCATCCAAAATACTTGAGCCAACCACTATGCCATTTGTGTCCACCATACCTACCTACTACATGGTATTTCTCCGCCATTCCAAAGTAAATTGCTTGAGTGCTACCTTTAAAATTCCATCATTTACCTTTGCAATATATAGCTCATGAGACAAATAGCTTAAAAACTATTGTGGTATTGAATATGTACTTATGCACTTTATCTCTTATTAAGTTGCTTGTTGTGCGATAACCATGTTTACGGGGACGCCATCAACTATTCTTTGTTGAATATCATGTGAGTTGCTATGCATGTCCGTCTTGTCCGAAGTAAGAGAGATCTACCACCTTAATGGTTGGAGCATGCATATTGTTAGAGAAGAACATTGGGCCGCTAACTAAAGCCATGATTCATGGTGGAAGTTTCAGTTTTGGACATATATCCTCAATCTCATATGAGAATAATAATTGTTGCCACATGCTTATGCATTTAAGAGGAGTCCATTATCTCGTTGTCCATGTTGTCCCGGTATGGATGTCTAAGTTGAGAATAATCAAAAGCGAGAAATCCAAAATGCGAGCTTTCTCCTTAGACCTTTGTACGAGCGGCATGGAGGTACCCCATTGTGACACTTGGTTAAAACATGTGCATTGCAAAGATCCGGTAGTCCAAGCTAATTAGGACAAGGTGCGGGCACTATTAGTATACTATGCATGAGACTTGCAACTTGTAAGATATAACTTTCATAACTCATATGCTTTATTACTACCGTTGACAAAATTGTTTCATGTTTTTAAAATAAAAGCTCTAGCACAAATATAGCAATCGATGCTTTCCTCTTTGAAGGACCATTCTCTTTACTTTTATGTTGAGTCAGTTCACCTATCTCTCTCCACCTCAAGAAGCAAACACTTGTGTGAACTGTGCATTGATTCTTACATACTTGCATATTGCACTTGTTATATTACTCTATGTTGACAATTATCCATGAGATATACATGTTACAAGTTGAAAGCAACCGCTGAAACTTAATCTTCCTTTGTGTTGCTTCAATACCTTTACTTTGATTTATTGCTTTATGAGTTAACTTTTATGCAAGAGTTATTAATACTTGTCTTGAAGTACTATTCATGAAAAGTCTTTGCTTTATGATTCACTTGTTTACTCATGTCATTACCATTGTTTTGATCGCTGCATTCATTACATATGTTTACAAATAGTATGATCAAGGTTATGATGGCATGTCACTTCGAAATTATCTTTGTTATCGTTTTACCTCGCTCGGGACGAGCAGAACTAAGCTTGGGGATGCTTGATACGTCTCCGACGTATCGATAATTTCTTATGTTCCATGCCATATTATTGATGATACCTACATGTTTTATGCACACTTTATGTCATATTCGTGCATTTTCTCGGAACTAACCTATTAACAAGATGCCGAAGAGCCGATTCTGTTTTCTGCTGTTTTTGGTTTCAGAAATCCTAGTAACGAAATATTCTAGGAATTGGACGAAATCAAGACCCAGGGGCCTATTTTGCCACGAACCTTCCAGAAGACCGAAGAGCATACGAAGTGGGGCCACGAGGTGGCGACACCACAAGGCGGCGCGGCCAGAGGGGGGCCTGCCCTCCGACTCTGCCCTTCCGCCTACTTAAAGCCTCCGTCGCGAAACCCCTGATGCGAAAAACCACGATACGGAAAACCTTACTGAGACGCCGCCGCCGCCAATCCCATCTCGGGGGATTCCGGAGATCTCCTCCGGCACCCCGCCGGAGAGGGGATTCATCTCCCGGAGGACTCTACACCGCCATGGTCGCCTCCGGAGTGATGAGTGAGTAGTTCACCCCTGGACTATGGGTCCATAGCAGTAGCTAGATGGTTGTCTTCTCCTCATTGTGCTTCATTGTTGGATCTTGTGAGCTGCCTAACATGATCAAGATCATCTATCTGTAATACTCTATGTTGTGTTTGTCGGGATCCGATGGATAGAGAATACCATGTTATGTTAATTATCAAGTCATTGCATATGTGTTGTTTATGATCTTGCATGCTCTCCGTTATTAGTAGAGGCTCGGCCAAGTTGATGCTAGTAACTCCAAGAGGGAGTATTTATGCTCGATAGTGGGTTCATGCCCGCATTGACACTCGGGACGATGTGACGAAAGTTCTAAGGTTGTGTTGTGTTGTTGCCACTAGGGATAAAACATTGATGCTATGTCCGAGGATGTAGTTATTGATTACATTACGCACCATACTTAATGCAATTGTCCGTTGCTTTGCAACTTAATACTGGAAGGGGTTCGGATGATAACCTGAAGGTGGACTTTTTAGGCATAGATGCAGTTGGATGGCGGTCTATGTACTTTGTCGTAATGCCCAATTAAATCTCACTATACTTATCATGACATGTATGTGCATTGTTATGCTCTCTCTATTTGTCAATTGCCCGATTGTAATTTGTTCACCCAACATGCTTTTATCTTATGGGAGAGACACCTCTAGTGAACTGTGGACCCCGGTCCATTCTTTTAATACTCAAATACAAATCTGCTGCAATACTTGTTTTACTGTTTTCTCTGCAAACAATCATCTTCCACACAATTCGGTTAATCCTTTGTACAGCAAGCCGGTGAGATTGACAACCTCACTGTTTCGTTGGGGCAAAGTACTTTGGTTCTGTTGTGCAGATTCCACGTTGGCGCCGGAATCCCTGGTGTTGCGCCGCACTACATTCTGCCGCCATCAACCTTCAACGTGCTTCTTGGCTCCTCCTGGTTCGATAAACCTTGGTTTCTTTCTGAGGGAAAACTTGCTGTTGTGCGCATCATACCTTCCTCTTGGGGTTGCCCAACGAACGTGTGAAATACACGCCATCACCAGGGAGTCACAAAAATGGTGCCAGACCTTGCTGTCGACCAGAGAAGCAGAGGAGAGGCATAAATAAGCTTTTCACAGCCAAACCCTAACCATTCCATCGACAAGGAGCATCTGGGTAAGAACAGCAAGAACACAAGAACAGCAAGAACAGGAAGACAGCCACTGCTGTTCAACCTATCCCAACAACCACAGAAATTAATCAAGCACCACAAGCTGGCAAGGAGGAGCAGGGCAAGCAAACCAAATCCACCAGAAGCAATCCTCTACACCAACAACTTAATCTACGAGCTGGAGTGAGGTATACACAAGAAATAATGAGCAAACATCTGTTTTGCTCATAAATAAGCATGTGCATCAAACACACACAAGCCATAGGGTTGAGTACCCTGTTTGTGTCATCATCTGGCTACCAAGTCAGTTGGTGCAAGCTAATAAGGGTGAAGCAAATAGAAATCACCAAGGGAACACTGGCTAACCAAAACAGTGGCTTAACCAAGGAAATCCATCATGGAAATGATCCTATCCAATCAACCAAAGTCACCTAGCACCTAAGGCTTAGCACGCCATCAGACAGATAGACAAATTGTGTCTATTTTTGTTTGTCAACATCAAAAGCTACTGGCAATCTGTGGTGACCCGGCATACCACTGCATGTTGTAGTATGCAAGTCTGATATAACACCAATGAAACACCGTTCCACTAGTATTATATCGCTCAGAGTGGTACAACAGAAACATATGCGGGTCCAAGGCATGTCTATAGAATTACACACGGACTCTGTTACATAAGATCATCACAGCCTCCTACTTTACAATGAGGTAAAACTGCAGATAACTCCAGAAGAATGACTCGTAGTCTAGTCCTATCACGAACTCTATTTGTAGAGTATTTAACTAGTTATAGAGGCTATGGATAGATTCTAGCTAAATAGGAGCTAAGTTTAGGAAGCTAGTTCCTTCTATTGCTAATCTAGGTTGTCTCCTTGTTGGATGTGGTGTTTGACTCCTCTGACAGGTTCATGTCCCTTGAAGTAGTTGTTGATTTCCTCGGTCTTTGAGTTGCACGGTAGATCCTCCTTCGTGGCCTCCATATCTAAGCAGGGGATTTAAGAGTGGGATGAGTACGAGCGTACTCAACAAGTTCATTATAGGAAAGAGGTGTTTAATGCACTAACTACGAGCATTAGACCGGAAAGTCTAATACCAATGCAAGTTTTCATAACCATTTCTTGAAAAGGTTGCTTTTATTCGGAAGAACTATGTCCGTCAGCCTTCACCGGTTTACTAGAACTTCATGGAGCTCCTTTCCGGCCGCGTTCGTAGTTCCATATCCCGGAACGGGGAGTGACAGGTCACGATTCATTACACTCTGCGAGAGGTGTGTTGTTTTACCCATAAGAGATCTTAACCTTGGTGCCAACCGGGTGATCTTCCCGTCCACACTTCCTATGGTGTGAGGCCCGGTATAAGGTCTAGCCAATCATGTTCCTCCGCTACCTCGAACACCCACCCGTTGTTGCATGCCCCGACCCTGGGTCCACGCCGGTCCCATTATTCCCGTAGATTTCAGGGTGGACCCCGACCACGACGATAGTGCTGGGCTCTACCATACACTCCTACGCCGGTAGCTGCAACCCATCATAGACCGCATTACCGTGGGGAATTAGAATGGGATCCCCACCCTCCGGTTGTTCCGCAAGACACAACTGCTACGGTAAGCATTGCATTACCGTGGGGAATTAGAATGGGATCCCCACCCTCCGGTTGTTCCGCCGTGATACAAGCCTGCTACGGTAAGCGCATCCGTTGATGAACGAGAGGTGGAAACACTTTTGACTACTCCGTCCCACTCCGGATCTTATGGTTAACACGGGTATTACGGCACAAGAATCACTGGCGACATTTTTTGTTTAATCCTAGATGGATATAAACCCTTGCAATGGAACCTCCACCATATCAACACAATCCATGGTTCCATTGCCCACCACATAGTCATATTCATAGTTATGAAAGTAGTGGTTTTGGTTTTTATGCAATAGTGATAACCATAGTACTTTGCAAGTAATTTGATAGAAATACTCAAATGACATGAGCAAGTGATGAACTTGCCTTTCTTGACCGCAAGATTATGCAGGCAAGGTCTTCGATACGCAATGACTCCAAATTCTGAAATAGCATCATCGTCCGATAAGGACGATGTTTAAAAGATTGGCAAGGATGCAATAATGCATAAATATGAGATGCAATCGCTCTAAGCGTGACCTAACCCCGATGATTTAGGATTAGTGAGTTGAAATGATTTGTTTCGAGTGTGTTGCACTTTTAGAGTGATTCACAAACAAGGTTCTTATTCAGGTGTGATTACTTGGTATCCTAAACATGTGCTGCAATATATCATAATAATAGCATTAATAGCACATAACAATAACATTTGGTATAATCCTAACATGTAATGAATAGTGGTTGGTTTTAACACTACAAGGCATGGTTAATGATTAATTATCATATACTTCAAAAGAATAACTTTTGAAGAACATGTTCTTTAATAAGGAACAAGTATGATAATTAGGGTTGTAGGGTTCTATGGTTTACTTTGGTTTCCAATGCTTCTGGAGTAAGTAGTAGATGTATCCCAACAAAGTTGGATTCATCAACACCTAGGGCTTGTAAGGTTGAGTTAAGCATAAGCATCTTGATCAATTTATTATAAATAGTTGCTATCAAAGTTGGTTTTCCTTGCTGATGATAGTTGGATATTGGCTATAGGTTCTATTAGGCAGGATTGATGATGATTCTTTATTTACTTCAAAAGAATAACTTTTGAAGAACATACTTCTTAAATAATAAGAAGTATAACGATTACGGTTGAGGTTGTCTTGTTTTAGCTATTGGATCTTTAAGTATAGAATGGTCGGTTCCTAAATAGGATGATTTATAATTATCTAATACTAGTCATCAACCCGTGCGGCTGCACAGGCAAGAGACTACGTTGCAAATCCAAGATAACAACACCACTAAACCTACAAATCATAATAATTTCAGTTTAACCTCGCGTATCTCCATTTGACAAAATTTTGTACATAAAAAATGTAATTTCGGTTAAAGTTTTAACTTTGCAAGCGTGCATATCTTCATAATCTCAGTTATTACTGGCAACTCTCCATATTCCAATATAAGATATCAATTATAATATGTATAACTTAATACTATTTTCCATTTTCTCACTTTCTCGAAACTGTATTTACCATTTTTCAATGGTACAACTTAGTCGCTTCAAACTGGTATGACTTCACTAAGGTTACGTAATATGTATTCTCTTTTCTACCAAAAAACTTAACTCTCATTTAAGTGGAATTGATATTTCTGTTAGTACAATGACCCATAATAAAAATAGTTACAAATTCAATTCGGCTCCCGGGTGCGTATGCTCTCTATACCAAAAAATTATATTTTGAGTTGTTAAAAAAATTTGACAAAAAATTGTACATGTACATCTCCATAATATATGTGCATTCGTCGAGTTTCACGAAAAATTAATATTTTTTGTGGTCTATGTAAAAAAGAGAAAATTCACCTTGTAAAAAGCATTATTTTTAGGACTGAGTTTTCTCTTTTTTACACACGTTACATGGCAAGTCCATTTTTTATGAAACAACTTTGTGAGCGCGTAGCACGTGAAGATGTATGTGCGAATTTTTCGTTTCAATTTTTTTGAAATTCAAAATATGTGTAAGATGAAATTAAAAATAGAGGGAGCATATGCTCCCATGTTCCAAAACACCACTCCCCAAAAAAACATGCTACTAAGCTGAAAATATCATTCTGAAAAGTGGGTGTAAGTGCCGTGAATGTTAAAAAAATGCTGTAGTGTCACACTATCAATGAATTGTACAAATTACCTTTTATAGAACGCATTAACAACCAAGGACTTGTAGGCTGCACCTGAAAGGCAGAGTTGGGAGCAAGCAAAATAGTGCAACCTTCTAACTCTGTATAAAATTAATTCTCGTTTGTGAAATACTGTAAAACCATGAGGACTAACTGAAAACATGCAGCGAAAAGAGATGGATCGGCTTCTTATAGCTGGAAGTGTGCAGCCATTCCTAAGCAAATACGATTTCAAAAGAGGAGAATTCCATAATGCAAAGCAAGCATCAGTTCATTGTGTCCTTGCTATGTGGTTCATTTGTTGGAGCCAAGTGTTGATCATATATTAATAATCCAAGATAACGTTGTCAGCAGCTCTTGAACTTAGGAATTGCAAGTATTTTATTACTTCCTCCTACTCTCTATAACTCACTCTAAATATAGAAAAAAAACTTGCGAAAAATGTTTAGCGTTTTTTCCTCTTCTTGATGTCATACAATAATTTCGGAAAAAACTCCATCAATCAGTTGAGTTAATCTCTTTATAATTATATACTCGTGCTAATCAGCTAATTATAAGTATCAAAGATGAATACTCGTTTCACGTTTCAGCACACTATAGAAACTGAGATGAGCGAACGCCAACTCAATGCTTAACATGCACGTCTTCTAATGTATATTTGGCACCAGCCTCTCCACCGAAACAGTAACAACTCCTGAAATCTCAAAGTACATACAAACTAAAATTCTTAGCGACATGGCCAAGTACGATATACTTTATCAGTGCATGTCCAGAAACATATCGAATACTCTTCCCATCTCTCAACTTGATGCTCATGGAGCACCTAGCAGAAAAATAAAAATAAAACTTGCGTACATAACAACATGTCATCAACTCTTACAATTATTCAAGACAACGATCCGTAGATGCAGCAGTGACGAAGGAATTAACCCTTACGAAATTGATAAATGCCAGCTTGAAAATCGAAAACCGGATAAGATAAGTTGATTAGAAGATACCTTACACTAATGCTCCTACAAAGCAAGCTTTTAAAGATCAAAGAGAGCACATGTATAGAAAAAGGACATGATCAAGATACTCGGTTCTAGACCCAACGAAAGGGCACCGGCCCTCCCTAGCTGTCACCGATCCGTACTTGCCGCCCGCCATAGCGCGAACTCCTGCCGATCACCGTCGTCAAAGACACAAAAACGTTAACCCGCAAAATTAATGTGTAAGTATCCATTAACGGGAATAGCATATCGACATGGATGTTGCGATGACCATCTAATTTCTGGAGCCGGTAAGCTCGGCAGCTCGCCACCGTTGACCGGCTCGAGGCATGCAAAGGCGGTAGGACAGAGGCGACACATGTGAGAGCAGGAAGAAGACATAATCGTTAATTAGATACAGAGAGAGAAGATGAGTGCACCATGCCGATGCTACTATCACCGGTGCCCATTCAGCTGCTTGCTTCCCATACAGTGCTGGGAAGAGATGAGGATGGTGGCGGTCATGGCCGTGGCCGGAGATTGCCGTGATGTTTGCTCGCGCGATCGCCGGATTCGATTGTGGTTTTGCCAAGGTACGATACATGCGAGTTGGGGACTGTTTATTTATTCCAAGGACGCGTGTACTTTTGGGACTCGAACAGCCTACGGCAGTCTCCTCTTAAACCGGTAAGGGAATAAATCGCCGGTGTGCACCTTTATCTTAACCACAAAATTTTACATCGCAAGGTATTTTGTAGCCTTTCGCATGGATTAACGTGGCGGCTGCTAGATCTCGAGACATGTAACGTGCCTATGTAACTTTTTGCGGTACATAAATATCCAACTTTCTCGACTAATCCTAACCATAAATTTTAGATCTAATTGTTGTGATTATTTTGATGATGTGGATTAACGTGGAGGCTTTTACGGTGCCTCCAATTAGTAAATATAAGACTAGTAGGGTTTAGTGGAATAGGGTATGTAATACAAAATAGCAAGTATAGTTGCTATTAGGGTTCATCACAATGGTGTGATGGTATATAGGTATAAGTAAGGTTGATCATTTTGATGATAGGAACTAAGGTTTAGAGTTAGGTGTTCCTATTTGATCATCTAGGTTTGATAAGATGAACACATGGGATATCCATCTTATTAGTGATAGGTCTTCTAAATTTTATGTGGACAAGACAGGTATTTACTTGCTACTAGGGTTCTATGCTTTGAAAGAAGGTACCATGATCACATGTTCTAACCTAGGTTTTAGGTTAGAAGCAGTTTAGGGTTCACATGTAATAATGGAACTAAGGTTCCTAATTAATTTAGGGTTTTAGGAGTCACATGAAATGATAGGGTTGTAATATCATTCCATGTGGAAGTTAGGGTTTGCTATTTACAATTTAATTCTATGATTAATAACTTCATGTTAAAGTTGAAGTTATTAATAACTTTGAAATAAAATTAATATTTAATTATGCTTTTTATTATTTTTAAATAATTTACTAATTAGGGTAATTATTAATTAGGGTTAAATTTCCCTAATAATGACTTAATAGGATTGCAAACAAAGAAAATTAGTTTTCATGTTTTCTTTATTTGCTTATTGGTTTTATTTAATTTATAAATGGTTTCTTAATTTCTGAAATTTTTAATTGTATTTATAATTTAAAATTAAAGGCTTAAATAACAAGTATTAAATAATTGAATTTTTATTAAAAATAAAAATTTCATTTTATATTTTTATTGGATAGAGTTTTCTTGTCTAAGAATTTTAATATCTCATTTATATTTTTCTGACTTAAATTGGATTTTCTAAATTTATTTGAAGTTGCAGGTATTAATGCATTTTTGAAATAAAACGAAAAGATCTGCTAAACGCACCTGTGCTACTCGCTACACGTGGTCACTGGCAGGTGGGCCTAAGCCACGTTGGCTGCCACGTGGTGCCGATGTGGCAACCATGTGCCTCACCGGCGGCCAGTCGTGGACGGCGCCGGCGTTGGAGGCTTCCCGCAGACTCATGCGTGTGCTTAATCGCGAGAGGATGACTAGGTGAACCTAATAGTGGTGGCGTCGCCGGCTAACCGTCACCGGAGCTTCGCCGGCGATGAGGCCGAGCGGAGAAACTTGCGGGTGTACGGTGCTATGGTGTTGCAGGGTGCTAGGGAGAGGGCTAGGAGGTTCTGGGGACTCAGTAGCTCACCGTGACCACGACGCGCTTGACGGCGTGGCCGGAGATGACCTGGGTCACCGGAATTCATGGCTCCGGCCGTCGGAGAAGATGACCTCGGCGAGGTTGATTTGGGACGCGCCGGCTCGATTCCTGGTGCAGGCAGAGCAAGTCGAGGACGGCGATCACGACGGTGTCCACGGCGTGGCTCGAGGAGGTCTACATCGGCGGCGATGGTCGATGTCCGGGCCGGTTAGGGTTTCGTCTGGGAAGAAAATTAGGCAGAGGAGGAAGAACTTCGGGGGCTAGGGTTCGCCGTGGTATTTATACGGAGCCTAAACGTGCCTTGTCACGACGTCGAGCGAGGAGAGGACGCCAGCGAGAGGAGAAGCTCCTCACGGTGTCGTGCTGCCCTCCATGCGTGAGGAGAGGATGAGGATGACACCCTCCCTCGATGATATTTTACGAAGGGGTACGGTGGGGTTTGTTGGGCTGGCTTGTGGGCTGCAGTTTGGGCCAGTGCTGGGCTATGGTGTTGGACTGCACTGTGGGCTGCTCGGCCAGGTAAGTCCAGGTAAGGTTTTTCTCTCCTCTTTTTTTTTCTGTTTTCAAATTCAAATTTGAATTTCCTTTCTAATTTGCAGGTCTTGTTTATTTGAATAATACCAAGATTTGTACAAGATACTGCAGATAACTGAGGGGTGTATTAGAATGTTAATATGGTATTATATCATTTATTTACTGATTATTATTGGCACTTGAATTTAAATACTTATATGGACATGAATTTGAATATTATCTTTGTAAATATTCAAATTGTTTTCCAACAATAACTTTCTTACATAGTGATATATAGAGTTTTATTTGGTATTACTTTGCAAGAAACAATTTCAAAGTAATATTTACTTATGAATTTCTCTTAAGAAGTAATTTAATATTTACTCATGAATTTCTCTTAAGAAGTGATTTAATGGCATGATTTCATGTGCTAAATTATTTCTAAGGACTTGATTTAGTCACTTTCATATGATTGTATGTGAACACTTAGTTGTTAAAGTTTTGTGTATCTTCTTATAACCCTATTTCAAGGTTAGCTCTAGGATTATTAATAATACTTTGAATTACCTAGAGTAGATATTACTCTCATCATGGTCTGGTCTTGGTTATAATGATGAGTGATTGATCACCACCATGGTTCTAATCAAATGGTTTAGCACTAGGTATTTCTTAAGTTTCATAATGAATCATGAGCTTTAATTAGGGAATAATTCTAGGGTTCTCATCATATTCACCAAATGGCAATTGGTTTGAAGCTCACTTAGGATCTGGTTTTATAATTGTAATCACCCAAGGGGTTCATTACTTGGTTTGAGATATAATTCTGGGTTGTAGAATTGAGATAACACCATAGTGCATTGGCTAGGGTTTAATCTCCCCTAACCATGGTATTATGGTTACTTGCTTATTATTTCATGTGCTCCTTTAGCTACTAAGGATATGAGAATTGGTGTTATCTTATACCAATAGACTTTTATTATTATCCTTAATCTATTGTTGAAGTAACTAGAGTTGTTATAGTTCTTTTTATAGTTAACTTTGGTCATATGGATGGATGGTTTCTCACCATATTGAGTATGGAGTTTTACTCTAAGGTTTTCTTAGGTTCTTTAATTTATGTAATATAGATATGGTAGGGTTCTACTTATGATCACCAAGTGGTTCACAAGTAAAGGTTGAAATATAAGCCTAGGGTTGCTTACTAGTTACCTCCCTATGATTTCATGTGGTGAAGGATATCTACTTATCCTATTAGGATTTAACTTATCCTCACATACCTCAAGAACATGATCATGGATTAGGCATGATCAACTTGTTCTTAATAACTCTACCTCAAGTTCTTAGGGTTTAAGATCATCACTCAATTTATAATGATCAATGTTTGGATTCCTAATGTATCTCTCATTAAATAGGTTTCTCACTTCCATGATCAAGTATTGTCTTGATCAACTAAGGTATAGTACTTCTCTTATAATTCCTTAGGTGGACATGGTCATGGTTGTCTCAATGGATTATATCCCAGGAGGTTCTTCTTAAACAATGATGATTTAATCATCAGGACATATGGATAGTTCTCTCTCATTTGGGAAGGACTTTAATACTAACCTGAGGTTAGGCTCCATAGAGATTGATGTGATCATCAAAATCTATGTTTAACATAATTGGTTTCTCTCTCTAGGGATTGTTTTGATTAACATCCTAGGGTTTCTCTTAAAGATGATGATTTAAATGCATGGATGTATATCCAAGGTTTAGCTCAAGGTTGTCATTGCTTCTCTAATAAATATTATAGAACTCTCACCTCTCTAGGTTTGATCTATAATAATACAGAATAGAAAAGGATATATATTTTGAGAGTTGATCTCCTTGTCTTGTTTCCAAGATTAAGGTAGAATGAATATCATAGGTTTTATGATAAGTGCATGGATTAGTTTAAGACATGGAGAAGATAAGTGAAGAATAGTTTCTCCAATTATTGTTACTTGATTTCCAATTAAATGGATGTTCATATGTTATGGCAAGGTTTACCATATTATGATTTGTTTTGAGATCAAGCAATTGATCATTCAGTAAGGTGTTGTTGTGTTGATTATTAGTTCCATTTGATCTAACCCCTTAGATCAAATCATCTCTACCCAAAACAAGGTTTTAACAAAGTCACATTGAGGTTTATAGCGCTTGACTTGATGAGCTACTTCAATTCCACCAAGGTCAAGTGAAACTTCGACTCATCGCGATCGTTTTACTTTAAAGCGCGAAAATTCCCCAGATTTTCTATGCATGAATGCAATGCACACATCTGTTTCCTCTATTTTTGTAACCCCAATACCTGGGATATTACACAATCCAACAAAAGGATCACCCAGAAAGCATCTAGTGAGCCACAGCAAGCCAACAAGAGGGGAGCTACCCAAAAGCAGTATATGATTACTGCTAGGGTCACCTCAACCACTGAAACAACCCAAATCATTAAGCCTTGCACAGTTATCATCACCCAGATGGGTTCAAAAGGAGGGCTAGGGTACACAACCAAGTGTTAGCATCCATCTAGCCCTGCCACAGTTAATAGAATGATCACTACCGCAAGCGAGTTCACATCACTTATCCGTTTCGAGAAATCCAGGCAATACAGATAAGTGAATCATACAAGTAATCAAAGCATCAGAGCCTTGCAGAAGATCCAATGGATCATTGCAAGCAACATCAACTGCTTGAGCAAGCACCAGCACAAGCATGTGTGACACACACACATCACAAGTTGAGCAGCAGTGAGGCACAGTAACAACCCAGCAGCTTTCACAAGCAACTGATGATCACATGATCATCAGAAGCTTGCTAGAGCATGCTGTAGGATAACGTAGCATAGAAAACAAAAATTTTCCTACCGCAAACACGCAATCCAAGCCAAGATGCAATCTAGAAGACGGTAGCAACGAGGGGGTATCGAGTCTCACCCTTGAAGAGATTCCAAAACCTACAAGATGAGGCTCTTGTTGCTGCGGTAGACGTTCACTTGCCGCTTGCAAAAGCGCGTAGAAGATCTTGATCACGATCGGTTCCGGCGCCACGAACGGGCAGCACCTCCGTACTCGGTCACACGTTCGGTTGTTGATGAAGACGACGTCCACCTCCCCGTTCCAGCCGGGCAGCGGAAGTAGTAGCTCCTCTTGAATCCGACAAGCACGACGGCGTGGTGTCGGTGGTGGTGGAGAAGTCCGGCGGAGCTTTGCTAAGCGTG
>NC_061508.1:122774930-122894171 GCF_022539505.1 Lolium rigidum
CGATCCCCTATACTTGTGGGTCATCACCTCCTTCGTAGGTCGGTTGGGATCCGGCTCCTCGTTCCTGGGCTAGACTTCATCCTTCAGGATCTACAGCAACTGGGCCGCCCGATGGGCCACATGCCACATCACCATCTGTGGGCCACCCGGGCTTGCCGGATCTAGACCACGCCGTTGATATACCCATAAAGTATACCCACAACAGCCCCAGAACGGCATGTTTGAACTGAACGAGTACGAAGGTGAGAAGGAGGGGTCGTTACCGTCATTCTTCCGGCCGAGGACGAGCTCGAGGTCGCGGGCGAAGACGAGATGCCGATGAGGACTGCGGACCTGATTGCGGCCGATGTCGAGGTCCTCGTCGCCGATGTCTCCTCCTCCCGTAGCGGTGGTCCTCCGTGCGGTGGTGCGGCTGATTGGTTGGCGGGAGGGGAACCGCCGGGTGATGTGACGGTTTGGGGGGAGGTGAGAGTGCGGTCGTGACTGTGAGGAAGGAAAGGGGAGCGGTGAGCCTAATTATGGCGCGTGTTCCCGAAGGGACGCGGCGTCTCCGCCTCCCTTCTCCACGCGTGTAGGCTTCTGGCCGCAACGGGCCTGGCCCCGGAGAAACTGCCATTCCGGGCGTTCCTCCATGGCATGTCCCGGGGGTGCTTTTAAAAACTGGTTCATGCAACAACGCAGTGGGCTGCAGGCATCCAAACGGGCCGAAAATTGCTCCCCCCTTGCGAGCCAAGGGGGATGCAGGCTACCAAACGCGCCCCTAGTTCATTTGGAAAGTCCTCTTCTAAAGTTCTTTTTTGCGAAACACAGTACAATCAAAGACGCTCATACATACGCATATACACTCACCTCTCACCTCTATGAATGAACACACGCACACCCTACCACTATGAGCACCTCCAAAAAAAACTGCATTGAAGAACTGATCCGGCGGGTCTTGAGATTGACGAAGTCACCACAGGCGCCTCGCTGTCGATGGGACGTCACCTCCCACTGAAGAATATTCCGCCTTCAAAGTGTCAAATCTGAAATTTAAACTCTGATAGGCTGGGGCTGCCACTGCCCTCCTAACCATCCAACTACAGGTTGGTTCTCGTCCTCTTCTAAAGTCGATCAATTGGATTTCTCCATTTCTGTGGTGTAGTACATTACTGAAAGATTTTTTGATAAATGAAATATATTAATACCGGGAAATATTAATTACACATATCATTTGCAACAACGCAATGCTCTAACAACCAAAATGAAAAAAATACAGGAAAAAGTCCTGCTGAAATAATCTATTCTTTGTTGCAACGGACCGACCACCATCAAAACAACACCAGAAATCCATACACAAGCGCCGTCATCGCTCTAATCTTAGACCATAGGTTTCATCCAAAAGAAAGTCCGCACTCACAAAACAATGCCTTCAACAAGGATATTGACATGCCCAATCAATTAAGATCGGACATTAGGTTTTTTTATCTTGCAAGTGTAGACCCTGAATTTCTCCTACTTTGTTGCCTCCACTTGCCGATGTTGCTGCTCCAAGTCAAGAATCACCAAGCCAAAACCTCGTCACCACCAGGATTCAAATCACCATTATTAGTTATCAGATCTCGTCTTTCATGCCATTCTCCGCGACTAACTTGACCATGGAACTAAAGACATGTTCCACGATGACAACAGACAGCAGAGCTTCACATCGCTCCCTCTGAAACCAAATGGCAAGAAAAAAATATGATTATGCGCGACAGAATACCATCCGATCCATCAATCTCTAGCTTGTCGTCCATTGTAGCTCGCCGGCGAAGCCTTCCGGAAGTTACACTCCGACCAGAGCAATGAAGGCATGCATCAAGTAGATCTTCGCCATGGCATGAGAGGAATCTATGACCAAGCCCCCTTCATTCGAAGCCAGACCGGTTGCCCCGCACTACTTGTCTTCACCGGTCGCCAGATTCACTAGAACTATGCCGACAAATTGAGGACGACCCTCGCGGCGACGCCGCGAGCACCGCGAGGAGCAGCGGTGTGGAGGAAAGATGAGATGGTTGACTGTTGCAAGGTTGCCGCATGGACCTTAGGCCAAAACGGACCAAGATGAACGCCTCTTTCCGCCTACCTAGGCGTTGGGCCGCTGGGCCGCCGCCGCCATGTCCTGCCGCTCCACCGCCGTGCCCCTCTGTTGCCACGCAAGAATAACCTCCGTGTCGGTTCGCGTGCGACCCACCGAGACCACCTCTCCGCGTGAAGAGACGGAAGGGGTGCACCATCCACACCGCACCGCTTTTGAACGGACGGGCGCCGCCACCACCGCCGGCGGCGGCAGTGGCCAGCAAGATGCCTAACCTATGGTTTTTTGTGTGTGTGTGTGGGGGGGGGGGGGGAGGGATCGCCCCAGGATCGCTCGTGCGAGCCACCTGGAGGCGTTTCTTTGGCTGTCACTACGAGATATATGAAGATACATTATTACGAGATATATGAAGATAAGGTTACTCTTACCCCAGTCAAGTTAAGGACTTATGGATACCTGGACAGAAAATTTGGAATTCACAACTTATTGACACTTTGTTCCAGGAACAGGTGGCGGAAGAAATAAAATCCACTCCTATTATTACTGCTCAGGAGGAAGATTGTCTTTGTTGGAAACTAACCCCTGCAGGTAAATGCAGTACCAAAAGCGCATACAAAGCATGTCTCGAGCGAATGTATGAACAGGGGGAACCGAAGACAAGACAGGTCAGTAATTCTACTAAACAGTTGCTTCAATCTATTTGGAAGAATAACAACATCATACCCAGAATAAAAACTTTTGGCTGGAGAATCATAAGACAAGCAATTTCCTCGGGTGCAAGAGCGGGTAAGTACAGTAAGCATATAAGCAAATTATGTTGCAGGTGCCATTTGGAAGAAACAGATCAGCATCTATTTTTCTTGTGTGCTTTTGCTAGAGCAGCTTGGTTTATGAATCCATGGCACTTAAGAATTGATCAAATTGCTACTCCTTCTGATTCTATATCTCAAATCCTTATCAGACTTATAAATATGAATCACCCAAATGGTTCTATTGATAACATACTTACTTTTTTGTGGTGTATTTGGAAATCCAGAAATGATTATCTTTTTAATAAAAAATATTCCACTCCTATCCAGATTTACCAAATGACAATTGCTATTAAAAAAAATCTGGAGCTTCTGGATGTTGTACAGGTATCGGAGAACAGGTTACAGACTAAGCTGAATACTCAAGGAGATCAAGCCAGACAGGGAAATACAATCAGGACGGATTTGCAGATACAAGGAAGCAAGATATTCATGGATGCGGCATGGAAGAAAAGGAAAGCACAAGATGCCCAAGAAAATTGCAGGACAGGAATTGGAATCTTTTGTCAATTGCCCGGGCAAGGTCGAGAAGAAACCCTCATGATTCAAGCCTCCACAACACACTCTTCTTCACCTTTGCTTGCGGAAGTTGATGCTCTTTTATTTGCAACAAAAGTAGCTGCCCAGGTCCAAGCACAAGAAGTCACATTTCTTACTGACAACCTGACACTTGCAAGAGCAGCTTCAGCAACAACCATTACAAATGATCAGGTACCTTGGGAGCTTAGGCAACAAATAGCAGGCTATAAAAGAGATGCAGAAATGTTGCAGTCCAAAATCTATCACATAAATAGGAAGCTAAATGGAGTAGCTCATGATTGTGCACAACAGGCAATTAGACGACCTATGTCCTTGCCTATCTTCACCTGTTTGAATTCAGCTCACAGAGCTATAGGCTCTTGTCCCTTTGCTCTTTCATTCCAAAACTTTCAATTTCAGGGATATGTACTTCTTGATGTACTTTGCATATGAGCTGAATAAAAATTTGGCGCCCCCGGCGCCTCTCCTTGTTCAAAAAAAAAAAAGTCGATCAACTGGGTCATTTGCAGTGCTGCTTACGTTTCAGTAGTAGGCCATATGGGGCGGCTCTGGATTTCAATTAGACGAGGTGTTCTTGTTTGACTCTAATTTTCTTTTTGTTGCTGAGCTCAGAGTGTATGTAACGGTATCTTCCAAAGCACAAGAACGCCTCCATCATATTCGCTGCATTCGCACAAGCTAGGTAAACAACGTTCTCCGGATTAAAACTTTGGGCTCAAGAAATATTTGTCAGAAGAAACGCCAAACTCAATACACAGATGAGAATGCAAGTTAGAACATCTCCAGCAGATACACTATGATAGGCTGTGGTGTCCGAAGAAGTGCCATAACTTTTTCAGGCATGTCCAAAAAAGCCATAACAAAGTGTAAAATGCATGGCGGGTAACTGGACTTATCGGTGTGGTTCAATTAGATCACTTTACACTCATTATACGCTATTACGGTAACTAAACCTATTTTGGCTGCTCGCAGACGGTCACCGCCGCGTGGAGAGAGATGTATCGGCTGACATGGCGTGCGCGGGACCCATCTGTCGGGCGAGGCAATGGGCAAGTTGGAACGGGCAAGCGGAGGGGGGAGTTTTCTGCAAAACAGTCAACTAGAATAGTCGTGCATTTGACTCTTTTTTCTCTCTCCTCTCAATTCTCCTCCGCGATTCCCCACCGCTGCCCTCAGGTATCCGCCGCTGTCAGAGCTCGTTTGCCACGGTTGTTCATCGGAGGGCATTGGAGGCATGAAGAGCTCGAGCTCGTGCAGCAGTGCGCTTCGCCGCAGGGCCCCATACATTCCACTCATCCCCTGCCCGTACTGCGGTAGGACGGTGAAGCGCAGCGTGTCGGGGACAGCGGAGCACACCGGCTGGACGTATTTCAAGCGCGAGCACCATGGGTAGGTTTTGAAGCTCACCCATTCTTCATTATTTTGGGAATTTTTTGAGGGATGGTTGCTGAATCTGGTAGTTATTTGGATAGGGTTTGACTCTGTTTTGCTTTCAGTTGACAGAAAGGTTGCGTTTTCTGGCATTGGGAATTAGATTACGTCCAGTATTTGCTTGAGATGGACATTCTTAGAGGAGATGTTGGTATTGATGTACTTGGTGGGCTAGAGACAGGAGGCAGGAGCTGAACCAGAGACAAGCCGAGAGGGAAGCAGCTATGCATGGTGGACCTGGAGCAAAGCAGGAGAAAGTGATGAAGGTCATAGAAGCACTGGTCGACGAAGTAGCAAACGTGCTCTTGCTTCTGAAGATTATAGTTGTCGTGGTTGCATTGTTGTGTGTCACGATCATGCTGAAGAAATGAGATGTGTTAGATGTCAGTGAAGAATGTTAGTGAGTGTGTCACGTTTAGTTTGGAGTACTCTTTAGTTTGCTAGATGTTGCAAGTGTATCAAGAGTACTCGTGTGTCAATGTAATATGTCAATGCTACTGATGATCTAAATTTGGATGTCTAAAGTTTGTCTAAATTGGGATGTCGAAAAGAATATCGAAAGTTTGTTTAAATTGGGATGTCGAAAAGGATATCGAAAGTTCAACAATAGTGGCTTTCCTCTTGCTCATCCTAGTTCTACCAGCAACACAATCTTGATCAACTGCAATTCCAGCTTCACTTTGCATACACAAGTTTGATGCATGTAAAATGCATACATGAACTTTGTCCTTTATTATATTAAATTTCCACATATTTACAACATATATAATGATAATACCATGTTTTACATTGATTTATGGGGGTTTATCAATGATCTCTTTTATTTGGTTTATAACTCTGCGAAACAGGAATTTCCTGTTTTGTGTATTTTTCACTTTTAGAGATCTATACGGAGTCAAATTGACCTGAGATTTTTGGAGCATCATTTTTTTCATCGGGAGAAGCACCCTGGGACCTGGAAGCACACCTGGATGGGCCTAAAGACATCACGTGGCGCGCCCAAACATGTAGGGCGCGACACCTGTGCTCTTTCGGCCGTCGATCGTCCAAATCGCGCGATCTTTTTGCCCACCGACGTATTTTGACCTAAAAATCACTATATATGGCCCGAAGAGTTCTCGGGAGGAGAGCGCTGCAGAAAGACAAAAACACGAGAACAGAGCCTGCAACAGAGAAGATTGGAGGAGGAAAGTCCGTCGGGATCATCGCCGGAGGGATCTCCACCTACTCCAACATCTTCATCATCATCACCATGATCAAGGGAGAGCAGTCCACCTCTGGACTACTAGTTTGTGGCAGTAGCTTGATCTATTTCTCTCATGTTCCTCATAGTTCTTAGTGCCATATGAGCCGCCTCACATTATTATTTTGCATCCTCATATCTCATTGATGAATTACTATTTATCCACTACAACTTAAAAGAGAGAATAGTCAAGTGAACCCATGAACCCCGGTCCACTTTTTATCATAAGAAACACCTTTATATTGCATTTATCTTGTTTTCTATTTGTTGCACTATTTTAATCCGAAAATACAAAAATATTTACTTTTCTTATTTGCATCCAAAACACCAAAAACAATCAGCCCCTTTACAATTTTTACTTAGTTACTTTATTTCATTTAGTTATACTCGCTTTATTTTTACTTGTGTTTTATTTATTTACACGAAACCTTGTGCTTGACAACCACACGGTGGAGTTGGGGACATAAAGCTTTTATTTTAGTTGCAGGATTGTTAGAAGAAGAGAGAAGAGAATACTTTTTGTCCAGTTTCCCGAGAGTTCGATATAAACCCTCGAGTCAACCTTGTGGGGAAAATACTCTGCTGACACAACACTCTACACTTGGAGTCCCAACATCATCAAGACATTTTTTTGGCGCCTTTGTCGGGGAGCTGAAAGGAGTTACATCATAGTGCGTGAGAGGTATTCCCTACAAGAATCTTCTTACAACTGCGTCTCATTAGAGCTTGGGGAGGTAGCATCACTGTGAGCTCTCTTATCGCTTTTAGATTTTGCATCATATTTTATCTGTCTTGTTTTAGTCTTTGTTTGCTTGTTTTTAGTTTTTGCTTGTTAGTTCTCTTTCTTAAAAATTGGGAAACACATAAAAATTAGTTTTCTTTTAAAGGAATTATATCATTAGTCAACACAAAAGAGTGAGAATGGCAACTCAAGGTTGCAGCCATGTTATCCACAATAAGATATTGAAGAATAGCATAAACCCCATGATAATGATTACAATCTATAATACTAAATTTGCTAATGGAAATACCACAGCCGCTGAGTTGCATGTTAAATTTTTTAATGAACTCTGTGATAAAATTAAACCTGCAAATATGGAACCTGGGGTGTTAAGAGTGAAGTTATTACCACACTCTCTTATAGGATTATCTAAGACATGGTATGAAGATGTACCTGAAAAAGAGAAAATACTATAGTTTAATCTGAGAGCTTCATTTTTAGAAAAAAAGTTGGGGAATGCACTATAGAGATGTACTACTCTCTCTATTCTGATTTTTTTTTTGTCTCAACTTTGATTATATTTGCATTCATCTACAAACTAAATAGCATTTAGATATATCTAAATTTTGACAAATTTTAGATAACTTTTATGAGATGGAGGGAGTAGTTAGAAGGACAATGCTGTAAAATTTTAGCACAGATCTCGAAGCTTTTGAAGGCTAGGATAGACGAGGGATGTCAACGTACAGTAGGAAGGGCAGGAATGCATTTTCTCATGGAAACATGGGATTTCCAACGTCTGGCCAGCTGAATCAAACAGTAGAACCAATCAAATTTGGGCAAGCAGATCAGGACTCCCATGTTCTAATCATTCTGGCTCAAGTTAAGTAGTTGCAGGAAGCAGCCAACCAACGACCATCCTTGGCCTAGAGCCATTATTTGACCGGAGCAAAGTCTACTACACATCCATCTTCTTCTAACCCCAACCACCATCGCCCGCCCAGCCCAGATCTCCACCGCGCGATGGCCGCCGTACCCACCGCGCCCCCGCCGGCATCGGCCGACGACGAGATCGTCTACGAGTCCATGCCCTGCATCCGCATCTACAAGAACCGCGTGGAGCGCTACTTCGGCTCCGAGTTCGTCGCCGCCTCCACCGACTCCGCCACCGGCGTCGTCTCCCGCGACCGCACCATCTCCCCTCAAGTCTCCGCGCGCCTCTACCTCCCCCGCCTCCACGCCGACGCGGCCAAGCTCCCCGTCCTCGTCTACTACCACGGCGGCGGGTTCTGCCTCGGCTCCGCCTTCAACCCCACCTTCCACGCCTACTTCAACAACTTCGCCGCGCTCGCCAACGTGCTCGTCGTCTCCGTCGAGTACCGCCTCGCGCCCGAGCACCCCGTCCCGGCCGCGTACGCCGACTCGTGGGAGGCGCTGGCCTGGGCCGTCTCCCACGTCGCCGGCGCCGGCGCCGGGGACGAGCCGTGGCTCGCCGACCACGCCGACTTCTCCCGCCTCTACCTCGGCGGCGAGAGCGCCGGCGCCAACATCGCGCACCACGTCGCGATGCGGGCGGGCGCGGAGGGGCTGCCCCACGGCGCCAAGATCCACGGCCTCGTCATGATCCACCCCTACTTCCTGGGGACCAACAAGGTGGGCTCCGACGACCTCGACGCCACCGCGCGGGAGAGCCTCGGCAGCCTGTGGCGCGTCATGTGCCCGGCCACCACCGGGGAGGACGACCCGCTCATCAACCCGTTCGTCCACGGCGCGCCGGGCCTCGACGCCCTGGCGTGCGGCCGCGTGCTGGTTTGCATCGGCGAGGGCGACGTGCTCCGCGACCGCGGCCGCCTCTACTACGACCGCCTCACGGCGAGCGGGTGGAGCGGGGAGGCGGAGATATGGCAGGCGCCGGGAAAGGGCCACACTTTCCACCTCCTCGAGCCGCTCTGCGACGAGGCCGTCGCGCAGGACAAGGTCATCAGCGAGTTCCTCAACCGTTGACTCGTCCCCCACCATCGCCGGAGGAGAGGAGTACTGTACTGTACAATTTCATCAGCGTATAATCAGAAAATAACTGCAGCTTCGTCGCCGATTTGATTGATGCTGCATTCTTTACATTACACTATATTTCGGGTTCAGAGTTCAGAATTGTGTCCGTATTGATTGCCCTTTGGTGCACGGATGGAAGGGAATCGCCATTGTTTTAGGCCTGGGTATTGTATCAGGATTGTGGGAGGATACTACAGCCATACTGTCACACAGATGATGATACGTATTATACTTGTTGGATTGGATCCAAGAATTTCCTTGCAGTACACTTTTGAGTTCAAAGTTCAGGACTTCTTTTCTCTTCATTAAATTTATAGCTATATATACAAGCTTCTCAAATTGTTTGCCAGTTCGGGTAGAGTTGAAACCGGAACTCGATTGGCAGATACTGCCTTGGCACTTTGCTATAAGAATTTGCGAGTTGCTGGAAAAGAACGTTCCAAGTTCGTGTGTTATTTTGGCGCCTCCGGCGTTGTTCAAAAGAAAAAGAATCATGTGTTACATATTTCCTATTCATTTCGTCAGCTTAGTTAGCTGGGTTCACATGGATATATACCTTTGCTTAGCTGTTGCCATTTGATAACTTGTATTGTCTTCCAAGTTCCAAGTTGCCATTACCATGTTGTGCTGGCCTGCTGAGTTCTGCAAGTCAATGCTTTAGCTTATTCTCTCGTTTACACTTGGTAGTAGCCATGATCCATGAATACCGCAAGATAGCATATCCCTATAGATTAACAACTTTTAAATTTCAATTATGCCCTCCATCCCAGTCAGCGTCTCACCCTAAGCTCGTTGGAAGCAACCAGGGAACTTTCATAAAAGGACGTTCTATCCATGACAACTAGTGTTGAATGTAAATGAGCTGCAGTCCAATAAGGCAGCCCATGTGGTTTACAATTCCTGAAATCTCAAGGGCTATCACGTTGACAGCTTGGCACAGTCTTGGGGGACAAAGTTTAGTCCCACATTACTAGTTGGGAGAGAATTGGAGTGGTATATAAGGGCTGTTGTTCTAATCCTTCCAAGTGAGTGAGAATAGAAGGAGCCCTCGCACACTCCTCCTCCTCCGCCCGTCCCGCCTCGGCTCGTCACGAAGCCTAAAATTTTGCTGGTGCACCAACTGAGTTGGGTACGTGTCGACCTGCTAGTCCGTCTCTCTCGTGAAGTTCCTTTTGCTGCGCTACTCTCTAGTTTTCCCCATCCCGGCGACTGTGTGCACAGCCGTCCGGGAGAGCAGGCCTCCGAAACCCCGTCCGTTGAGATCCTGCACCGGGAGACGGGCGATAAGGTTTTTGGGGAGCGTCTCCGCGCGACTGCTCGCTGTTGTTCGTCTTCTTCATCGCCGGTTTGACTGCTTCATCGACGACTCCGACTACACCATGGGCGACATCAACAACTCCCATGGTGGTGGTGCTGCTGCTGGTGCGACCTTCCTGGTCGCGATGTACGTGGTTTACCTCTCCTACCTTGCACTGCTACTTGTTCCATGTTCAGATCTGATGCATGTGCTTAGTCTAGTGTGTGTGGTTAAGTATGCATGTGCATCTGTAATCTTGCTTTCGGTAGTTAAACTCACACAGAAATTGTCTAATAATCCAACAATCCAAAAACCTTATATGCTTAGGCAATTTTTACCGTCTGGTTTTGCTGCTGCGCTCAAATCGAGCCCGTTTACGAGTTCTCATTTCAAGAGATGGCAGAATAAGACCCTCTAGTGGCTCACTTCTATGGGCGTGCACCAAGTTGCGGAAGGTTCTCCCAGAGGTTCGCTTACTCTTGAAGAGGATAAAGCGTTCGGGGATGCTACCGTAATCTTTGTGGGTGCCGTCCTAAGTGTGCTTGGAGACAAGTTGGTTGATGCTTATCTGCACATCCGAAATGGGAAGGAACTGTGGGATGCACTGGACGCTAAGTTTGGTGCTGCCGATGTTGGAGGTGAACTGTATGCTATGGAGCAGTTCAATGACTACAGAATGGTTGAGAACCGATCTGTGGTAGAACATGCTCATGAGATACAGATCATGGCAAAGGAACTTGAGCTCCTCAAATGTGTGTTACCGGATGATGACCCACAAGTATAGGGGGTGTATCGTAGTACTTTCGATAAATAAGAGTGTCGAACCCAACGAGGAGCAGAAGGTGTTGACAAGTAGTTTCGATGAAGGATTCACTGTAAATGCTCACGGACAAGTATTCGGGGGGTTTTGATATAGCAGATGAATAAAGTACAAGTAAGTAAAGTGCGAGAGAAATAATTGCAGCGAGTGGCCCAATCCTTTTTAGCACAAAGGACAAGCCGGTTTGTTTACTTATAATGACCAAACGTTCTTGAGGACACACGGGAATTTAGTCTAGTGCTTTCGCTTCATATAGCTGATTAATCTTCATTGTTTTGATAAGTGTTGTGTGGGTGAACCTATGCTAATGTACCGCCCTTCCTAGGACTAATACATACTTGTGATTATACCCCTTGCAAGCATCCGCAAATACAAGAAAGTAATTAAGATAAATCTAACCACAACCTTAAACTCTGAGATCCTGCTATCCCTCCCGCATCGATATACCAACGGGGTTTAGGTTTCTGTCACTCCGGCAACCCCGCAATTGGCAAACGAATACAAGATGCATTCCCCTAGGCCCATAAATGGTGAAGTGTCATGTAGTCGACGTTCACACGACACCACTAGAAGAATAACACCACAACTTAAATATCACAACATTGAATACTAACCAACATAATTCACTACTAACATTTAGACTTCACCCATGTCCTCAAGAACTAAACGAACTACTCACGAGACATCATATGGAACATGATCAGAGGTGATATGATGATGAATAACAATCTGAACATAAACCTTGGTTCAATAGTTTCACTCAATATCATCAATAACAAGTAGAAATCAACACCGGGAGAGTTTCCCCTATCAAACAATCAAGATCAAACCCAAATTGTTACAGCGGTGACGAGGTGCAGCGGTGGAGATGGCGGTGATGATGATGGTGGTGATGGTGATGATGATGAAGATGATGTCCAGCTCGATGGCGGTGACGATGGCGTCGATTTCCCCCTCCGGGAGGAAATTTCCCCGCGGATTTCAGCCTGCCGGAGAGCTTTTTCTCTCTCGGTGTTCTCCGCCCCTTGCAGGCGGCTGTGACTCTTCGCGACTATCCCCCGGAGCTTAGGTTTTCGGGACGAAGATGTACGCGAAGAAAAGGAGGCTAGAGGGGGCTGTGGGCCCCCTCCTCACAAGGCGGCGCGGCCAGGCCTTGGGCCGCGCCGGCCTATGAGGTGGGCCCACCTCGGCCCTCCTCGGCACCCCCTTCTTGCTCCCTTCGTCTTCTGGAAAAATAGGATTTTTCATATAATTTCCGTCAACTGTTGATCTTCCGAGATATTGCATTCTGACGGTGCTTTTTCCAGCGAGTAATCCTCGAATCCGGTGCGCGATCCTCCAATAATCATGAAACATGCAAAATAGATGAAATAACATAAGTATCATCTCCAAATATGAAATATATCAATGAATAACAAGCAAATTATGATATAAAATAGTGATGCAAAATGGACGTATCAACTCCCCCCAAGCTTAGACTTCGCTTGTCCCCAAGCGAAACTGAACTCGGTAAACAAGACCACATGTTTATGGAGTGAAGAGTCGATAAATAAAATACGGACGAGAAGCATCATATCAATTCACACAAGACATTCTAGTAGACAACTTCCCCATATAATTCAACTTGAAACAAGTAGAAGGTAATCACAAATAAAGGTGCATAAGAAATCAATATTGGTGATGGCAAACTTCGTTCTTGGTCAGAGAACAGTTAACAGATTATATTTATCTATTGAGCAGTGCTCTCATATTAAAGCTTATAATAAACTTGCATACTCAATCATAGTAATCTCCTCATAATAATTGATAACTTTCAAAGCTATATTCATTCAGATAAAACTTGTACTAAACAAGGAAGAGTAAAAGACATGATGAAATAGATCACAATATAGATGGTTGGATTACAACAACTCAAATGCTTGCTTAAGATGGAGGGAAATAGGTTTACTGACTCAACATAAAGTAAAAGACAGGCCCTTCGCAGAGGGAAGCAGGGATTAAATCATGTGCTAGAGCTTTTTAAGTTTTGAAATCATATAGAGAGAATAAAAGTAAAGTTTTGAGAGGTGTTTGTTGTTGTCAACGAATGGTAGTGGGTACTCTAACCCCCTTGCCAAACAGACCTCCAAAGAGCGGCTCCCATGAAGGACGTTATCTCTAGCAGCAAGGTAGATCATCCCTCTTCTCTTTTGTTTACACATGTACTTTAGTTTATTTAAGGATGACACTCCCCCAACCTTTGCTTACACAAGCCATGGCTAACCGAATCCTCGGGTGCCTTCCAACAATCTCATACCATGGAGGAGTGTCTATTGCAAAATTAAGTTGCTTACTGATGAATCAGGGCAAAACATGTGAAGAGAGTTATTAATGAAAGTTGATTAATTGGGGTTGGGAACCCCGTTGCCAGCTCTTTTTGCAAAATTATAGGATAAGTGGATGAAGCCACTAGTCCATTAGTGGAAGCTGCCTAACAAGATTGAAAGATAAAACACCACATACTTCCTCATGAGCTATAAAACATTGACACAAATAAGAAGTAATAGCTTTTGAATTATTTGAAGGTAGCACATGAAGTATTTACTTGGAATGGCAGGGAAATACCACATAGTAGGTAGTTATGGTGGACACTGATGGCATAGGTTTGGTTTAAGGGTTTTGGATGCACGAGAAGTATTCCCTCTCAGTACAGGTCTTTGGCTAGCAAGGTTAATTAGCAAGCATAAGAGTTGAGGGAAACAAACAAATATACATGTGATAGAAACAATCATGCATCTTCCTTTTAAGCACAAACAATTTTAACTTCAGAATACTAAGCTAGGAACTAACAAGAAAGATAATAACATATCTACATGTATTTCCTCTTCTCTACTTAAAACTCAAAGTGTTGTTGCTATTGACCAATGCTAAGTTTGCCAAAACCAAATAGATTTACTCAATGCTCCCAAAGTGGTACCGATACTATCAACAAGATTATTCATATAATAGAGATTGCAAACTAAAATAAGATGTGCAATATGTAAATGATAAGACTTCTCATTAATATTCCATAACGATAACTCACACCAAGGGATACATAGATAACCAATTAAAGAGAGATACTTCCATACCGCAACACATCTTATATGATAACTTCCCTACTCATGATATGACACTACTTGATAGTAAAAAGGTAAAAGATAGTGATGATGTGATACCGCGACACTCCCCCAAGCTTGGAACAAACCAAGGGGATGCCAATACCGATGATGAATTACTCCTCCGGCGGTGGTGAATTCTTTCCATCATCAGACTTCCAAGGAAGAGGCTCTCCATCAACAAACGACATCTTGGTCTCAGGGATCCTGAAACTAGCAGCATAGCTTATGTGTTTAAACCTGTTTTCATACTCACAGTTTTGATTCCGAACATCATAGAGTTGAGCTTGGAGTTTGTTGGTGGTGTCGTGAAGTGAGAGGATATCGTTCCACAGCTTTGCGATCTCCTTCTCATGTTCATCAATGAGTTCAGACACGATCTTGTGGAAGATGTCCACTTCACGCTCAGCCATCTTCTTGTAGTTAAAGACCTCTTGTTCTAGCTTCTCCATCCTGTCTTCCAAGCTTCCTTCTCCCTTAGGACCCCGGACATCTTCAATCTGCAACTCACCATTGACGAGCAACAATTCCTTGGGGTGCATCTTCAACTCGCTCATGTACGGGTTGACGACGTCTTCAAGGAAACTGTCCTTCGGAGTTCCCGACGAAGACATGGTGGCTCTAGATCCGACGTCGATCCTGGCAGAAACAGCTCGAAACCAAACACGTCGAGAAAACGATATACGGACCTCCAGGGGTCTGGGGGATTATATAGCAAAAATTTTCACGACGAAAGGAAAGTACCAGGTCGAACCAGAGTCGGAGACGGGCAACGAGGGGCCCTCCTCACAGGGCGGCGCGGCCAGGCTGGGGCCCGCGCCGGCCTGTGGGGGCACGCCCTCGTGCGTCTCCTCCACTCCGTTTCGATCTCGTAACTTTTCATATTTTCCAAAAGATGCAAAAACATTGTTTGGAAAGTTAAACGCGGACTTTTTCTTACCAGAACTGTTACCTATTCAAAGTCGAACTCTGCAGATCGTCAACTTGACCTTTGATGAAGGCTTCCGGAGTTACCACTTGAATAACATCAACATCTTCATTATAAGAATCACCGGAGATATAATGCTTGAGTCTTTGTCCATTCACCACTTGTGTGGCATTACCTTGCGGAGAGCTAATTTTAATTGCTCCCGATCGATACACCTCATCAATGACATATGGTCCTTCCCATTTTGAGAGTAATTTCCCGCAAAAAATCCGAGACGAGACCGATACAATAGGACTTTATCTCCAACATTAAATTCTCTTTTGATAATTCTTCTATCATGCCATTTCTTAACTTTCTCTTTAAAGAGTTTAGCATTTTCATATGCTTCACTTCTCCATTCATCTAGGGAACTCAATTGTAGCAATCTCTTCTTACCGGCAAGTTTAGGATCTTTATTTAGTTCTCTCACAGCCCAGTAAGCTTTGTGCTCTAGTTCTAAAGGTAAATGACAAGCTTTCCCATAAACCATTTTATACGGTGACATACCCATGGGATTTTTATAAGCAGTTCTATAAGCCCATAGTGCTTCTTTCAATTTAATAGCCCAGTTCTTTCTAGATTTATTAACGAGTCTTTTGCAAGATAGATTTAATTTCTCTATTTGATAATTCTACTTGCCCACTAGTTTGAGGATGATAAGCGAAGCAATTCTATGATTAATACCATATTTAGCAAGAGTTTTTCTAAAACCACCATGAATAAAATGAGACCCTCCATCAGTCATAATATATCTAGGAACTCCAAATCTAGGAAAAATAATATCTAAAAGCATTCTTAAAGAGGTCTCACCATCAAGCACTTTTTGTAGGTATGGCTTCCACCCATTTAGTAACATAATCAACAGCGACAAGTATATGAGTGTTACCTTCGAAGAAGGGAAAGGACCCATGAAGTCAAATCCCCAACAATCGAATGGTTCAATAACAAGAGTATAATTCATAGGCATTTCATTGCGTCTGGAGATATTACCAACCCTTTGACATTCATCACAAGATAAAATAAACTTCCTTGCATCCTTGAAGAGAGTTGGCCAATAAAAACCTGATTGTAGAACCTTTTGCGCGGTCCTATCTCCGGCGTGATGTCCTCCATAAACACTACCATGACATTTATTCAATATCTCTTGTTGTTCATATTCGGGAACACATCTTCGCAGAATACCATCCACTCCTTCTTTATATAAGTGTGGGTCATCCCAAAAATAATGCCTCGAATCATAAAAGAATTTCCTCCTTTGCTGAGCTGAAAAGGTGGGAGGCAAGTACTTGGATACAATAAAGTTAGCATAATCAGCATACTGATACGTCTCCGACGTATCGATAATTTCTTATGTTCCATGCCACATTATTGATGATATCTACATGTTTTATGCATACTTTATGTCATATTTATGCATTTTCCGGCACTAACCTATTAACGAGATGCCGAAGAGCCGATTCTGTCGTTTTCTCGCTATTTTTGGTTTCGTAAATCCTAGTAAGGAAATATTCTCGGAATTGGACGAAATCAACGCCCGTGGGCCTATTTTTCCACGAAGCTTCCAGAAGACCAGAGGACTTACGAAGTGGGGCCACGAGGTGGCGCCACACTAGGGCGGCGCGGCCCAAGCCTTGGTCGCGCCGGCCTGTTGTGTGGGCCCCTCGTGTGGCCCCATGACCTGCCCTTCCCCCTACATATAGTCTTCGTCGCGAAACCCCCAGTACCGAGAGCCACGATACGGAAAACCTTCCGGAGACGCCGCCGCCGCCAATCCCATCTCGGGGATTCTAGAGATCGCCTCCGGCACCCTGCCGGAGAGGGGAATCATCTCCCGGAGGACTCTTCACCGCCATGGTCGCCTCCGGAGTGATGAGTGAGTAGTTCACCCCTAGACTATGGGTCCATAGCAGTAGCTAGATGGTCGTCTTCTCCTTATGTGCTTCATTGTCGGATCTTGTGAGCTGCCTAACATGATCAAGATCATCTATCTGTAATGCTATATGTTGTGTTTGTTGGGATCCGATGGATAGAGAATACTATGTTATGTTGATTATCAATCTATTACCTATACTATGTTATGTTGATTATCAATCTATTACCTATGTGTTGTTTATGATCTTGCATGCTCTCCGTTATTAGTAGAGGCTCTGGCCAAGTTTTTACTCTTAACTCCAAGAGGGAGTATTTATGCTCGATAGTGGGTTCATGCCTCCATTAAATCGGGACAGTGGACGGAAAGTTCTAAGGTTGTGGATGTGCTGTTGCCACTAGGGATAAAACATTGATGCTATGTCCGAGGATGTAGTTATTGATTACATTACGCACCATACTTAATGCAATTGTCTCGTTGTTTGCAACTTAATACTGGAAGGGGTTCGGATGATAACTCGAAGGTGGACTTTTAGGCATAGATGCATGCTGGATAGCGGTCTATGTACTTTGTCGTAATGCCCAATTAAATCTCACTATACTCATTATATCATGTATGTGCATGGGCATGCCCTCTCTATTTGTCAATTGCCCAACTGTAATTTGTTCACCCAACATGCTATTTATCTTATGGGAGAGACACCTCTAGTAAACTGTGGACCCCGGTCCATTCTTTTACATCGAATACAATCTACTGCAATACTTGTTCTACTGTTTTCCGCAAACAATCATCATCCACACTATACATCTAATCCTTTGTTACAGCAAGCCGGTGAGATTGACAACCTCACTGTTTCGTTGGGGCAAAGTACTTTGGTTGTGTTGTGCGGGTTCCACGTTGGCACCGGAATCCCTGGTGTTGCGCCGCACTACACTCCACCACCAACAACCTTCAACGTGCTTCTTGGCTCCTCCTGGTTCGATAAACCTTGGTTTCTTTCTGAGGGAAAACTTGCTACTGTGCGCATCACACCTTCCTCTTGGGGTTCCCAACGGACGTGTCAACTACACACATCAAGCATTTTTTCTGGCGCCGTTGCCGGGGAACGAAGAAAAGTTACACCACAAAGATTTTCAACTCCCACGTCAACAGCATTTTTTCTGGCGCCGTTGCCGGGGAGATCAAGACACGCTGCAAGGGGAGTCTCCACAATCCAATCTCTTTACTTTGTTTTTGTCTTGCTTTATTTTATTTACTTTCTTGTTTGCTGCATTATATCAAAACACAAAAAAATTAGTTGCTAGCTTTACTTTATTTACTGTCTTGCACTCTATATCAAAAACACACAAAAAATTAGTTACTTGCATTTATTTTATCTAGTTTGCTTTATTTACTACTGCTAAAATGAATACTCCTGAGAACACTAAGTTGTGTGATTTCACTAGTTAGGATTAATGGAAAACAACAAAAATATTAGAGATCTTTATAGTATTTATCTTGAGTTAGGACATGAGGTGTTTGAAGAGAAAATTAAAAACCTATGGAACTTTATATGCATGATAATGCCAATGTTATTAGTATGAATGCTTTGAACACCATTGTTGCTAATGCTATGGAAGAATTTAAGCTTGGGGAAGCTGGTTTAGATGAGCATGATATTTTTAGTTCCCCAAGCATGGAGGAGAAAATTTACTTTGATGATACTTTACCTCCTATATATGATGATTACAATGATGACTATCATCCACCTACTATTGAGGAGAAAATTAATTATGATTATACTATGCCTCCTATATTTGATGATTATGGTGATAATGATAGCTACCTTGTTGAATTTGCTCCCACTACAATTAATAAGAATGACTATGCTTATGTGGAGAGTAATGATACTTTTATGCATGTGAATAAGAATGCTCTATGTGATAGTTATATTGTTGAGTTTGCTCATGATGCTACTGAAAGTTATTATGAGAGAGGAAAATATGGTTGTAGAAATTTTCATGTTACTAAAACACCTCTCTATATGCTGAAATTTTTGAAGTTACACTTGTTTTATCTTTCTATGCTTGTTGCATCATGCTTCATGAATTTGTTTATTTACAAGATTCCTTTTCATAGGAAGCATGTTAGGATTAATTTTTTTTGAATTTGCTTCTTGATTCTCTCTTTTGCTTCAACTCTCATCCTTATGAGTGCATCATTAAAACTGCTTAGCCCATCTTAATGGCTATAAAGAAAGCACTTCTTGGAAGATAACCCATGTGTTTATTTTACTACAGCAATTTTATTTTATATTTGAGTCTTGGAAGTTGTTTACTACTGTAGCAACCTCTCCTTATCTTTATTTTATTGCATTGTTGTGCCAAGTAAAGTCTTTGATAGTAAAGCCAATACTAGATTTGGATTACTGCGCAGAAACAGATTTATTTGCTGTCACGAATCTGGGCCTAATTCTCTGTAGGTAACTCAGAAAATTATGCCAATTTACGTGAGTGATCCTCAGATATGTACGCAACTTTCATTAAATTTGAGAATTTTCATCTGAGCAATTCTGGTGCCTCAATAAAATTCGTCTTTACGTACTGTTCTGTTTTGACAGATTCTGCCTTTTATTTCGCATTGCCTGTTTTGCTATGCTTGATGGATTTTTCTATTCCATTGACTTTCAGTAGCTTTGTGCAATATCCAGAAGTGTTAAGAATGATTATGTCACCTCTGAACATGTAAATTTTAATTGTGCACTAACCCTCTAATGAGTTGTTTTGAGTTTGGTGTGGAGGAAGTTTTCAAGGATCAAGAGAGGAGGATGATACAATATGATCAAGGAGAGTGAAAGCTCTAAGCTTGGGGATGCCCCGGTGGTTCACCCCTGCATATTTCAAGAAGACTCAAGCGTCTAAGCTTGGGGATGCCCAAGGCATCCCCTTCTTCACCGACAACATTATCAGGTTCCTCCCCTGAAACTATATTTTTATTCCATCACATCTTATGTGCTTTGCTTGGAGCGTCGGTTTGTTTTTGTTTTTGTTTTTGTTTGAATAATATGGATCCTAGCATTCATTGTGTGGGAGAGAGACACGCTCCGCTGTTGCATATGGAGAAATATGTCCTTAGGCTTTACTCATAGTATTCATGGCGAAGGTTGAATCTTCTTCGTTAAATTGTTATATGGTTGGAATCGGGAAATGCTACATGTAGTAATTCTAAAATGTCTTGAATAATTTGATACTTTGCAATTGTTGTGCTCATGTTTAAGCTCTTGCATCATATACTTTGCACCTATTAATGAAGAAATACATAGAGCTTGCTAAAATTTGGTTTGCATAATTGGTCTCTCTAAAGTCTAGATAATTTCTAGTATTGAGTTTGAACAACAAGGAAGACGGTGTAGAGTCTTATAATGTTTACAATATGTCTTTTATGCGAGTTTTGCTGCATCGGTTCATCCTTGTGTTTGTTTCAAATAACCTTGCTAGCCTAAACCTTGTATCGAGAGGGAATACTTCTCATGCATCCAAAATCCTTGAGCCAACCACTATGCCATTTGTGTCCACCATACCTACCTACTACATGGTATTTCTCCGCCATTCCAAAGTAAATTGCTTGAGTGCTACCTTTAAAATTTCCATTCTTTACCTTTGCAATATATAGCTCATGGGACAAATAGCTTAAAAACTATTGTGGTATTGAATATGTACTTATGCACTTTATCTCTTATTAAGTTGCTTGTTGAGCGGTAACCATGTTCCCGGGGACGCCATCAACTACTCTTTGTTGAATATCATGTGAGTTGCTATGCATGTCCGTCTTGTCTCGAAGTAAGGGAGATTTACCACTCATTTAATGGTTAGAGCATGCATAATGTTAGAGAAGAACATTGGGCCGCTAACTAAAGCCATGATCCATGGTGGAAGTTTCAGTTTTGGACATATATCCTCAATCTCATATGAGAACATTAATTGTTGCTACATGCTTATGCATTAAAGAGGAGTCCATTATCTCGTTGTCTATGTTGTCCCGGTATGGATGTCTAAGTTGAGAATAATCAAAAGCGAGAAATCCAATGCGAGCTTTCTCCTTAGACCTTGTACAGGCGGCATAGAGGTACCCCTTTGTGACACTTGGTTAAAACATGTGTATTGCGATGACAATCCCGGTAATCCAAGCTAATTAGGACAAGGTGCGGGCACTATTAGTATACTATGCATGAGGCTTGCAACTTGTAAGATATAATTTACATAACACATATGCTTTATTACTACCGTTGACAAAATTGTTTCTTGTTTTCAAAACCAAAGCTCTAGCACAAATATAGCAATCAATGCTTCCCTCTCGCGAAGGGCCTTTCTTTTACTTTTATGTTGAGTCAGTTCACCTATCTCTCTCCACCTCAAGAAGCAAACACTTGTGTGAACTGTGCATTGATTCCTACATACTTGCATATTGCACTTGTTATATTACTTTACATTGACAATATCCATGAGATATACATGTTATAAGTTGAAAGCAACCGCTGAAACTTAATCTTCCTTTTGTTGCTTCAATACCTTTACTTTGATTTATTGCTTTATGAGTTAACTCTTATGCAAGACTTATTGATGCTTGTCTTGAAAGTACTATTCATGAAAAGTCTTTGCTTTATGATTCATTTGTTTACTCATGTCATTACCATTGTTTTGATCGCTGCATTCATTACATATGCTTACAATAGTATGATCAAGGTTATGATGGCATGTCCCTCCAGAAATTATCTTTGTTATCGTTTACTCGCTCGGGACGAGCGAGAACTAAGCTTGGGGATGCTGATACGTCTCCGACGTATCGATAATTTCTTATGTTCCATGCCACATTATTGATGATATCTACATGTTTTATGCATACTTTACGTCATATTTATGCATTTTCCGGCACTAACCTACTAACGAGATGCCGAAGAACCGATTCTTTGTTTTCTGCTGTTTTTGGTTTCGAAATCCTAGTAAGGAAATATTCTCGGAATTGGATGAAATCAACGCCCGGGGGCCTATTTTTCCACGAAGCTTCCAGAAGACCGGAGGACTTACGAAGTGGGGCCACGAGGTGGCGCCACACTAGGGCGGCGCGGCCCAAGCCTTGGCCGCGCCGGCCTGTTGTGTGGGCCCCTCGTGTGGCCCCCTAACCTGCCCTTCCGCCTACATATAGTCTTCATCGCGAAACCCCCAGTACCGAGAGCCACGATACGGAAAATCTTCCAGAGACGCCGCCGCCGCCAATCCCATCTCGGGGGATTCAGGAGATCGCCTCCGGCACCCTACCGGAGAGGGGAATCATCTCCCGGAGGACTCTTCACCGCCATGGTCGCCTCCGGAGTGATGAGTGAGTAGTTCACCCCTGAACTATGGGTCCATAGCAGATAGCTAGATGGTCGTCTTCTCCTTATGTGCTTCATTGTTGGATCTTGTGAGCTGCCTAACATGATCAAGATCATCTATCTGTAATGCTATATGTTGTGTTTGTTGGGATCCGATGGATAGAGAATACTATGTTATGTTGATTATCAATATATTACCTATGTGTTGTTTATGATCTTGCATGCTCTCCGTTATTAGTAGAGGCTCGGCCAAGTTTTTACTCTTAACTCCAAGAGGGAGTATTTATGCTCGATAGTGGGTTCATGCCTCCATTAAATCGGGACAGATGACGAGAAAGTTCTAAGGTTGTGGATGTGTTGTTGCCACTAGGGATAAAACATTGATGCTATGTCCGAGGATGTAGTTATTGATTACATTACGCACCATACTTAATGCAATTGTCTGTTGTTTGCAACTTAATACTGGAAGGGGTTCGGATGATAACCTGAAGGTGGACTTTTTAGGCATACATGCATGCTGGATAGCGGTCTATGTACTTTGTCGTAATGCCCAATTAAATCTCACTATACTCATTATATCATGTATGTGCATGGTCATGCCCTGTCTATTTGTCAATTGCCCAACTGTAATTTGTTCACCCAACATGCTATTTATCTTATGGGAGAGACACCTCTAGTGAACTGTGGACCCCGGTCCATTCTTTTACATCGAATACAATCTCATCGCAATACTTGTTCTACTGTTTTCTGCAAACAATCATCATCCACACTATACATCTAATCATTTGTTACAACAAGCCGGTGAGATTGACAACCTCACTGTTTCGTTGGGGCAAAGTACTTTGGTTGTGTTGTGCAGGTTCCACGTTGGCGCCGGAATCCCTGGTGTTGCGCCGCACTACACTCCACCACCAACAACCTTCAACGTGCTTCTTGGCTCCTCCTGGTTCGATAAACCTTGGTTTCTTTCTGAGGGAAAACTTGCTACTGTGCGCATCACACCTTCCTCTTGGGGTTCCCAACGGACGTGTCAACTACACGCATCACGTACCAAGGACTATCTCGCGAGCTCACCTTTATTACAGCCAATTATTCATTTGGAAAACTATCATTAACAGGAACAGGATCATAAGCAATATTTTCCAATCTAGACAAATTATCAGCAACAGGATTATCAACACCTTTCCTATCTATAATATGCAGATCAAATTCTTGCAAAAGAAGTACCCATCTAATAAGCCTTGGCTTAGCATCTTTCTTTGTCATAAGGTATCTAATTGCAGCATGATCAGTATGAATTGTAACTTTTGAATCAACAATATAGGATCTAAACTTGTCACAAGCAAAGACTACAACTAATAATTCTTTTTCAGTTGTAGCATAATTTCTTTGAGCAGCTGATACGTCTCCGACGTATCGATAATTTCTTATGTTCCATGCCATATTATTGATGATACCTACATGTTTTATGCACACTTTATGTCATATTCGTGCATTTTCTGGAACTAACCTATTAACAACATGCCGAAGAGCCGATTGTCTGTTTTACTGCTGTTTTTGGTTTCAGAAATCCTAGTAACGAAATATTCTCGGAATTGGACGAAATCAAAACCCAGGGTCCTATTTTGCCACGAAGCTTCCGGAAGACCGAAGAGGAGTCGAAGTGGGGCCACGAGGGGCCGCCACCATAGGGCGGCGCGGCCCAGGTCTTGGCCGCGCCGGCCTGTGGTGTGGGGCCCTCGTGTGGCCCCCCACGTTGCCCTTCCGCCTACTTAAAGCCTTCGTCGCGAAACCCTTGATAAGAAGAACCACGATACGGAAAACCTTCCAGAGACGCCGCCGCCGCCAATCCCATCTCGGGGGATTCTGGAGATCTCCTCCGGCACCCTGCCGGAGAGGGGATTCATCTCCCGGAGGACTCTTCACCGCCATGGTCGCCTTCGGAGTGATGAGTGAGTAGTTCACCCCTGGACTATGGGTCCATAGCAGTAGCTAGATGGTTGTCTTCTCCTCGTTGTGCTTCATTGTTGGATCTGGTGAGCTGCCTAACATGATCAAGATCATCTGTCTGTAATACTCTATGTTGTGTTTGTCGGGATCCGATGGATATAGAATACCATGTTATGTTAATTATCAAGTTATTACCTATGTGTTGTTTATGATCTTGCATGCTCTCCGTTATTAGTAGAGGCTCTGGCCAAGTTGATGCTAGTAACTCCAAGAGGGAGTATTTATGCTCGATAGTGGGTTCATGCCCGCATTGATATCCGGGGAGTGACGAAACCCCTAAGGTTGTGTTGTGCTCGTTGCCACTAGGGATAAAACATTGATGCTATGTCCGAGGATGTAGTTATTGATTACATTACGCACCATACTTAATGCAATTGTCTCGTTGTTAGCAACTTAATACCGGAGGGGTTCGGATGATAACTCTGAAGGTGGACTTTTTAGGCATAGATGCAGTTGGATGGAGGTCTATGTACTTTGTCGTAATGCCCAATTAAATCTCACCTGTACTTATCATGACATGTATGTGCATTGTTATGCCCTCTCTATTTGTCAATTGCCCGACTGTAATTTGTTTACCCAACATGCTTTTATCTTATGGGAGAGACACCTCTAGTGAACTGTGGACCCCGGTCCATTCTTTTATACTGAAATATAAATCTGCTGCAATACTTGTTCTTTACTGTTTTCTTGCAAACAATCATCTTCCACACAATACGGTTAACCCTTTGTTACAGCAAGCCGGTGAGATTGACAACCTCACTGTTTCGTTGGGGCAAAGTACTTTGGTTGTGTTGTGCAGGTTCCACGTTGGCGCCGGAATCTCCGGTGTTGCGCCGCACTACATCCCGCCGCCATCAACCTTCAACGTGCTTCTTGACTCCTACTGGTTCGATTAAACCTTGGTTTCTTACTGAGGGAAACTTGCCGCTGTGCGCATCACACCTTCCTCTTGGGGTTCCCAACGGACGTGTCAATTACACGCATCAAGAAAATTTCTGGCGCCGTTGCCGGGGAGATCAAGACACGCTGCAAGGGGAGTCTCCACAATCCAACCTCTTTACTTTGTTTTTGTCTTGCTTTATTTTATTTACTACTTTGTTTGCTGCACTTATATCAAAACACAAAAAAATTAGTTGCTAGCTTTACTTTATTTACTGTCTTGTTTGCTATATCAAAAACACAAAAAAATTAGTTACTTGCATTTACTTTATCTAGTTTGTTTTATTTACTACTGCTAAAATGGTCACCCCTGAAAATACTAAGTTGTGTGACTTAACTAGCGCAAATAATAATGATTTCTTATGCACACCTATTGCTCCACCTGCTACTACAGCAGAATTCTTTGAAATTAAACCTGCTTTACTGAATCTTGTTATGCGAGAGCAATTTTCTCGGTGTTAGTTCCGATGATGCTCGCTGCCCATCTCAATAATTTTGTTGAATTGTGTGAAATGCAAAAGTATAAAGATGTAGATGGTGACATTATAAAATTAAAATTGTTCCCTTTCTCATTAAGAGGAAGAGCTAAAGATTGGTTGCTATCTCTCGCCTAAGAATAGTATTGATTCTCGGACTAAATGCAAGGATGCTTTTATTGGTAGATATTATCCCCCTGCTAAAATTATATCTTTGAGGAGTAGCATAATGAATTTTAAACAATTGGATAATGAACATGTTTCTCAAGCTTGGGAAAGAATGAAATCTTTGGTTAAAAATTGCCCAACCCATGGATCGACTACTTGGATGATCATCCAAACCTTCTATGCATGACTAAATTTTTCTTCGCGGAATTTATTGGATTCAGCTGCTGGAGGTACCTTTATGTCCATCACTCTTGGTGAAGCAACAAAGCTCCTTGATAATATGATGGTTAATTACTCTGAATGGCACACGGAAAGAGCTCCACAAGGTAAGAAGGTAAATTCTGTTGAAGAATCCTCTTCCTTGAATGATAAGGTTGATGCTATTATGTCTATGCTTGTGAATGATAGGACTAATGTTGATCCTAATAATGTTCCGTTAGCTTCATTGGTTGCCCAAGAAGAACATGTTGATGTAAACTTCATTAAAAATAATAATTTCAACAACAATGCTTATCGGAACAATTCTAGTAATAACTATAGGCCATATCCTTATAATAATGGTAACGGTTATGCTAATTCTTATGGGAATTCTTACAACAATAATAGGAATACACCCCTGGACTTGAAGCTATGCTTAAAGAATTTATTAGTACACAAACTGCCTTTAACAAATCTGTTGAGGAAAAGCTCAATAAAATTGATATTCTTGCTTCTAAGGTTGATAGTCTTGCCTCTGATGTTGATCTTTTGAAATCGAAAGTTATGCCTAATATGGATATTGAAAATAAAATTTTTACTACAGAAAATGCCATCCAAGTTAGAATTAATGAGAATATAAGATTAATGGCTGAACTGCGCGCTAGGTGGGATAGAGAAGAAAATGAAAAACTAGCTAAAGAGAAAAATGTAGCTAAAGTTTGGACTATTACCACCACTAGCAATGCTAATGATTCACATGTTGCTGCACCTCCTACTATCAATGATAAAATAATTGGTGTTGGCAATGTTTCTACTCCTAGTGCAAAGCGCGCAAAATTACCCGAAACTGCTAAAACTCGCTGAAACCGCCTTGTGATAAAACCGCTGAAATTTTTTCCAACCTTGGGGATGATAATCCCATTGCTTTAGATTGTAATGATTTAGATTTTGATGATTGCCACATCTCTGAAGTTATAAAGTTCTTACAAAAACTTGCTAAAAGTCCTAATGCTAGCGCTGTAAACTTGGCTTTCACAAAACATATTACAAATGCTCTCATAAAAGCTAGAGAAGAGAAACTAAAACTTGAAACTTCTATTCCTAGAAAGCTAGAGGATGGTTGGGAGCCCATCATTAAAATGAGAGTCAAAGATTTTGATTGTAATGCTTTATGTGATCTTGGTGCAAGTAATTCTGTTATGCCTAAGAAAGTCTATGATATGCTTGACTTGCCACCAATGAAAAACTGTTATCTGGATGTTAATCTCGCTGATAATGCTAAAAAGAAACCTTTGGGGAAAGTTGATAATGTTCATATTATGGTTAACAATAACCTTGTCCCCGTTGATTTTGTTGTCTTGGATATTGAATGCAATGCATCTTGCCCCATTATATTGGGAAGACCTTTTCTTCGAACCGTTGGTGCTACTATTGATATGAAGGAAGGTAATATTAAATATCAATTTCCTCCCAAGAAAGGTATGGAACACTTCCCTAGAAAGAGAATGAAGTTACCTTATGATTCTATTATTAGAACAAATTATGATGTTGATGCTTCGTCTCTTGATGTTACTTGAGTTACACTTTCGCGCCTAGCCGAAAGGCGTTAAAGAAAAGCGCTTATGGGAGACAACCCATGTTTTTACTACAGTATTTTTGTTTTATATTTGAGTCTTGGAAGTTGTTTACTACTGTAGCAACCTCTCCTTATCTTAGTTTTGTGTTTTGTTGTGCCAAGTAAAGTCTTTGATAGTAAAGTAAATACTAGATTTGGATTACTGCGCAGAAACAGATTTCTTTGCTCGTCACGAATCTGGGTCTAATTCTCTCGTAGGTAACTCAGAAAATTAAGCCAATTTACGTGAGTGATCCTCAGATATGTACGCAACTTTAATTCAATTTGGGCATTTTCATTTGAGCAAGTCTGGTGTCCTAATAAAATCCATCTTTACGGACTGTTCTGCTTTTGACAGATTCTGCCTTTTATTTCGCATTGCCTCTTTTGCTATGTTGGATGAATTTCTTTGATCCATTAATGTCCCAGTAGCTTTATCCAATGTCCAGAAGTGTTAAGAATGATTGTGTCACCTCTGAACATGTTAATTTTTATTGTGCACTAACCCTCTAATGAGTTGTTTCGAGTTTGGTGTGGAGGAAGTTTTCAAGGATCAAGAGAGGAGTATGATACAATATGATCAAGGAGAGCGAAAGCTCTAAGCTTGGGGATGCCCCGGTGGTTCACCCCTGGATATTCTAAGAAGACTCAAGCGTCTAAGCTTGGGGATGCCCAAGGCATCCCCTTCTTCATCGACAATATTATCAGGTTCCTCCCCTGAAACTATATTTTTATTCCGTCACATCTTATGCACTTTGTTTGGAGCGTCGGTTTGTTTTTGTTTTTGTTTTGTTTGAATAAAATGGATCCTAGCATTCACTTTGTGGGAGAGAGACACGCTCCGCTGTAGCATATGGACAAGTATGTCCTTAGGCTCTACTCATAGTATTCATGGCGAAGTTTCTTCTTCGTTAAATTGTTATATGGTTGGAATTGGAAAATGCTACATGTAGTAATTCTAAAATGTCTTGGATAATTTGATACTTGGAAATTGTTGTGCTCATGTTTAAGCTCTCATCATATACTTTGCACCCATTAATGAAGAAATACTTAGAGCTTGCTAATTTGGTTTGCATATTTGGTTTCTCTAGAGTCTAGATAATATCTAGTATTGAGTTTTGAACAACAAGGAAGACGGTGTAGAGTCTTATAATGTTTACAATATGTCTTTTATGTGAGTTTTTCTCGCACCGTTCATCCTTGTGTTTGTTTCAAATAACCTTGCTAGCCTAAACCTTGTATCGAGAGGAAATACTTCTCATGCATCCAAAATCCTTGAGCCAACCACTATGCCATCTCGTGTCCACCATACCTACCTACTACATGGTATTTATCCGCCATTCCAAAGTAAATTGCTTGAGTGCTACCTTTAAATTCCATCATTCACCTTTGCAATATATAGCTCATGGGACAAATAGCTTAAAAACTATTGTGGTATTGAATATGTACTTATGCACTTTATCTCTTATTAAGTTGCTTGTTGTGCGATAACCATGCTTCTGGGGACGCCATCAACTATTCGTTGTTGAATATCATGTGAGTTGCTATGCATGTCCGTCTTGTCTGAAGTAAGAGAGATCTACCACCTTAATGGTTGGAGCATACATATTGTTAGAGAAGAGCATTGGGCCGCTAACTAAAGCCATGATCCATGGTGGAAGTTTCGAGTTTTGGACATATATCCTCAATCTCATATGAGAATAATAATTGTTGCCACATGCTTATGCATTAAAGAGGAGTCCATTATCTCGTTGTCCATGTTGTCCCGGTATGGATGTCTAAGTTGAGAATAATCAAAAGCGAGAAATCCAAAATGCGAGCTTTCTCCTTAGACCTTTGTACGGGCGGCATGGAGGTACCCCATTGTGACACTTGGTTAAAACATGTGTATTGCGATGATCCGGTAGTCCAAGCTAATTAGGACAAGGTGCGGGCACTATTAGTATACTATGCATGAGGCTTGCAACTTGTAAGATATAATTTTCATAACTCATATGCTTTATTACTACCGTTGACAAAATTGTTTCATGTTTTCAAAATAAAAGCTCTAGCACAAATATAGCAATCGATGCTTTCCTCTTTGAAGGACCATTCTTTTTACTTTTATGTTGAGTCAGTTCACCTATCTCTCTCCACCTCAAGAAGCAAACACTTGTGTGAACAAGTGCATTGATTCCTACATACTTGCATATTGCACTTGTTATATTACTCTATGTTGACAATTATCCATGAGATATACATGTTACAAGTTGAAAGCAACCGCTGAAACTTAATCTTCCTTTGTGTTGCTTCAATACCTTTACTTTGATTTATTGCTTTATGAGTTAACTCTTATGCAAGACTTATTGATGCTTGTCTTGAAGTACTATTCATGAAAAGTCTTTGCTTTGTGATTCACTTGTTTACTCATGACATTACCATTGTTTTGATCGCTGCATTCATTACATATGTTTACAAATAGTATGATCAAGGTTATGATGGCATGTCACTTCAGAAATTATCTTTGTTATCGTTTTACCTGCTCGGGACGAGCAGTAACTAAGCATGGGGATGCTGATACGTCTCCGACGTATCGATAATTTCTTATGTTCCATGCCATATTATTGATGATACCTACATGTTTTATGCACACTTTATGTCATATTCGTGCATTTTTCGGAACTAACCTATTAACAAGATGCCGAAGAGCCGATTCTTGTTTTCGCTGTTTTTGGTTTCAGAAATCCTAGTAACGAAATATTCTCGGAATTGGACGAAATCAAAACCCGTGGTCCTATTTTGCCACGAAGCTTCCGAAGACCGAAGAGGAGTCGAAGTGGGGCCACGAGGGGCCGCCACCATAGGGCGGCGCGGCCCGGGTCTTGGCCGCGCCGACCTGTGGTGTGGGGCCCTCGTGTGGCCCCCACGTTGCCCTTCCGCCTACTTAAAGCCTCCGTCGCGAAACCCCGATAAGAAGAACCACGATACGGAAATCCTTCCGAGACGCCGCCGCCGCCAATCCCATCTCGGGGATTCTCGGAGATCTCCTCCGGCACCCTGCCGGAGAGGGGATTCATCTCCCGGGAGGACTCTTCACCGCCATGGTCGCCTCCGGAGTGATGAGTGAGTAGTTCACCCCTGGACTATGGGTCCATAGCAGTAGCTAGATGGTTGTCTTCTCCTCGTTGTGCTTCATTGTTGGATCTTGTGAGCTGCCTAACATGATTAAGATCATCTATCTGTAATACTCTATGTTGTGTTTGTCGGGATCCGATGGATAGAGAATACCATGTTATGTTAATTATCAAGTTATTACCTATGTGTTGTTTATGATCTTGCATGCTCTCCGTTATTAGTAGAGGCTCTGGCCAAGTTGATGCTAGTAACTCCAAGAGGGAGTATTTATGCTCGATAGTGGGTTCATGCCTGCATTGATATCTGGGGGAGTGACAGAAACCCCTAAGGTTGTGTTGTGCTGTTGCCACTAGGGATAAAACATTGATGCTATGTCCGAGGATGTAGTTATTGATTACATTACGCACCATACTTAATGCAATTGTCTGTTGTTAGCAACTTAATACTTGGACGGGGTTCGGATGATAACTCGAAGGTGGACTTTTTAGGCATAGATGCAGTTGGATGGCGGTCTATGTACTTTGTCGTAATGCCCAATTAAATCTCACTGTACTTATCATGACATGTATGTGCATTGTTATGCCCTCTCTATTTGTCAATTGCCCGACTGTAATTTGTTCACCCAACATGCTTTTATCTTATGGGAGAGACACCTCTAGTGAACTCGTGGACCCCGGTCCATTCTTTTATACCTGAAATACAAATCTGCTGCAATACTTGTTCTTTACTTGTTTTCTTGCAAACAATCATCTTCCACACAATACGGTTAACCCTTTGTTACAGCAAGCCGGTGAGATTGACAACCTCACTCTGTTTCGTTGGGGCAAAGTACTTTGGTTGTGTTGTGCAGGTTCCACGTTGGCGCCGGAATCTCCGGTGTTGCGCCGCACTACATCCCGCCGCCATCAACCTTCAACGTGCTTCTTGACTCCTACTGGTTCGATTAAACCTTGGTTTCTTACTGAGGGAAACTTGCCGCTGTGCGCATCACACCTTCCTCTTGGGGTTCCCAACGGACGTGTCAATTACACGCATCAAGCAGCATCAAGAGTTTTGCTAGCATAATGAATAACATTCAATTTCTTATCTACTCGCTGTCCAAGAACAGCGCCTACAGCAAAATCACTAGCATCACACATAATTTCAAAAGGCAAATTCCAATCAAGAGGTTCAACTATAGGAGCAGTTGTTAAGGCTTTCTTTAGAGTTTCAAAAGCTTCCTTACAATCATCATCAAAAACAAAAGGTACATCTTTTTGAAGAAGATTAGTAAGAGGCTTTGAAATCTTAGAGAAATCTTTAATAAATCTCCTATAAAACCCAGCATGACCAAGAACACTACGAATACCTTTAACATCCCTAGGATAGGGCATCTTCTCAATTGCTTCAACTTTAGCTCTATCAACTTCAATACCTCTCTCAGAAATTTTATGTCCCGATACAATTCCTTCATTAGCCATAAAGTGGCATTTCTCCCAATTAAGAACAAGATTAGTTTCTTCACATCTCTGCAATACTTTATCAAGGTTTCGCAAGCAATTATCAAAAGAATTCTCATAGACAGAAAAATCATCCATGAATACCTCTACAATATTCTCACAAAAGCCATGAAAAATAGCAGACATGCATCTTTGAAAAGTAGCAGGAGCATTACATAAACCAAAAGGCATACGCCTATAAGCATAAGTTCCATAGGGACAAGTGAAAGTAGTTTTCTCTTGATCTTTAGTTTTAACATGACAATTTGTGAAAACCCAGAATAACCATCAAGAAAGAAAAAATGAGTATTTTTAGACAACCTTTCTAACATTTGATCAATAAAGGGTAAAGGGTAATGATCTTTCTTAGTAACCTTATTAACTTTTTGATAATCAATGCACATTCTATACCCTACAACTACTCTTTGAGGGATGAGCTCATCATTATCATTAGGCACAACAGTCATTCCTCCTTTCTTAGGAACACAATGTACATGACTAACCCATCTACTATCAGCAATATGATATATAATACCAGCTTCAAGAAGTTTTAATACCTCATTCCTTACCACATCCTTCATCTTCGGAATTAGACGGTGTTGATGTTCAACAACAGGCTTTGCATCATCTTCCATATTGATAGCATGTTGGCAAATAGAGGGAGAAATCCCCTTCAAGTCATCAAGAGTGTAGCCAATAGCTCCTCGGTGTTTCTTCAATATTTCCAATAACCTTTCTTCCTCAATATATGAAAGCTTAGAACTAATAATAACAGGATATATTTTCTTATCATCAATATGAGCATACTTAAGATTATCAGGCAATGGTTTTAAATCAAAAACAGGATCTTCCTTTGGTGGTGGTGTTGTACCTAGATCTTCAACTGGCAAGTCATGTTTAAGAATAGGTTGACGAAGGAAAATTTCATCAAGCTCATTTCTTTCTTCCCTAAAGACTTCACTCTCACTATTCTCCAAATGTTGCTGCAAAGGATTATTAGGATCAAGAGCAATAGACGCACACTTGTTCAACTCTAAAATCATTATTAGGCAAATCAGCTTTATAAGGAGTTTTGGCAAATTTAGAGAAATTAAACTCATAAGATTCACCAGCAAATTTAGTCATAATTTTTCCTTCTTGCAATCTATAACAGCTCCACAAGTATTTAGGAAAGGTCTACCAAAAATAATAGGACAATACTTACTAGCAGCAGAACCAAGTACCAAAAAGTCAGCAGGATATTTGATCTTACCACATAGAACTTCCACATCTCGAACAATACCAATAGGAGAGATAGTTTCTCTATTAGCTAGCCGAATAACCACATCAATATCTTCAAGTTCACAAGAACCAATTTCATGCATGATATCCGTATAAAGCTCATAAGGAATGGCACTAATACTTGCACCAATGTCACATAAACCATAATAACAATGATCACCAATTCTAACAGAGAGCATAGGAACACTGGCTTTCCTAGACTTATTAGGATGCGAAACAATATTAGAAGCATCTTCACAGAAAATAATATGACCATCTTCTACATTTTCAGTCACAAGATCTTTAACTACTGCAACAGCAGGTTCAACCTTAATTTGTTCTTCAGGTTCTATAGGTTTCTTTGCACTTTTATTAACCGCACTAGATATAACAGAGTACTCCTTCATTTTAGCAGGGAAAGGAGTTTTTTCAATATAAGCTTCAGGAAGAATATGATCAATAGTTTCAATTATAGCACATTTATTTATAGATGAATCAACTTTATCTTTATACGGTTCATGATACTTATCAAAATTCTTCCTAGGAAATTCAAAGTGAGATGCAAAAGCTTTATAAAAATTTGCAACGACTTGAGAATCAAGACCATAAGTAGCACTCATATTACGAAATTTATCAGTATCCATAAAAACTTCAATGCATTTATAATCATAGTTTATACACGACTCTCTATCTTTGTCGTTCTCCCATCCTTCGGTATTCTCCCGGATCCGATCAAGAAGGTCCCTTTTAAACTCTTCTTTGTTGCGTGTAAATGATCCGAACAAGAAGTATCCAGCAAAGTCTTATCTTGAAAAGACAAGTCTTGCATAGAAATTATCAATAATAATATTACCAGGAAGCTCATGAATGGGGCATTTGAGCATTAAAGACTTCAATCTCCCCCATGCTTGGGCAATACTTTCTCCATCATGAGGCCAGAAATTATATATGCGGTTCCGATCTTTGTGAATTTCACTTGGAGGATAGAATTTGGAATAAAATAAAGGCACAATGTCCTCCCAATCAAGAGAATCCCTATTCTTCGACAATTTATACCGAGTCATGTTGCTTTACCAGACAGTGATATAGAGAATAGTTTCTTCCTAACTTCATCCATAGCAATACCAATAGCGCTTCACTCCCCGGCAACGGCGCCAGAAAATAGTCTTGATGACCCACAAGTATAGGGGGTGTATCGTAGTACTTTCGATAAATAAGAGTGTCGAACCCAACGAGGAGCAGAAGGTGTTGACAAGCAGTTTCGATGAAGGATTCACTGTAAATGCTCACAGACAAGTATTCATGGGGTTTTGATATAGCAGATGAATAAAGTACAAGTAAGTAAAGTGCGAGAGAAATAATTGCAGCGAGTGGCCCAATCCTTTTTAGCACAAAGGACAAGCCGGTTTGTTTACTTATAATGACCAAACGTTCTTGAGGACACACGGGAATTTAGTCTAGTGCTTTCGCTTCATATAGCTGATTAATCTTCATTGTTTTGATAAGTGTTGTGTGGGTGAACCTATGCTAATGTACCGCCCTTCCTAGGACTAATACATACTTGTGATTATACCCCTTGCAAGCATCCGCAAATAGAAGAAAGTAATTAAGATAAATCTAACCACGGCCTTAAACTGCGAGATCCTGCTATCCCTCCTGCATCGATATACCAACGGGGGTTTAGGTTTCTGTCACTCCGGCAACCCCGCAATTGGCAAACGAATACAAAATGCATTCCCCTAGGCCCATAAATGGTGAAGTGTCATTGATGCGTGTAGCTGACACGTCCGTTGGGAACCCCAAGAGGAAGGTGTGATGCGCACAGCGGCAAGTTTCCCTCAGTAAGAAACCAAGGTTTAATCGAACCAGTAGGAGTCAAGAAGCACGTTGAAGGTTGATGGCGGCGGGATGTAGTGCGGCGCAACACCGGAGATTCCGGCGCCAACGTGGAACCTGCACAACACAACCAAAGTACTTTGCCCCAACGAAACGAGTGAGGTTGTCAATCTCACCGGCTTGCTCGTAACAAAGGATTAACCGTATTGTGTGGAAGATGATTGTTTGCAAGAAAACGAGTAAAGAACAAGTATTGCAGCAGATTTGTATTTCAAGTATAAAAGAATGGACCGGGGTCCACGAGTTCACTAGAGGTGTCTCTCCCATAAGATAAAAGCATGTTGGGTGAACAAATTACAGTCGGGCAATTGACAAATAGAGAGGGCATAACAATGCACATACATGTCATGATAAATATAGTGAGATTTAATTGGGCATTACGACAAAGTACATAGACCGCCATCCAGCTGCATCTATGCCTAAAAAGTCCACCTTCGAGGTTATCATCCGAACCCCTTCCAAGTATTAAGTTGCTAACAACGAGACAATTGCATTAAGTATTGCGCGTAATGTAATCAATAACTACATCCTCGGACATAGCATCAATGTTTTATCCCTAGTGGCAACAACACATCCATAACCTTAGGCGTTTCGTCACTCCCGCAGTTCACGGAGACATGAACCCACTATCGAGCATAAATACTCCCTCTTGGAGTTACTAGCATCAACTTGGCCAGAGCCTCTACTAATAACGGAGAGCATGCAAGATCATAAACAACACATAGGTAATAACTTGATAATTAACATAACATAGTATTCTCTATCCATTGGATCCCGACAAACACAACATATAGTATTACAGATAGATGATCTTGATCATGTTAGGCAGCTCACAAGATCCAACAATGAAGCACAATGAGGAGAAGACAACCATCTAGCTACTGCTATGGACCCATAGTCCAGGGGTGAACTACTCACTCATCACTCCGGAGGCGACCATGGCGTCGAAGAGTCCTCCGGGAGATGAATCCCTCTCGGCGAGGTGCCGGAGGAGATCTCCGAGAATCCCCGAGATGGGATTGGCGGCGGCGGCGTCTGCGGAAGGTTTTCCGTATCGTGGCTCTCGGTACGGGGGTTTCGCGACGGAGGCTTTAAGTAGGCGGAAGGGCAACGTGGGGGCCACACGAGGGCCCCACACCCTAGGTCGGCGTGGCCGGGGCCCGGGCCGCGCCGCCCTAGTGTGGCGGCGCCTCGTGGCCCCACTTCGACTCCTCTTCGGTCTTCCGGAAGCTTCGTGGCAAAATAGGACCCCGGGCGTTGATTTCGTCCAATTCGAGAATATTTCGTTACTAGGATTTCTGAAACCAAAAACAGCGAGAAAACAACAATCGGCTCTTCGGCATCTTGTTAATAGGTTAGTTCCGGAAAATGCACGAATATGACATAAAGTGTGCATAAAACATGTAGATATCATCAATAATGTGGCATGGAACATAAGAAATTATCGATACGTCGGAGACGTATCAGCATCCCCAAGCTTAGTTCTGCTCGTCCCGAGCGAGGTAAAACGATAACAAAGATAATTTCTGAAGTGACATGCCATCATAATCTTGATCATACTATTTGTAAACATATGTAATGAATGCAGCGATCAAAACAATGGTAATGACATGAGTAAACAAGTGAATCATAAAGCAAAGACTTTTCATGAATAGTACTTCAAGACAAGCATCAATAAGTCTTGCATAAGAGTTAACTCATAAAGCAATAAATCAAAGTAAAAGTATTGAAGCAACACAAAGGAAGATTAAGTTTCAGCGGTTGCTTTCAACTTATAACATGTATATATCATGGATAATTGTCAACATAGAGTAATATAACAAGTGCAATATGCAAGTATGTAGGAATCAATGCACAGTTCACACAAGTGTTTGCTTCTTGAGGTGGAGAGAGATAGGCGAACTGACTCAACATAAAAGTAAAAAGAATGGTCCTTCAAAGAGGAAAGCATCGATTGCTATATTTGTGCTAGAGCTTTTATTTTGAAAACATGAAACAATTTTGTCAACGGTAGTAATAAAGCATATGAGTTATGTAAATTATATCTTACAAGTTGCAAGCCTCATGCATAGTATACTAATAGTGCCCGCACCTTGTCCTAATTAGCTTGGACTACCGGATCATCGCAATACACATGTTTTAACCAAGTGTACGTCACAATGGGGTACCTCCATGCCGCCTGTACAAAGGTCTAAGGAGAAAGCTCATATTTTGGATTTCTCGCTTTTGATTATTCTCAACTTAGACATCTATACCGGGACAACATGGACAACAGATAATGGACTCCTCTTTAATGCATAAGCATGTGGCAACAATTATTATTCTCATATGAGATTGAGGATATATGTCCAAAACTGAAACTTCCACCATGAATCATGGCTTTAGTTAGCGGCCCAATCTTCTTCTCTAACAATATGTATGCTCCAACCATAAAGGTGGTAGATCTCTCTTACTTCAGACAAGACGGACATGCATAGCAACTCACATGATATTCAACAAAGAATAGTTGATGGCGTCCCAGAAACATGGTTATCGCACAACAAGCAACTTAATAAGAGATAAAGTGCATAAGTACATATTCAATACCACAATAGTTTTTATGCTATTTGTCCCATGAGCTATATATTGCAAAGGCGAATGATGGAATTTTAAAGGTAGCACTCAAGCAATTTACTTTGGAATGGCGGATAAATACCATGTAGTAGGTAGGTATGGTGGACACAAATGGCATAGTAGTTGGCTCAAGGATTTTGGATGCATGAGAAGTATTCCCTCTCGATACAAGGTTTAGGCTAGCAAGGTTATTTGAAACAAACACAAGGATGAACGGTGCAGCAAAACTCACATAAAAGACATATTGTAAACATTATAAGACTCTACACCGTCTTCCTTGTTGTTCAAAATTCAATACTAGATGTTATCTAGACTCTAGAGAAACCAAATATGCAAACCTAATTAGCAAGCTCTATGTGTTTCTTCATTAATGGGTGCAAAGTATATGATGCAAGAGCTTAAACATGAGCACAACAATTTCCAAGTATCAAATTATCCAAGACATTTTAGAATTACTACATGTAGCATTTTCCAATTCCAACCATATAACAATTTAACGAAGAAGAAACTTCGCCATGAATACTATGAGTAAAGCCTAAGGACATACTTGTCCATATGCTACAGCGGAGCGTGTCTCTCTCCCATACGAGTGAATGCTAGGATCCATTTTATTCAAACAAAACAAAAACAAAAACAAACCGACGCTCCAAGCAAAGTGCATAAGATGTGACGGAATAAAAATATAGTTTCGGGGGAGGAACCCGATAATGTTGTCGATGAAGAAGGGGATGCCTTGGGCATCCCCAAGCTTAGACGCTTGAGTCTTCTTAGAATATGCAGGGGTGAACCACCGGGGCATCCCCAAGCTTAGAGCTTTCACTCTCCTTGATCATATTGTATCATACTCCTCTCTTGATCCTTGAAAACTTCCTCCACACCAAACTCGAAACAACTCATTAGAGGGTTAGTTCACAATAAAAATTAACATGTTCAGAGGTGACACAATCATTCTTAACACTTCTGGACATGCATAAAGCTACTGGACATTAATGGATCAAAGAAATTCATCCAACATAGCAAAAGAGGCAATGCGAAATAAAAGGCAGAATCTGTCAAACCGGAACAGTCCGTAAAGATGGATTTAATTGAGGCACCAGACTTGCTCAAATGAAAATGCCCAAATTGAATGAAAGTTGCGTACATATCTGAGGATCACTCACGTAAATTGGCTTAATTTTCTGAGTTACCTACAGAGAATTAGGCCCAGATTCGTGACAGCAAAGAAATCTATTTCTGCGCAGTAATCCAAATCTAGTATTCACTTTACTATCAAAGACTTTATTTGGCACAACAAAACACAAAACTAAGATAAGGAGAGGTTGCTACAGTAGTAAACAACTTCCAAGACTCAAATATAAAACAAAAATACTGTAGTAAAAACATGGGTTGTCTCCCATAAGCGCTTTTCTTTAACGCCTTTCAGCTAGGCGCAGAAAGTGTAAATCAAGTATTATCAAAGGGTGGTGCATCTACAGCGGGGTTTGGAGTTTTCTCAACCAAGCATAGTATATTGGATACATAAGTTTCAGCGTCTCCCTTTTCATTAGTCTTGGGCTTGCTACTCTCATCGAACAAATTTTCGGGAACAAGCCAAGCATAGTTATTTTCTAGTGCATCATTCATAGCTAGGAGTTTACATGGTATTGGTGCTTTGATCTCCCCACCATCATTAATATTATTAGTGTACCTTATTCTATCCATGTCCATTTTTTCAAGGAGACCAACAAAATTAGTATGAGAACCAAGCATATTAAATTTAGCAAAGACCTTTCTAGCCTCTCTTGCTAGACCACCAAATTCTCTAAGAAGGGTTTCTAAAACAAAATCTTTCTTTTCCCCTTCTTCCATATCACCGAGTGTAAGAAACATGTGTTGGATTATAGGATTGAGATTAACAAATTTAGTTTCCAACATGCGAACTAGAGCAGCAGCAGCAATTTCATAAGTAGGAGCAAGTTCTACCAAGTGTCTATCTTAAAAATCTTCAAGTGTCCCAACTATAGACCCGCGTCCTACCGGTATGTCTTTTGTGGTAAAATTAAAAGGAAACATGATGAATCAAGTAAAGTAAATGCAAGTAACTAATTTTTTTGTGTTTTTGATATAGAGTGCAAGACAATAAATAGAGTAAAGCTAGCAACTAATTTTTTTTGTGTTTTGATATAATGCAGCAAACAAAGTAGTAAATAAAATAAAGCAAGACAAAAACAAAGTAAAGAGATTGGGAAGTGGAGACTCCCCTTGCAGCGTGTCTTGATCTCCCCGGCAACGGCGCCAGAAATTTAGCTGTTGACGTGGGAGTTGAAAATCTTTGTGGAGTAACTTTTCTTCGTTCCCCGGCAACGGCGCCAGAAATTTGCTTGATGCGGGTAGCTGACACGTCCGTTGGGAACCCCAAGAGGAAGGTGTGATGCGCACAGCCGCAAGTTTCCCTCAGTAAGAAACCAAGGTTTAATCGAACCAGTAGGAGTCAAGAAGCACGTTGAAGGTTGATGGCGGCGGGATGTAGTGCGGCGCAACACCGGAGATTCCGGCGCCAACGTGGAACCTGCACAACACAACCAAAGTACTTTGCCCCAACGAAACGAGTGAGGTTGTCAATCTCACCGGCTTGCTGTAACAAAGGATTAACCGTATTGTGTGGAAGATGATTGTTTGCAAGAAAACGAGTAAAGAACAAGTATTGCGGCAGATTTGTATTTCGGTATAAAAGAATGGACCGGGGTCCACAGTTCACTAGAGGTGTCTCTCCCATAAGATAAAAGCATGTTGGGTGAAAAAATTACAGTCGGGCAATTGACAAATAGAGAGGGCATAACAATGCAATACATGTCATGATAAATATAGTGAGATTTAATTGGGCATTACGACAAAGTACATACCGCCATCCAGCTGCATCTATGCCTAAAAAGTCCACCTTCAGGTCATCATCCGAACCCCTTCCAGTATTAAGTTGCTAACAACAGACAATTGCATTAAGTATTGCGCGTAATGTAATCAATAACTACATCCTCGGACATAGCATCAATGTTTTATCCCTAGTGGCAACAGCACATCCATAACCTTAGGGGTTTCTGTCACTCCCCCAGATTCACGGAGACATGAACCCACTATCGAGCATAAATACTCCTTCTTGGAGTTACTAGCATCAACTTGGCCAGAGCCTCTACTAATAACGGAGAGCATGCAAGATCATAAACAACACATAGGTAATAACTTGATAATCAACATAACATAGTATTCTCTATCCATCGGATCCCGACAAACACAACATATAGTATTACAGATAGATGATCTTGATCATGTTAGGCAGCTCACAAGATCCAACAATGAAGCACAATGAGGAGAAGACAACCATCTAGCTACTGCTATGGACCCATAGTCCAGGGGTGAACTACTCACTCATCACTCCGGAGCATGAATCCCCTCTCCGGCAGGGTGCCGGAGGAGATCTCCAGAATCCCCCGAGATGGGATTGGCGGCGGCGGCGTCTCTGGAAGGTTTTCCGTATCGTGGCTCTCGGTACTGGGGGTTTCGCGACGGAGGCTTTAAGTAGGCGGAAGGGCAACATGGGGGGCCACACGAGGGCCCCACACCCTAGGTCGGCGCGGCCAGGGCCTGGGCCGCGCCGCCCTAGTGTGGCGGCGCCTCGTGGCCCCACTTCGACTCCTCTTCGGTCTTCTGTAAGCTTCGTGGCAAAATAGGACCCTGGGCGTTGATTTCGTCCAATTCCGAGAATATTTCGTTACTAGGATTTCTGAAACCAAAAACAGCAGAAAACAGCAACTGGCACTTCGGCATCTTGTTAATAGGTTAGTTCCAGAAAATGCACGAATATGACATAAAGTGTGCATAAAACATGTAGATATCATCAATAATGTGGCATGGAACATAAGAAATTATCGATACGTCGGAGACGTATCAGTCATGTAGTCGACGTTCACACGACACCACTAGAAGAATAACACCACAACTTAAATATCACAACATTGAATACTAACCAACATAATTCACTACTAACATTTAGACTTCACCCATGTCCTCAAGAACTAAACGAACTACTCATGAGACATCATATGGAACATGATCAGAGGTGATATGATGATGAATAACAATCTGAACATAAACCTTGGTTCAATAGTTTCACTCAATAGCATCAATAACAAGTAGAAATCAACACCGGGAGAGTTTCCCCTATCAAACAATCAAGATCAAACCCAAATTGTTACAGCGGTGACGAGGTGCAGCGGTGGAGATGGCGGTGATGATGATGGTGGTGATGGTGATGATGATGAAGACGATGTCCAGCTCGATGGCGGTGACGATGGCGTCGATTTCCCCCTCCGGGAGGAAATTTCCCCGGCGGATTTCAGCCTGCCGGAGAGCTCTTTTCTCTCTGGTGTTCTCCGCCCCGCAGAGGCGGCTGTGACTCTTCGCGACTATCCCCTGGAGCTTAGGTTTTCGGGACGAAGATGTACGCGAAGAAAAGGAGGCTAGAGGGGGCTGTGGGCCCCCTCCTCACAAGGCGGCGCGGCCAGTCCTTGGGCCGCGCCGGCCTATGAGGTGGGCCCACCTAGGCCCTCCTCGGCTCCCCCTTCTGGCTCCCTTCGTCTTCTGGAAAAAATAGGATTTTTCATATAATTTCCGTCAACTGTTGATCTTCCGAGATATTGCATTCTGACGGTGCTTTTTCCAGCAGAATCCTGACTCCGGTGCGCGATCCTCCAATAATCATGAAACATGCAAAATAGATGAAATAACATAAGTATCATCTCCAAATATGAAATATATCAATGAATAACAGCAAATTATGATATAAAATAGTGATGCAAAATGGACGTATCACCGGACAAGTTTGTCGCGGGATGCATTGTCGCTAAGCTTCCCCCTTCATGGAGGAACTTTGCCACTTCTCTGAAACATCAGAGGCATGAGTTCTCTGTTGAGAATATCATGGGCTCTCTGGATTGAGGAGAAGGCGAGGGCAAAAGACAAACACACTGGAGGAACCGATGGACGTTCTGCTGCCAATATGGTACAGAAAAATGCCCACAAGTCTAAGGGAAAGAACAAGGGAGTCTCCCAGACTACCAACTTCAAGAAGAAGGGAAAACGGAGAAGAAAGATCCTTGCTGGGTGTGTGGCGAGATATGCCATTGGGCTAATCGCTGTCCACAACGCAAAGGAAAGAAAAGTCAGACTAGACAGAACTCAAATTCTGTCAGCATGATCATTGGCAACACAGAGGAAGGAACTACAGGGTATGGTAATATATTACCTACTGTTCTTTCGGTGTTTCAGCCCACAGAATGGTGGGTTGATACAGGTGCCAATGTTCATGTGTGTGCTGACATCTCCATGTTTAGCTCTTATCAGGCCTGAGGTTCCTCAGTAATGATGGGGAATGGGTTACATGCTACTGTTCATGGTGTTGGCATGGTAGATCTGAAGTTTACTTCGGGAAAGATCGTGCAACTGAAGAACGTGCTGCATGTCCCTTCTATCAAGAAGAATCTCGTTAGTGGCTCCCGTCTTATGAAAGATGGGTTTAAGTTGGTGTTTGAGTCCAATAAAGTTGTATTGTCTAAGTATGGAACTTTTGTTGGAAAGGGCTATGAATGTGAGGGAATGTTTCTCTTCTCTCTATAAGACTTCTGTGATAATGTTGTGAACCATGTAAGCACTAGTGTTAATGAAACTAATGTTTGGCATTCACGACTTTGTCATGTTAATTTCGGTTGTATGACGCGGCTTGCTGATATGAGTTTAATTCCGAAATTCACCTTTGTCAAAGGCTCTAAGTGCCATGCTTGTGTGCAAGCAAAGCAGCCTCGCAAGACTCACAAGCACGCGAAGGAAAGAAACTTGGCACCACTAGAGCTCATACATTCAGATCTATGTGAGATGAATGGTGAGATGACAAGAGGTGGAAAGAAATATTTCATGACTTCGATTGATGATTCCACTAGGTATTGTTATGTGTATCTCCTGAAAACTAAAGATGAGGCTCTTGATTTCTTTAAAATCTATAAAGCTGAAGTTGAGAACCAACTTGAAAGAAAGATAAAAAGGGTTCGGTCCGATCGTGGTGGAGAGTACTTTTCTAATGAGTTCAATTTATTCTGTGCGGAACATGGTATAATCCATGAGAGGACGCCTCCCAATTCCCCACAATCCAATGGGATTGCGGAAAGGAAAAACCGTACTCTAACAGATTTGGTTAACGCCATGTTAGATGTTTCGGGTTTATCCAAGGAATGGTGGGGGGAGGCTATATTGAGTTCGTGTCATGTCCTAAACCGTGTTCCAACCAAGAATAAAGAGATTACCCCTTATGAGGAATGGGAAAAGAAAAGACCAACACTCTCCTACCTACAAACTTGGGGCTGCTTGGCTAAAGTGAATTTGCCAATCACCAAGAAGCAAAAGCTTGGACCAAAAATCGTGGACTGTGTCTTTCTTGGCTATGCTGCCCATAGCATTGCTTATAGATTTATTGTGGTGAAATATGGAGTGCACGACATGAAATATGGAGTGCACGACATTGCTTATAGATTTATTGCTTATAGATTTGAATCAAGAGATTCTACATTCTTTGAGGATATATTTCCTATGAGAGATATGCATGGCATGTCTAGTTGGGAATCTGATCCAATACATGAAACTCCTATGGAGTCTGATGAAGAATCTGATGATGAGAGTTCAGATTCTGATGAAGATGACAATGAAGCTCCCACAAAGAGTAAGAGACAAAGGACTGCAAAATCTTTTGGTAATGATTTCATTGTGTATCTTGTGGATGATACTCCCACTACCATTTCAGAAGCTCTCGCATCTCCTGATGCAGACTACTGGAAGGAAGCGGTTCAAAGCGAGATGGATTCCATCTTGGCTAATGGAACGTGGGAGTTAACTGAGCATCCTTATGGGTGCAAACCTGTAGGATGTAAATGGGTATTTAAGAAGAAGCTTCGAGCTGATGGTACTATTGAGAAGTACAAAGCTCGGCCTGTAGCCAAAGGCTATACCCAAAAGGAAGGCGAAGATTTTTTCGATACCTACTCACCCGTGGCGAGATTGACCACCATTCGAGTACTACTGTCATTGGCTGCCTCACACGGTCTTCTCGTTCATGAAATGGACGTTAAGACGGCTTTCCTAAATGGAGAGTTGGATGAGGAAATTTACATGGAACAGCCTGATGGTTTCGTACTACAAGGTCAAGAAAGAAAGGTGTGTAAATTAAAGAAATCTTTGTATGGTCTCAAACAAGCTCCCAAACAATGGCATGAGAAGTTTGAAAGAACTTTGACATTTGTGGGCTTTGTTGTTAATGAAGCTGATAAATGTGTGTACTACCGCCATGGTGGGGGTGAGGGAGTTGTCCTATGCTTGTATGTGGATGACATACTAATTTTTGGGACAAGTCTCAATGTGATTGAGGAGGTAAAAACCTTCTTATCTCAGTGTTTCGAGATGAAAGATCTTGGAGAAGCTGATGTTATATTGAACATCAAGTTATTGAGAGATGGGAATAATGGGATTACACTTGGGCAATCTCATTATGTTGAGAAGGTGTTGAGCAGATTTGGCTATGCTGATTGCAAATCTTCTCTCACACCTTATGATCCTAGTGTCTTACTTCAAAAGAATGAAAAGGCAACTAGAGACCAATTGAGATACTCTCAAATCATTGGTTCACTCATGTATTTAGCTTGCGCTACGAGGCCTGATATCTCGTTTGCTGTATGCAAACTTAGCCGGTTTGTGGCCAACCCGGGAGATGATCATTGGCATGCTCTTGAGAGAGTAATGCACTATCTAAAGGGAACCATGAGTTATGGAATTCATTATACCGGGTATCCAAGAGGACTTGAAGGGTATAGTGATTCTGGATATGTTTTCACTCTTGGTGGTGGCGCTGTTTCCTGGAAGTCTTGCAAGCAGACCATCTTAACGAGGTCAACTATGGAAGCAGAACTCACATCATTAGATACAGTTACTGTCGAAGCGGAATGGCTTCGTGAGCTCTTGATGGACTTGCCTATGGTTGAAAAACCAATACCGGCCATCCTCATGAAATGTGATAATCAAACTGTGATTATCAAAGTGAAATGTTCTAAGGATAATATGAAAAGTTCCAAACATATCAAGAGGAGACTGAAGTCTGTCAGAAAAATGAAGAACTCCGGAGTGATAGCATTGGATTATGTCCAAAGTGCTAAAAATCTGGCAGATCCTTTCACAAAAGGACTATCAAGAAACATGATAGACCTTGAATCGAGGGAGATGGGTTTGAGACCCACCTGAGTTGCCGAGGGGGTAACCCAACCTATGTGATCGGAAATTCCGTGAAGTAGGGCCTGGAAAAACAAACCGGAGCAACTGAGTTGAGAGAAAATTTAATACTCCCACTCCGCTGCAGATGCAATTCTCTCATAGCTACTGTAAGGCAGCTTGACAATGTCTTAATGTGTTCTGAGCGGCTCTCGATGAGCGAAGACGCTGTCCTACAGGGCGATCTTTGAAGAACACACCTATACGAGCGACACTACTGGTCATAGTGTGGGAGATTTGGGTGAATCTCTAGTAAGCTCATGAAGGGCCGAGGAGTATGACTTATAAGCTCCACCCGAGGGGAAGGTGTAACATCCCAAAAATTTCAAAACAAAACAAATGAATTTCCCTAGTTCCAAATTTTGGAACCAACAAAAACTTTTATTAAATTAAGTGTGAGACATAGTGACCTTGCTTAATTCTTGTGCAATTTCCATGATTGCTTGTTATAGTATTTTGAAGTGAGCTTAAACCCTAAACCTCACCCCTCTTTTCATCACCCAAGTTAAAATAAAATAAAAGGAAATTAAATAAGAAAAAGGCATATGTGCCTATGGCTATTTTTGTGAAACTTTACCCTAAGCTTTTCTAACTTGTGTAGAGGTTTGGAAAACCTTCATAACCCTTACCTAGTGCTTACCAAACCTAATTCAAGTTGTTTCCAAAGAAAATAAAAAGAAACTAAAAATGCCATAGAGGCATATGAGAGTAAAATAGCAAATTTGTGAATTTGAGAAGCTTGACCCTAGGACTTGTTGTGAATGGTTGGATCACTCCTCTATACCATTTCAACACTCAACAACCTCATTTGGGTCAAGCCAAGTCAAATTAAAAATCAAATGCAACATATGCATAGAGGCATATGTGACACATAGCCTTTTCACCAAACCTTGACCTATGACTTCAAACCTTGACCAAATGGTGTGAAACCATCTCTAAACCTAATATAACACCAAATTGACCCTAACCCATGCCCAAGTAAAGCAAGGGGAACAATTTACAAAAATAATGAAATTTGACACATCACCTCTTATGTGTTATGGCCAATTTTGCAAATCTTTGAACAAGACCTTTTGAAATGGTTTCAATGGTTTGGAAATGTTTCTAAACTAATAATAATCACATTAGAGTCAAGAAAAGTCAAATCAAATGGAGAGAAATCAAATAGGGAGAAAATCCCAATTTCACTCACATACACATAAGGCCAATTTTGCAAATTTTCACCAAAGGCCACCATTGCTTGATCTATTGCTTGGAGAATACTTATATATGATAAACAAACACAAGTGCATCAAAGAAACCAGAATCAAATCCAAGAAAATCTCAAAACCAACATACATGTGATAATGGTCAAAATTGAGTTTTATAAAATGTTCACCACTTTACCCCTCTGGTTTTGACTTTTCCTCAACCAAACTTGGTCAACTATTGCCATGTCATCCAAGACCTTGTCAAGGTGAACAACTTTCATGTTGACCACACATGCTAACTTTGACCAGGTTGACCAGAATGGATTTGACAAGATGTGACTTTGAAACAAAGTGAAGATGACCCCCAATTTGAAACTTTGCAAATCAACTCCAAAATGAACACCACCACCACCATTCTAACACAATAATTATATAATTGAGCTCCACCAAAAATAATTGCAAAATTCCAACATTTTCTTCATGCGGCCATTTCATCAAACACATTGTGTGCACAAATCTGGAAAGTTGATACATGCTATTAACCTCTGGATTTTTGCCTAAATCCCTTTCTATCTTTGATCATTGTTGCTCTGGTACCATCCCTGCATCAAGCCCTGCCTTTGGCACTGAGTAAAGTGGAGCTATGATCATCCTTTCATCCATGTCATGTACCATGCCGGCCACACTCACTCACTTTCTCCCTGGTCCTCTCCTCTCCACAGCACCTTGTCAAATAGCCCCACTTTCTCTTGCTAAACACCCTAGACATGGTTTCGGGACAAGGCGAAGAATCCACAGCTCTAGACACGACGTGATCACCGCGTCCAGTGCACGCCAAAGCATGCACTGACATGCCACGGTACCCGCCAGTACACCCCCCGCCTGGACACTCTCGTCCTCCTCTTCCCCTCCACTTGCGCACGCTCGCTCATCACCACGCCAGTACACGCCTAGACAACCTCACTAGCTCGCGGAAGCCTCGTCACCGTCGCCATGATCGACGCTCTGCCGCCAAGTACTGCCCCCGTCGCAGAAGCTATCCGAGCGATCCCATCATCCCTTCTCTGCGCCATCAAGCTCATTAGCTTCGCCTAGCCGTCGCCTACACGACGCGCCCCCTAGATTGCCCCTTCGAGCACCGGAGACGCCACGCCGTCGACGACCCCTTCGCAGCAACCACGGCACCACTTCCCCCACTATAAAAAGATGAGCTCCGAGCCCCAATTCTTCACACAATCTGCTCCCCTCTCATCCTTGCCTCTTCTCCACTAGCCAATTTGACCCCACCTCGCCGGAGCAGCTCCAATTGCAAGCTCGTCGCCGCCGGAGCCCGCAGATCATCTGCATCGACTGGAGCCTCGCCAAGCTCCGCCGCTGTACGAGGAGCCCCTACATCCTCGCCAACGTTGCCTCGTACCTCTCCCTCGATCGCCGGCGGCCTGGAACGCTCTCCGACCCCCTACCTCCGCCGCCAGTACGCCCTCCTCTCGCCGGAGAAGAAGATCACTGCCAACCGTGCGATCGTTCTCTAATCCAACGGCCGACGTTGCCAGGTACCGCTTCGGTGAAGTAAAGCCACTAACGTGTGGGACCCCATGTCAGCAGGCCCGAATCGTTACTGGGCTGCTTCTCTGATTAAACCATTTCGGCCCATCTGCTTTTCCCGCGCGGCCCAACAATTTAAACTTTGTATTAATTCGTTTCAGCAATTATTCAATTCTGGTCTGTGCTATAAATTGAATAGTTTTAAATCTACAGATCCAAATCTTGTGTTTCAAAATGTTCTGGAAAGCTTATGAATTTATCTAGCCAACCCCACTGGATTCAACCACATATCTTGTGTAGAATATGAATAACAAAAATAACAAAACAGAGACTTTTCAGTATTCAAATAAATCTTAAAACTCAACCAACTTGAATTTTGAAGTGAATCCAATTGCAATAATTCACATTTCACCAACTATAATTTACTATGTAAAAATATGATATAGGTTCTGTACATGATCATGGGATAGATTCAAAAATTGGCTATGTAGTCAATACTAGCTCATTTAAATCAATATCAAAATTTTAGGAATTTAAATCTATGAGGTGTAGCACCTCATTTAAATCATTGTCTCAAGTATTATGAAGTAATGTGATGACCTCTACTTCTTAGGTTCATAATTGCTCACTTGTGAAATTTAAATCAAAATAGTATTTAACTTTGCAATGGTTATTTAAATCACATGAGATGATGAATCTCATTTAAATTATTTTTCTCAAATGATAAGTGTGAAGTGTTGACCTTGGTCAACATGTGATCATCCCTGGTTATTTGAGAAGATTAAATCTTAAGAAGATTCAATGAGAGGAAATTATTTCTCCAAACCAAAGAGAAACCCTATTTCCAATTTTCAATGAGAGGAAATTATTATCCTAATATTAAATAAGGAAACCCTAGCATAATTTGGGAATAAATGTTAAATAGTGATGCTAGATCATTTGTGGGAGTCAATAAGGCTAATTAAGATTACTTAAGTGTTGTTTGGTGATTGTATCCTCGTACTCGTTTATAGACGCTAGTACCGGAGACTATCAAGAGGAAGAGGTCTTCTACCAAGAGGAAGAGCAAGAGAACTTTGATCACATCACCAATCAAGGCAAGCTATTACCAATGCAACTAGACTAATGCAAAGATCTACAAGAGCAAGGCACCATTACTTTTATTTTTATGCTTAATGCCCCTATCCCAAGTTTTACTTTACAAGCTTTACTAAATTTTGTTTATCAAAGTACTTTTTGATTCATGATTCACTTAGTTTAGTTATGGAGTAGTGCAAGAGTTTCAAAGCCTAGAGCAATCCAAGTTGCTTAGCACCCCTCATGACTAGTTGCTAGTGCTCAATATTAAAAGTAACTATATACTCTAGATGGGAACTTGTGAAAACCAATGACTTTGAAAACCTTGGAATGATGAGTCATTCTATTGAAAGATTTTGAAGGTGAATATGACTTGTGAATGACTTGGTGAATTTTACCAAAACTGATGGTTGGGTTCGGATGCGATACCATTCCAATTTTACAAGTACCCCCACAATACCTGAATATGGGTAAGGCTTAGCTGGAAATTTATGTGTCTTAGTATGGGTTCCCTCTAAAACAAGCGTCATCGGGGTTATGCCGGAGGCTGCCTCTACAACAAAAGGAATGATGTGAAATGACGTGAAATGAGGTGAATGTCCTACCCAAGCCCTGTGCAGTTCCCGAGTGGCATGTCTGTCTTCACCGGGAGGCCAAGCTCATGGGGAGAGGTGCCTATACTAGGGTATGTAAATGAAAGGTTAGGATTGGTAGTTCGCGTCATCGCGTACGATAAATCAGGGCCGATTACCCCGACGAACTATTGCAATTGTTGTGGCACAAGTGTACAACCTCTGCGAGTGTAAACCTATTCGAATAGCCGCGTCCGCGGTCATGGACAGTTGGAAAGGCCATACTTGTTCCGTCATCGAACTTTTCTAAAAATATGAAGGGTGACTTGTGATTTGAATTGAAAGGTGACTTTGACTTTGAATCACAACTGAGTTGTGGGAATGACACTAATGTTCCCACCTGAGTTTAGCAAATGAAGAAGTTTTTGATTATTAAAGTGCTTATGAAATAAAACTGGCTTTCTGCAAATGAAACTAGAGCTTGGAACCCCTTTACTATAGTTGATAGTATTTACCTTAGTACTAGTTTGCGAGTACTTTAAAGTACTCATGGCTGTGTCCCTGGCTATTCAAATGGTCAGACTATGAAGACGAGTACCAGAACCCGGAAGAAGGACAGCAGGACGTCTACGACAACTAGGATCACTCCTGACGTCAACAGTTGCCTGTGGAATAAATGGACTACTACTACGCTATTTCGCTTCCGCTATGTGCTATGTAATTGATCAAGAGAACTTCTATTATTGTAATGAGACTGGATCATGTGATCCTTTATTTGTAAGACGATTATGTGTTGTAATGAATGATGTGTTGTGATATCAATCTATTATGTCTCGCAAAAACAATATTCCTGGGATTGCGAGGAATGGCATAATAGGCATCTGGACTTAAAAATCCGGGTGTTGACAGAAGGCTAAGGTAGCCTAGTCCGTGCCAACATTGAGTGAAACTTGCTGCACAAAGACTCACAATTCAAGGCATAGTCCATTGTTCAGTTGTAGTCAAGCGTAGCACCTTGTCTAGGTGGAAGTTCAACTTAACAGTCTCCACTGAAGTGCAGGTATATTAAACAGTAAATGAAACCAATGTGTCATCTGATGCGCATATGAGATCTGGTGGGGGATTGTTGAATGTAAATGGGCTGCAGCCCAATAAGGCAGCCCATGTGGTCTACAATTCCTGAAATCTCAAGGCCCATCACGTTGACAGCTTGGGACAGCCTTGGGGGACAAAGTTTAGTCCCACATTGCTAGTTGGGAGAGAATTGGAGTGGTATATAAGGGCTGATGTTCTAGTCCTTCCAAGTGAGTGAGAATAGAAGGAGCCCTCGCGCACTCCTCCTCCTTCGCCCGCCCCGCCTCGGCTCGGCTCGCCACGGCACGTCACGCACGTCGCGTTTCGTGACTCGAGTTCGAGTTTGAGACACACTCAAGGAAGCCTAAATTTTTGCTTGGTGCACCAACTGAGTTGGGTACGTGTCGACCTGCATGTGCATGCTCGCCGCGTGTCCCTGGCTTCCTACGCGTGGCAACACGGTCGGGTCGTCTCTCCTCCCAGGCTATACAAGGAGACAGATCAGATCTAGAGATATACAGTTCTAAGAACTCTCTAGTCCATCTCTCTCGCGAAGTTCCTTCTGCTGCGCTACTCTCTAGTTTTCCCCATCCCGGCAACTGCGTGCACAGCCATCCGGGAGAGCAGTCCTCCGAAACCCCGTCCGTTGAGATCCTGCACCGGGAGACGGGCGATAAGGTTTTGGGGAGCGTCTCGGTGCGACTGCTCGCTGATGTTCGTCTTCTTCATCGCTGGTTTGACTGCTTCATCGACGACTCCGACTACACCATGGGCGATATCAACAACTCCCATGGTGGTGGTGCTGCTGCTGGTGCGACCTTCCCGGTCGCGATGTACGTGGTTTACCTCTCCTACCTTGCACTGCTACTTGTTCCATGTTCAGATCTGATGCATGTGCTTAGTCTGATGTGTGTGGTTAAGTATGCTTGTGCATCTGTAATCTTGCTTTCGGTAATTAAACTCACATGGAAATTGCCTAATAATCCAATAACTACTCCCTCCATCCCATCAATCTTGTCTGAAATTTATCTAAATTTAGATGTATGTATATACTAAATAGTGTCTAAATACATCATTTGGTGGGACGGAGGGAGTACCAACTAGTAAGGGAATTGGCAAAATACCTCAAAAAACAAAACAAAAAAACCTGAGTACGCTCCTTAAACTGCTTATGCGCTTGGTCGCGTGGTGTGGCATTTCCTTTTGCAAGTTTTAAAGCAGAAGGTATTTCGGCAGTGGTGGACAGAGTGGATCGCGATGATGTTGGCTTCGTCTTCTTCTTCCATCCTCCTCAATGGAACTCCAAGCACGAAGATCTGGCACGCTACGGTTCTTCGGCAAGGTGATGTGGTGTCCCCTATGATGTTTATCCTAGTTATGAATGCCCTAGGGCTTTTGTTCAGTAGAGCTGAAGAAGATGGAATCCTTTCAACCTTCACAGTTGAATCACAGCATCCCCCAACGTATGTTTGTCTATGCAGATGACGTCATTCTCTTCCTCAAAGCAGATCAGAGACATGTTGTCGCCATCCGACGGATACTCGATATCTTCGGGGACACGACATGCAGATGAACAATATCTCAATTTCGCCATAGGAAATCAGCAACACCCTAAAGTGAAATTTAATCTGCCAGTCACTTACTTAGGACTGCCGATCCATCTAAGGAAAGCAAAGAAGGGAGATTTCCAAGCTCTAATTGACAAAATCAGATGTCGTCTTGTGGTATGGAAAACATATATGTTAATGCAAGGCGGGAGGCTCATATTGGTGCAATCTGTCCTAAGTGCTATTGCAATTTTCCATTTGTTGCCTTGGATCTGCCTCCTTGGGTGTTCAAAGCTATTGATAAAATTATAAGAGCTTTCTTATGGAAAGGTACTAAGAAAGCAGCGGTAGGCAAATGCTTGGTCAATTGGAACACCGTCTGTCACCCAAAACCTCTAGGAGGACTGGGCATTCCAAATCTGAACATAATGAGGACAGCCTTCCAAGTTTGATGGGCATGGAACCTGCGTGAAGAAGAAGAACCATTGTGTTCCCTTTGTTTTCCAGTTGATGAAAACGTGAGGCACATATTCAATGCCGCGACCAAAGTGCCAATCGGAAATGGAAGTGATGTTCTTTTTTTTTGGCTGGACAAATGGATAATTTTTTTCGATAAAGAGCATATATTAATATCGCGGAGATACTAATTATTCCCAGCCTCTGCAACAACATCATACGCTAATGACATAAAGGATGCACACAATCAAAAAAGAGAAAAAAAATTACAGAAAAGAAAGGTCCCGCTACATAGATCCATAACTTGAAACAGCAACACTGACACCACCAAGACAACACCAGAAGAGCTTCTCCATAAGCGACACCTCCAAGAAGGAAACAGTTCACAGCTGTCGTCGCCCGATCATAGATCTTAGGTTTTCACCCTGAAGAAAGTCTTCTCTCTCAAAACAATGTCTTTAACAAAAAATATTACCAGGCACAACCAATTAAGGCTAGATCTTGGATTTTCACCCTGAAAGATAAGACTCTGAACTTCTCCTGTGCAGTCGCCCCCACATACCGGTCGATGTGACAAGTCATGAATCACCAAGGAAATTCCACCTCAGCACCAAGATCCGACCATCATAGCTATTCCACCGATCTCGGCTTGATGACCTTATCCGCTAGCACCATGGAAAGAAAACGAGCTCCATGATATTAACGGCCAACAGAGCTTCGAAGCGCCCTCTCTGAAATCAAACGGCCAGATAAAAAACATGGGTGCGCACACCGAAACCACCCAATCCAGCAATCTTCAGGCATTATTCGCACAATGAATTTCGCCGGCAGGATATTTCGGAACTAGACAATCCACCCAGACTGGTTGGAACAAGCATCCGACAGATATTCAAACTTGGTCCGAGAAGAATCCTAGAACCGCCACCTTTATTCTTCGACGCGGACGAACAGGCCCCAAGCCGCCCTCCACTGCTCGACGACGATAAAGGAGGTATGCCTCGCTAACCCGGCGGCGCTGCATGGTCCGAAGCAGAACGACCAGGCCCTCTAGGCCTAGATCGGGCCTAGATCAGGCCGGTGCTGCCGCCAGACCGCCGCGCCGCCGCCCAACCACCGGCGTCCCGCATCCCATCGCCTTGCTGCCTCCTCCTCCGCGCCAAGCTCACCCGCCGCCGCACCTCCCCGCTCAGATGCGCCGCCGGACTTGCCGCCTCCTCTGCCCTCCACCGTTTGGCGGGTCGGGTGCCGCCACCACCGCCAGCTCCGGCGACGGAAGCGGCCTGGCCGGGGCAGGCGTGGAGAGGGACGGGGTCAGGGTAGATGGATCTCCTCTGGAGCCGCCTGAGGGGGAGCAACCCGGGAGGGAGAAGGAGATCGAGCGGGGAGGGAGTTCCGTCCACAAATGGATAAATGGAAAGATTATCGAAGAAATTGCTCCTGAAGTTTTTGAAGTCATCACCCCGGCCGTGAAAGAAAAAAGTCAAGCTTTGCCAAATGCTAACTGGATGGAAGACATAAAAAAACCAATAACGATAAATGATTTCCTTCAAGTGATTGGTACTATTTAGAAAGATAGAAGCGCTATTATTCCAGTAGAGAAGAAGAGGACAAGTGAATCTGGTCGTGGGATCCAAAAGTTCATCTTTCAAGGAACAAGCGCTATCCTTCCGGTGTATCAAGCTCATTTGCAAACAAAAATCACCAGCGTCAGCTGCTGCAATTTGGAATGCTCAGGCCCACCTCCAATGCAATATCGCATCCAGGCGGTATGTACTGCCGACAGACTTCAGAAACGTGGCCTTCTCCGCAATGACAAATGCGTCTTGTGCGCCGCTGCCGAAGAAGATGTGCACCCCCTATTTACTAGTTGTGCGATCGTTAACATAATATTGGGCAACATCCTAAACTGGGCAAACCTGCAGTCACACCGGTCATGGACCTGCCCCTTCTCAAATGGTGGACTCGTACAAGAGCCACTTTGCCCAAAAATATCAAGGTGAAATCCAGCTCCCTGGTTTTTGAAAATAGTTTCAAGCTGGTCAGCATGCTCGTAGAACAAATTAAAGCAGAAGAAAAACACAGGTCGTTAGCTAGCATGGGTTGATTATCACTCCCCGACTCTTAGTTAGATTTCGTAACCTAGAGACGTAGAACCCTCTCCTTTTTGTTCATTTTTCTTTGTTTCTATTCCTTCTTCTCTTTAGGCCTCCTTTGATTCATAGGATTGTTATAGGAAAAACGTAAGATTCATGTTTCTGTAAATATTTATACTGTAGTAGCATTTGATTCACGAGAATGCAGTGAAGGAATTTTCTTTATGTAACCAGATTCCCGGGGAATACACGGGTTATGAACAATCGAGTCTGACCTTCTTTTTTCATTCCTTTGCAAGAAACGAGGCAAATCAAAGCTAAATGGTTCTTATTAAGTAACAGTAAAATGGAACTAGCTATTTGCCACCACTGCCATTTGATATCCCTAACCGTCTGATCAGTCCATTGGACGTCTCTGATCATTGAGTTGTCCCGCTAAGCATCGCTAGGATTTTTTACCATCCGATTCTGTGCATCCCGAGCGGCTCGCCGTTACTGGGCTCTGGAAATCTACCACGAGGCCTTCTCGTGAACCGGGCTGACTTGATCTTGACGGGCCGTTACTCCGGAAGGCCCAGTAGCTCTCTTCTGCACCTTCTCTACCCGTTATGGTCCCGATCCATCATCTTCTCGCTGCAGCTCCTCCTTCGTTGCGAAGCAACAAACTGTGAGACCTCCCTCAAAAAAAAAAAAAACTTCACAAGACCTACATCAGCGGAGTAATTAATGATGAGGAAGTTTGTCCGTCTCCTTCCGCTGTTACTCGGAGTTGAGGTACGTTACTTCCCATCTCCTCCCTAATTTTTTTTTTCTCCCGTGACTTCCTCTCTTTCATCCATCTGACCTTCACCCTCCATCACTCGGTAGCCATGGCTCTTGCCTAGGTATGGTTTTCTGGTTGACCCATGTGCTCGATTGGCGTTTTGTTATTGATGCTGTGTTAATCAGGCAACATATTAATTGTTCTTGTTTCAGGAAATTTTGTGCAAACTAGTGCGAATTTCTCTATTGGGGCTGGACTTATCGTGAGGTATTCAAGATGTTGTAGTGCGGCCACTTGATTCCCCTTGCTTACTTCCTGACTTTGATCTGTCTCCCCAGTTTGATCGGTTTCTATTATTTTCTTCGCTCTTTTTCTCTTGGTATGTTGAATGTAGGAGCAGGATTAGGGGTGGACTCATGGCGCTCTAGCCTCCATGGGAAGTTGCTCCAGGTGAAGTGCCAAATCCAATCTGCCTGTTTCTCCACAATGAGGGTAAACAAATGATCACGCCTCTAATGTTTGTTGGGAATTATGAGTTTTTGGGTTTACTCAATCTGGTGGTGGATTGGTTTGTTTTGGGGTTCGAGGGGAGGGCATACAGATGTTCTAGCTCCGATGCGACACCACTCAGAGCTGGACAGTTCATGTAACAGCCCTTGGTTGATAAGATTACCCTGTTGGAAATGTAGATCTTGCAGGAAAAGTGGTGTTGCTTCTTTCATTCAACATGTAACGACTTATTATTACTCTGATCTTCAGTCAACAGTTATACAGAAGTTCATACATCATATAGAGTTTAACTTCAAACTATGCAGAGAATACTCGGAATGTATATACATTATTATAGGAGCCACTTACTCGTGCAAGCAAGCCGTAGGTAGGAGACAAGCTTATTTTTTCGTACATAGCAAACTCCCAGCAGTTTAGCTTGGGAAACTACATAACATTTGGAATATCATATGAATATATCTATATGATTGACTCATGGGTTGTGCTACTTGGTAAACGGTTATAAGTTGATTATTTGATGGAAATTTATTAACTCGATTCATGCTAAGTGGTTGATTATACATGGTACATTGATCTAAGTATAAATCGTGTGTTGCCTTGGATATTTGCTCGTTGTAAAACAGCACCACTCACTGAAACCAAATGATGGCCGAAGATCAATACGTTGTTGGTTAGGGATGAAGTTACAATGCAGTAGCACCGATGAAAAAGTTCCAGAACTTGCGGAGAGAAACATGTTTTGACAACAGGGTATGATCAACTTTTCCAACAAAAAATAGTGTATCACATAAACCTCCTTCCAATAGGTTGTGTTCTTAAAGTACATGCTCTTACATCCAGAAGAAAATATTAAAGGTTTTTCTTTGGTTTCACTGAATTTTGCGCTACCCAATCTGGTCGATTCAAGAACTATTTACTGAAATGTATTCTTTGGGGTATTGATATGGTTCTGATGCCCAAGAGTTCTCATGTAGCCGTTTTCAGTTGCACTGAGCCGAAGATACTAAAGAGGAGACAATTAGAAGCAACAATTCAATGTATGTACATCAACTACTGAATTTGTACGAGAAAACTCAAACGAAGCTAAAATAAATAAATAAATAAAGTGTAATGCATTTGGTACAAATAATCCTTAGTACTGAACATGAGTGTTGGTATTAGCTTACATTATATCATGCTAACCGTGAACTGATTTTTTTTCTTTTTTAAGTTAAATGTATTGTATAAAACAAAACCTTGTCGCAAACTTTTAGCAAGAAGATTATTATGCTACTGAAATGAGACACTACTAAACCCAAGCTACATGTACATCTATAGTGTTCTCAGCATATCAGTTTATATAATATAAACTTTGTTCCTTCCTTAGAGATAGTGATTTGTGAGATGTTAGATGTGCATACCTTTGATGAACTGTTCTATTTTTTGTTGTTGAAGTGCTGAAAATCTTCTGGTCCACTGTACAGGAGTGTGACAATGCAATGCATACAGGAGGTTGAGAACACAAATACATACTTCAAGTTAATTACATGTGAGCTCAGTCTCCATCTTAGACATATTGGTTTCTTCGGTAAGGTCTGGGCTCTTTTTACGACTAAATAGCTGGGATTTGTTTGTTCTTTCAAGTGCTACTGTTGTCAACTCTTCAAAATTTTGAACCAAATGAGACTGTATTAGAAGATCTAGAATGGATAGGATGTGCTTGGTCCATGAATCATCATAAGCGACTTTTCTTGATCATGCATTCTGTTAATTCTCAATGAAATGGAAATAAATTAGTGTAGACAAATGCATATAAATTTCAAGTCTTTTAAATCATTTCGTTCTATCCATAAAGCATTATGTTTATAGTGCATTATCTTGCATGTTTCGAGTGCATTCAAACATTTATATTTGTTATACAAAATAGTTGTTTATTATAAATTCTATAATTTATCACATTACTCCTGTACCTTTTCTTACTCATATTCTTACTTCGTTTGTACCTAACTCTTTTGCAACATACTGCCACTCCATATTTGAGTGAGTGTACAACTTCCTTGGTATGTACTTAGGACAAATTTTATGGAATTAAGTCGGGTAAGTAAAGAACATACCCTCGCGTCGCCCGCAGCGGGCGACTCGGGGGGAGCCTCACCCGCGCCGCCGCCGGCCCCCAGGGCACCCTCCTCCCTCCCGCCGCTGCCGCTGGCCTGGCCGCGGTGGCGGCGGCCCCCGCCGCCGAAGGTGGTTGGGGGAATCCCGCGGTGAACGCGTGGCCGACCGGCGACCCGCTTCCGTTTTGCTCCGCCTCCCGCGGCGGCCGGACGACGGCGGTTAGCGACGGCGGCGGTTGGGGGCTTCTGCATCGGCGAGCTCGCGCTAGGCTGCGCGGCTGGCGCGGGCGCCGACCCCTCGGCGTGGCTGCTGCTCGTTGGCGCGGCCGAGGCTCGATCTGGGCCTGGGAGGGCCCAATCTGGGCCTGGGAGGGGCTGGTGCTCGCCGGCGCTGGCAAGCCGGGGCGGCGGCCCCGGGGACGCGGTGGCGGAGGGTTTGGGGCGGCCGGCTTCGCCTCGGCACGGAGGTTGCGCGGAGGACGGCGAATCTCGGGTTGTCTCGGCGCGGTGGTCGCGCGGAGGCTGCCCCAAGTTTCGTCGGTGTCCCGGTGGCCGTGGAGGGCCACTGCGTGTGGCAGGCTGCCATTGCTGGCACCTTGCAAGCCCATGGCAGAGGTGTGCCATGGCGCATGGACGGCAGCGCGGCGGCGCGGCTCCTGGTGGACCGGGCGTTTGTTTCGCAACGTTTCGGGGACGGCGGCAGGTTGGCGTGAGGTGTTGGCCTACCGTGCGTGGAGGCCGGAGCGGCGGCTCCGGGAACAAGGTGTGTTGATGATATGCTTCTGGCTGTGTGGGCGGCAGGGTATGTCTCCGTGGCGTGGGCGGCGCCCCTGTTGCGGTGGTTTGTGCTCGTCCGGGGTTTGGGCTGTCTTCGACAGTGGCGGTGTTGTAGGTCTCCGGACGAAAGTCTTGCCCGACTCGGTCGGTGCCGGCAACGGCGACGCTCGAGGGCGCCGTTTTCCTCCTTGGAGGCGTTGCCGTGGAGTCCTCACACACCTCCGCCCATCATTCCAGGGTGAAAACCCAAATCCTGCTGCGCTGGATTGAATGACGGCGGTGTCTTTGGACGTCGTGACCTCCTTGGAGGCGTCATTTTTGGAATGTTTGGGAGCCACCTCCGGCAATGCCTTGGCTACTGCTTGGGTCGACGTTTTCGTGTTCCGTCGGTGCGCGAGTGCCGCTGGCTTGCCTTGCGGCCTGCCTCACCCCTCGAAGCTTGAAAGGCCTAGCCGTCTCTTTCGGCTCTGACTTCCTTTCCAGGGACGTGGACCGGGCAGTCGCGGCGCTCGCTGTTGCCGTCGTGCTGGTGCCATTCGGCGGCGCTCCAGACCTGGTTTAGCCAGGTCGTGTGGCCAGGTGTGCGGGTTTTCGCCGGTTTTCCCTGAAAAACTGTGCCGTGTTTGGTTTTCTCTTGTCTGGTTTTCCTTATAAACCGGACACGGTGTTGTGTTTGTATCGGTTTTCGGCCAGTTTCCCTTATAAACTGGCCAAATTTCCCTCTTTTTCTTAATGAAAAGGCAGAGCTCCTGCTGGTTGCTCCAAAAAAAAAAAAATTTATGGAATTATCATTACATGTGCAGAAGCCAAATATGTGCCCTATTGACATGGCAGCTTGCAGCAGAATTCTATTCGCGTACTTATTAGCATGAAATATTCTTTTACTTTGATTTTGGCTATCTCTGAGCAATAGTTGTACAAACTGGTACAGAATTCTTAAGTGTTTTTAATATGTTTGATTGATACTGGACGAAGTGACCATTTCAGTTTTGAAAATATCTTTGCTCATGAAGTTCGAGGTCTCTGTTTTTGTCGCAACATGATATATGATACCATCTAAGCGCTTGCATCTGAAGTAGCCAAATGAGGTCTCACCTTCTCCAATGTTAAAATGGTATGCTCTGACCAACTTCAGAGATATAAAGAGATGGTGTTTTGACTCCATTGTGCATTTGCCCCAGGATGATAAAAACACTGCAAATGTTGGAAACGGTTCAAGAAGTTTATAACGTACCTATTTTTTTCTTTTACAATGCATGCAAATTTCATGCTCTAAACAAATCCTAGGTCTCTAAAATTAGAAAAGCACTCGTTTGTTTTTTAATACATGCCACAAGACATTCTTTTGTCTTTACCTTTTTAATGAAAATTTATATAAGCACATGGAACATGGACATGAATCTGTGTATTATTTTTTCAGATATTTTTACAACAATAACACAATATTTCACCCAGGAGTACATGCTACTATTCCTATGCCGAGACCGTGCTACTATCATAAATTAGTAAGGATGATGCTAATATGCGTGTTTTGTTAAATATATAATTAGTTGACTCAGTCATTAAATTTCGTACTGATATCTCGATATCTAGCTTAAGAGCATCTCCAATCCCGTCCTCCCCAAACTGTACCCAAATATATTTGCGGAGCTCCAGATAAAAAAGACGTCCAGTCGTGCGTTCCATTCAAATAGTTATTTCCGTCTGACACGACCCAATAGGGTGTCTAGCGTTCCCAAGCCGTCCTCACTCCATAGGTCATGCCCTCGGCACCCCAGATGGAAGCCGCGCCCCTCACAACGTAGGTAAGAGCAAGGCGGGGACCACCCGACTAAGCGTCCTAGCCAAGAAATTTTGCATATGCCTCCCACCCTGCCCCTCTTTCACGATGTGCCTCTCCTCAAATCGCTACCCACAATGGCCACACACATATACCAAGGGTAATATCTAGCCGATTGCATCCATCCAAGGTGGGCGTCATTTGTCAAAACAATCACAAGTCCCATATGTGAGATGAAGTGGAACTTTGCTCCACGCCATGAGAGTTGTAGGAAGGATGTCGACCGGACATTTGGTGTGCTCCAATCTCAATTTGCTATTGTTCGGTACTCTGCTCTTACCTGATCTCAAGGTCAAATGTGGAGAGTGATGCATGCTTATGTGATAATGCACAATGTGATCATCAAGAGTGACCGCACGACTCGAGTGAATGCCAATGTTGATCCATATGAGTGTTAGGATCTTCTTGCGGATGGTCATCACTAGGTACATGCGCATTTTGCTGATTTACTCGTCATGCATGCAGAACTCCTTGACACAAATGTTCATCACCAACTGCACAAATAATCTTATAGAGCATTTGTGGAGGCTCAACTGTGACGGTGACTTGATCAAATTGATTTATGTGCTCTATTTGATTTGATTTATTAAAACTGATTAATTGGTGTGTTTAAATTGGTTGGGCCTTCAAAGACCCCCCCCCCCCTCCCCCGCCTAGGCGTCGTTTGCAACACGTGACTAAATATATTGTAATATGGCCGGGCGCAGCAACGCGCGCTTTAATGATCTACTGCTGAAGTAAGGCCGATGCAGCACAGCCACCAGATGCCGCTACCGTTGCTTATTATTTAAGCTAATCAAGTTGCTTAAGAGCATGTCAAACTCCTGTAGTACTTTTTTTTCCTATATAGGAAATGTTCCTATACGCTTAGCTTTCCTGTGACATTCCTATCCAATTATAATTTCCTTTCTTATTTCTGCAGTTTGGGATCCTGTGTATTAAAGAAGGCTTAAAACTTCAGTCAATTCATGGCTTTCCTTCTTCTAATTTAATACATACAGTGCCTCTGCATGGTTCGAAAAAAAAAAGATTTAGTATAACATCTTATGGATCAGAGGAAGCAGTTTATTTCAGCCAGCTGACTTATCCTGGCCCGATTTCGTCCCAATTGGCTGTAGCGCTATTTGAAATGAACATCGCCTACTCCTGTACATTCTCCCCCCATACTCAAAATAGAAAAAAAAAAAGACTTGACATAATCCGCCAACATTCTTTCAGAGGCAGGCCAATGGTGGCGCTGCGGCCGCTTGTCTTTTCTCCGGTGGCTGCAGAGCAACGAAGTACCCTTTCTCAAAATATTCGTAAGATGCGTTCTTTCTGGTTTCCATGAATGGTTACCATAAAGAATTAAGGCACAGATGTCGAATAAAAAGAACGCAATGTTGCTGCCGATTCCATGTTAGGCCCAGTACTAGTGCTGGGCCTCCAGCCCATCAAGAGAACCCTACAGAGGAGAAGAGGACCCGCAAGCTCAACCCACGATACTACGGTCCAGACTATAAGTAGTTGCTCGTGAGCCTGGCTCGGTGGCGAATAGAACACGTCTCAGCCGTTCGCTTGTAATCTTATCTTCCTTCCGAACTATTCCCCAACTTCTGTACTCACTAAGATGATTGCGTGAGGGATTCGTGCTGTGATCTATGAATACAAACTCTAGTGTTAACATTCTGGTATCAAAGCCTTAGATCTGGATTCCAACCACCCCCACCATACTCGCCTGAGGGCCGCACTGGAGAAGAGGCACCAGGAGGTCATGGAGGGCCTCTCCGATGAGAACAAGGCCATCTACGAGGCCTTGCGGAAGGAAGCGGCCGCATCTGCGGCAGATCTCGAGTCCCGCCTCGCCACCACCATCGAGAACTCCATCCACGCCGCCTTCACTGCCGTGGTGAAGGATATGAAGGTGTACACCGACGGGGCAGAGCAGGAGCTTCGCAACGAGCTCGCTGATCTGCACACCGCAATGGACCCAGGCGCCCGCTCCTGTGAAGCAACTCCGACCATCAGGACGCCGCGGGGCGCCGAGTCCGGCCCAGATGGGCACCGCGGATCCTCAACGACACGGGGGATGGAACGGCCAGCCACCGCGCTGTATGTTCCTCCTCCGGCAAGAGGTATCCGAGATTCCACTTCTGCTAACCCTGCTGTGAATTTGTTCAACCGCAATCACCGACCTACTTCTCCTGGCCAAGGAAAACTGCCTTACATGGATTTTCCCCGTTTCAATGGAGAAAATCCTAAGCTCTGGCAAAATCGCTACGAGGATTAGTTTGTCATGTTTGATACAGACCCTGCACTTTATGTTTCAGTAGCGGCGATGCAGTTTGAAGGCCCGGCTGCACGCTGGCTTCAAGCTGTTCAATCCAAATTAAATGCTATTTCATGGGAGGATTTCAGTGTTATGGTGCTGCAGCGGTTCGGTCGCAATCAACACCAATCATTGATTTGCCGTCTGTACCGTTTAATGCAAACTGGTAGTGTGGAGGAATACATAGATCAATTCGCTGAGTTAGTTGATCAATTATCTGCCTATGAAACCAGTCCTGATCCACTACATTACACAACTCGTTTCCTAGATGGATTGAAACCTGCTATTCGTTCTGTCGTTGCTATACAGCGTCCTGTGGATTTGGATACTGCGTATTTGCTCGCGTCCTTGTAGGAAGAAGTGGGCGATGGTACGACAGTGCTGAATGCACCACCACTTCAACAGTATCAACACAGGCAACAATAATATTTGCCTGCTCCTCAGAAACAATTGGCTCTACCTCCGATTCATGCCAAAGACAAACAAATTCAAGCTCCTTCCAATGCTGAGGACAAATTGGCAGCACTCAAGGCGTACAGGCGTGCAAAAGGGTCTGTGTTTCACTTGTGGAGAACGCTGGGCAAGAGACCATCAGTGCAAGAGCTCGGTACAGCTTCATGTCGTACAAGAATTGATTGAGTTCTATTATGCTGCATTTGAAGCTAGTGCAAACTCAGGAGAAGATTCAGATCAACCAGTTAATCTCATGTTGCTGTCAGCGGATTCGGTTACACCTGAGCCTTCTTTTGCAATCCAGTTGAATTGTTGTGTACATGGCAAGAAGGCATTGTTCCTGGTAGATTCTGGTAGCACACACTCATTTCTGTCACAAGAAATTGCTCAAGGTATTCTGGGCAGACCGCCGTTGCATCGTCCTGTTGCAGTCAAGGTTGCTGGAGGTGGTTTACTGCAGTGTTTGGAGTTTATTCCTCAATGTAATTGGTCTTGTGATGGTTATGAGTTCCAAAGTACATTCAAGATTCTTCCTCTGAAGTGTTATGATGGTATTCTGGGTATGGATTGGTTATCAACACTGGGTACTATGCAAGTGGATTGGAAAAGGAAATGGTTATCCTTCACTCTCAACGATCAGTACATGTTCCTGCAGGGCAAGCTACCAGCTAATGTTGAATGCTCTGTGACTGAAATGTATTTGATCCAACAGGCAGCTGGGGACAGTGCAGAGTTGGTTTTGCCTGAAGAATTGCAGCAACTTCTTGCCAACTATCAACAGCTCTTTGAATTTCCCACTGAGCTACCTCCTCGTCGTGGGTGTGATCACCATATTCCCTTGATCCAGGGGCTTCTCCTGTCCGCAGTCGTCCTTATCGTCATTCGCCTGAGCTGAAAACTGAGATTGAAAAGCAGATAGTAGAGATGCTGGCAAGTGGAGTAATCAGGCCTAGCACCAGTGCTTTTTCTTCGCCACTAATTGTAGTGAAAAAGAAGGACTCTACTTGGCGTTTATGCCAAGATTTTAGGCGTCTCGACTCTCAAGTCTATATATCCTTGGCGTTTATGCCCACATTTTAGGCGTCTCAAACCTATCTAGGTGTAGGATTATTCAGTGTCAACAAATCTCCCCCTAATCCTGACACCCTAAACCTCCATGACACCGAGCTTCAGTCTCATCTCCAAGAACTTGACGCGGCCCAGTGCCTTGGTGAGAATATCGGCGAGCTGGCCGTTGGTTCCAATGTGCTCAACGTCCACCTTGCCTTCCCCAACCTTCTCACGAATGAAGTGAAAGCGAGTATCGATGTGCTTACTTCGCTCGTGATGAACTGGGTTCTTGCACAGCTCAATCGCAGACATGTTGTCCACGCGTAGCTTCACTGTCGCCGGAGATTTGCCAATCAGCTCCCCAAGGAGCCGACTCAGCCACACCCCCTGGCACGCCGCCGTCGCCGCCGCGATGTACTCCGCCTCGCAGGAGGAGAGAGCGACGACCTTTTTCTTCTGCGATGTCCACGTGATGATGTCGGAGTTGAGGAAGAACGCGTAGCCCGTCGTGCTCTTGCGATCATCCACGTCTCCGGCGTGATCGCTGTCACTGAACCCTGTCAGCACAGGATCCGGTGTCGCCTCCTTCGTGTAGCAGCATCCGTAGGCGCTCGTTCCGCTGATGTAGCGCAAGATCTGCTTCACAGTAGCCCAGTGCTGTGTCGACGGTGCCTCCATGTACCTGCTCACCATGCCGACGGCGTGTGTGATGTCCGGCCTGGTGTTACAGAGATACCTCAGGCTCCCAACGATGCTACGAAACCGTGTGGCATCGACAGCATCTTCAGGAGTAACCTTCCTCAGCTTCAGCCGAGCCTCCATCGGCGTATGGCAGGCATTGCATCCGGCCATGCCGGCAACCTCCAAGATATTCACCGCGTAGGCGCTTTGGGAGATCGTGATTCCCGCAGCGCCCTGCTTGACCTCGAGCCCTAGGTAGTAGATCAAGAGGCCAAGGTCGTTCATGTCAAAGAGGCGATGCATTTCCTCCTTGAACGTGGCGATCTCCTTCTCGCAGGTGCCGGTGATGATCAAATCGTCGACATAGACGCCGACGATGAGAGTTCCCTTGCCGATGTTCCTCTTGTACATGGCGTGTTCGAGCGGGCTCCGCTCAAAACCGAGCAAGACGAGCGACTCGTCTAGCTTGGCGTTCCAGGCCCGTGGTGCCTGCCGGAGCCCGTACAGTGCCTTCCGCAGTCGTAGCACCTTGTCTTCGTTGCTGATGGAGATATAGCCCGGCGGCTGGTGCACGTAGACCACCTCTGTGAGGTCGCCATTGAGGAATGCGGACTTAACGTCCATGTGGTGCACCTGCCACTCGCAGTGAGCGGCAATCGCAAGTAGCAACCGCACGGTCTCCATCCTTGCCACCGGCGCGAAGACCTCGTCGAAGTCCACTCCCTGCCGCTGGACGTAGCCTTTGGCGACGAGGCGAGCCTTGTGCTTGATCACGTTCCCTTCTAGATCCTTCTTGACCTTGAAGACCCACTTGAGCCCGATCGCGCGGTGACCACGCGGGAGAGTGGCGAACTCCCAGGTGTCGTTGCCGCGAATCGATCCAAGCTCGTCGTCCATGGCCTTCCTCCAGCAAGCCTCTGACAGTGCCGCGTCCACGCTGGCTGGTTCCTCAGCTGCAGCGAGGCACTGCTCCTCCACCTCGTGCGCATCTGCTTCTGCCGCCATGACAAAATCGTCATACAGCCGATTGGCTGCACGATGCCGTCGCGTGCACGCGTGGTCATGGGGTGCAGAATGTGTGGTGGAGAGGGTTCCGCAGCTGCCGATCCGGTACTGGAGGTTGACGAAGGGGTGAGGCACTGATCAGGGGTGCCTCCGTGCGTGTCCTCGATCGGTGTTGATCGTAGCGGGCTCGGGTGCGTCGGTGCTGTGCTCCGCCTCAGCTCCTGTAGCAGGAGTCGTCGTTGTCGCTGGGAAGGAGTAGAACTCCACATGGAACGGAGCAGCCGCCTCCTGCGTGCCTCCTGTTCTCTCCCAGTCCCACCGTGTCCCCTCGTCGAAGACAACGTCACGTGTGATGTGCACGCGGTTGCCGATGGGGTCGTAGACGCGGTACGCCGCCGTCCCGGGCTCGTAGCCGAAGAATACCATCGGCTTGCTCCTGTCCTCAAGCTTCGATAGATGCGGCTTCGTGACCTTGACGTGCACCACACAGCCAAACATGCGTAGGTAACTCACGTCAGGTTTGTAACCATGCCATACCTCAAACGGGGTCCTGCCGTCGACGCTCTTCGTGGGTGACCGGTTCAGGAGGTACATGGCGGTGGACACTGCTTCCCCCCCAGAACCTGGCCGGTACCTTCATTGCCTTCATCATGTTGCGTGCGGTGGCGATGATCGTCTGGTTTCGGCGTTCCACGACGCCATTTTGCTGCGGAGAGTATGGCGCCGTGAGTTGCCGTCCCACGCCCTCGTCTGCGCAAAACGCAGAGAGCGTGGCGACCGTAAACTCTCCTCCGTTGTCCGTGCGGAGCAGCCCCAGCTTGCGCCCGGTCTCCACCTCCGCCCTGGCCTTGAACTGCTTGATGGCGGTCGCGGCCTGATCCTTCGTTGTCAGTAGCCTAAGCCACATGTGGCGGCTCTGATCGTCGACCAGCAGGAGGAAGTAGCGCCGCCCTCCCGGTGTCGCTGGCGTGATCGGGCCGCAAAAATCGCCGTGCACTAGGTCGAGCAACCCCATGGCGCGTCTCTTGGCTTGCTGCGGGAACGAGGTCCGCCGCTGTTTCCCCGCCAGGCAACCGTCACACAGCTGCCCGGCGTGGTCGATCGTGGGCAGGCCACGCACCATGCCATGGCGGGCGAGCTTCTGGAGCGCATCGAAGTTGAGGTGGCCGCTCGTGCCACCTCCACGACTCGTCTCCGCGCACCGCGGCGAGGCACACCGGCTTGGCGATGTCCAGCGTGACGGTGTACAGCCGGTTCCGTACCCTGGGCACCATGGCGAGGAGCCTGTCGTGGCGATCATGGAGCTTGAGGTGCCCAGCGCGGATGGTGATGCTGCAGCCGATCTCCTCGAGCTGCCCGAGGCTGATGATGCTGCTACGAAGCCGAGGAATGTGGTACATGTCGACGAGGGCGAGGTGACCGCCGTTTGCGCATGCGAAGAGCACGGTGCCTCGCCCTTGATCTCCACCAGAGATCCGTCCCCGAACTTCACCGTTCCCGTGACGGAGGTGTCCAGCTCTGCGAAGACAGAGAGATGCCCTGTCATATGGTTGCTCGCGCCTGTGTCGAGGGACCAGGTGTCGTCGCGGCGTGGCTCGTTGGCGAGGAAGACGCGTTCCTCGATCAGATCGACGTGTGCGTCGTCGCCGATCTGCAGCATCGTTGGCCCGTCCACGCGTGCCATAAGTAGCGACGGGTTGTCGTCGTCGTTGACCGTGCAGGTGCGAGCGAGAAGGGCGGCCTTCTCCACCTCGTCGGCCTGGGCGAGGTGCGCCTGCGCTCGGGGCTGCTGCTGCTGCCCCTTTCGTTCATGGCGTGGCTCCTTGCAGTCGCGCGAGAAGTGCCCTGCAAATTTGTTGCAATTGTAGCACTTGACCTACGACATGTCGCGTTCGCCGTTGCCCTTGCCGTTTTGCGGCTTGCCGCGGCCCTTCTTGCCGCTGCCGCCGCCGGAGCTTGAGCCCTGCTCCTTGATCTTCTTGCCGCGTGTGATCCACTCCTCCTCCGCGAGAAGGAGTTGCGATCCTGCCCTCTCCGAGGACCCGCACCCGCATCGTTTTTCAGCAGACGTGAGGCGCCCGATGAGCTCCTCTACAGACAGCTCCTCGAGATCGAGCAGAGTCTCGATCGAGCAGGCTATCTGCGAGTATTGAGAGGGAACGGCATTGAGAATTTTCTCTACGATCTTTACCTCCTCCACTGTGTCGCCCAGTGATCGCAAATTGTTGGCGACGTTCGTGGCACGGATGGCGAAGCTATCGATGGTCTCGCCGTCCTTGAACGCGAGTGCCTCGAACTCCTTTGCGCAGGCGCTGCGCCTTTGCGTTGCGTGCACGGCTCACACCCATCTTCATCAGCTTGATTGCCTCCCACGCTTCGGCGGAGGTGTCCTTGGCGGCGAGGATCGGCACCAGTTCCGGCGGCATAGCACGAAGCAGCGCCGCCAGTGCCGCCATATCCTCGCGGTCGCCCGGCTCGCCCATGCCGGACACGGCCTCCCAGAGGCCCTGCGCCCGCAGATTGTTCTTCATCACCAACGCCCACTCAATGTAATTGGTGGACGTCAGCGTTGGGTAGACGACGTGGCCGCCGCCGCCGGTCTGGATCACGCGCTCGTGGACGACGATCTCGTTGTCGCCCCTCCTCCGCACCAGACTCCTTCCACGGGCTCGTGTCGTGCCCGACGGAGTGCGTGACGGGGATCGTGAAGCCTGGCCGTCGCCCGTGGTGGCTTCTTCCTTGGCAGCAGCTGCAGCTGCCGTCGATGCGTCCCCTTTCTCCCCATCCTTCTTGCTCCCGGCCATGGCGGATCGACGAGACCTCGTAAACGAGGCTCTGGTACCACTTGTCAGACAGCCCAAAGCAAATCAACCGGAAACGAGAGAGAGACAAGGGTTTTGCGTTGCAAACGTTGCAACTTTTCTGTTCGTTCTGTTCTCCTCTTTATTCTGATCGAAAGAGAGGTGGCAGGTAGACGAGGCCTATCTTTGCGCCATGATCCGCACTATGTGCTCGTGCCATCCCACGAGCGCGGAATGATACGCGTACAGCACGCGTCCGTTGGGAACCCCAAGAGGAAGGTGTGATGCGTACAGCGACAAGTTTTCCCTCAGAAAGAAACCAAGGTTTATCGAACCAGGAGGAGCCAAGAAGCACGTTGAAGGTTGATGGCGGCGAGATGTAGTGCGGCGCAACACCAGGGATTCCGGCGCCAACGTGGAACCTGCACAACACAACCAAAGTACTTTGCCCCAACGAAACAGTGAGGTTGTCAATCTCACCGGCTTGCTGTAACAAAGGATTAGATGTATAGTGTGGATGATGATTGTTTGCGAAAACAAGTAGAACAAGTATTGCAGTAGATTGTATTCGATGTAAAAGAATGGACCGGGGTCCACAGTTCACTAGAGGTGTCTCTCCCATAAGATAAATAGCATGTTGGGTGAACAAATTACAGTCGGGCAATTGACAAATAAAGAGAGCATGACAATGCACATACATGATATGATGAATATTGTGAGATTTAATTGGGCATTACGACAAAGTACATAGACCTCTATCCAAAGCATGCATCTATGCCTAAAAAGTCCACCTTCAGAGTTATCATCCGAACCCCTTCCAGTATTAAGTTGCAAAACAACGGACAATTGCATTAAGTATGGTGCGTAATGTAATCAATAACTACATCCTCGGACATAGCATCAATGTTTTATCCCTAGTGGCAACAACGACATCCACAACCTTAGAACTTTCCGTCACTCGTCCCGCATTTAATGGAGGCATGAACCCACTATCGAGCATAAATACTCCCTCTTGGAGTTAAGAGCAAAAACTTGGCCGTAGCCTCTACTAATAACGGAGAGCATGCAAGATCATAAACAACACATAGGTAATAGATTGATAATCAACATAACATAGTATTCTCTATCCATCGGATCCCGACAAACACAACATATAGAATTACGGATAGATAATCTTGATCATGTTAGGCAGCTCACAAGATCCGACAATGAAGCACATGAGGAGAAGACAACCATCTAGCTACTGCTATGGACCCATAGTCCGGGGGTGAACTACTCACTCATCACTCCGGAGGCGACCATGGCGGTGAAGAGTCCTCCGGGAGATGATTCCCCTCTCCGGCAGGGTGCCGGAGGTGATCTCCGGAATCCCCCGAGATGGGATTGGCGGCGGCGGCGTCTCAGTAAGGTTTTCCGTATCGTGGCTCTCGGTATTGGGGGTTTCGCGACGAAGGCTTTAAGTAGGCGGAAGGGCAACGCGGGGGGCCACACGAGGGCCCCACACGCCAGGGCCGCGCGGCCAAGGGCCAGGCCGCGCCGCCCTGTTGTGTCGGCGCCTCGTGGCCCCACTTCCTTTCCCCTCGGTCTTCTGGAAGCTTCGTGCAAAAATAGGACCCTGGGCGTTGATTTCGTCCAATTTTGAGAATATTTCCTTTGTAGGATTTCTGAAACCAAAAACAGCGAGAACAAAGAATCGGCTCTTCGGCATCTCGTTAATAGGTTAGTGCCGGAAAATGCATAAATACGACATATAATGTGTATAAAACATGTAGATATCATCAATAATGTGGCATGGAACATAAGAAATTATCGATACGTCGGAGACGTATCAGCATCCCCAAGCTTAGTTCTCGCTCGTCCCGAGCAGTGTAAACGATAACAAAGATAATTTCTGGAGTGACATGCCATCATAACCTTGATCATACTATTGTAAACATATGTAATGAATGCAGCGATCAAAACAATGGTAATGACATGAGTAAACAAATGAATCATAAAGCAAAGACTTTTCATGAATAGTACTTCAAGACAAGCATCAATAAGTCTTGCATAAGAGTTAACTCATAAAGCAATAAATCAAAGTAAAGGTATTGAAGCAACACAAAGGAAGATTAAGTTTCAGCGGTTGCTTTCAACTTATAACATGTATATCTCATGGATAATTGTCAACATAGAGTAATATAACAAGTGCAATATGCAAGTTTGTAGGAATCAATGCACAGTTCACACAAGTGTTTGCTTCTTGAGGTGGAGAGAAATAGGTGAACTGACTCAACATAAAAGTAAAAGAAAGGTCCTCCACAGAGGAAAGCATCGATTGCTATATTTGTGCTAGAGCTTTTATTTTGAAAACAAGAAACAATTTTGTCAACGGTAGTAATAAAGCATATGTATCATGTAAATTATATCTTACAAGTTGCAAGCCTCATGCATAGTATACTAATAGTGCCCGCACCTTGTCCTAATTAGCTTGGACTACCGGGATCATCGCAATACACATGTTTTAACCAAGTGTCACAAAGGGGTACCTCCATGCCGCCTCGTACAAAGGTCTAAGGAGAAAGCTCGCATTTTGGATTTCTCGCTTTTGATTATTCTCAACTTAGACATCCATACCGGGACAACATGGACAACAGATAATGGACTCCTCTTTAATGCATAAGCATGTAGCAACAATTAGTGTTCTCATATGAGATTGAGGATATATGTCCAAAACTGAAACTTCCACCATGATTCATGGCTTTAGTTAGCGGCCCAATGTTCTTCTCTAACAATATGCATGCTCTAACCATTAAAGTGGTAGATCTCCCTTACTTCGTACAAGACGGACATGCATAGCAACTCACATGATATTCAACAAAGAGTAGTTGATGGCGTCCCGAGAAAACATGGTTATCGCACAACAAGCAACTTAATAAGAGATAAAGTGCATAAGTACATATTCAATACCACAATAGTTTTTAAGCTATTTGTCCCATGAGCTATATATTGCAAAGGTAAAGAATGGAAATTTTAAAGGTAGCACTCAAGCAATTTACTTTGGAATGGCGGAGAAATACCATGTAGTAGGTAGGTATGGTGGACACAAATGGCATAGTGGTTGGCTCAAGGATTTTGGATGCATGAGAAGTATTCCCTCTCGATACAGGGTTTAGGCTAGCAAGGTTATTTGAAACAAACACAAGGATGAACCGGTGCAGACAAAACTCACATAAAAGACATATTGTAAACATTATAAGACTCTACACCGTCTTCCTTGTTGTTCAAAACTCAATACTAGAAATTATCTAGACTTTAGAGAGACCAAATATGCAAACCAAATTTAGCAAGCTCTAGGTGTTTCTTCATTAATGGGTGCAAAGTATATGATGCAAGAGCTTAAACATGAGCACAACAATTGCCAAGTATCAAATTATTCAAGACATTTTAGAATTACTACATGTAGCATTTTCCGATTCCAACCATATAACAATTTAACGAAGAAGATTCAACCTTCGCCATGAATACTATGAGTAAAGCCTAAGGACATATTTGTCCATATGCAACAGCGGAGCGTGTCTCTCTCCCACACAATGAATGCTAGGATCCATTTTATTCAAACAAAACAAAAACAAAAACAAACCGACGCTCCAAGCAAAGTACATAAGATGTGATGGAATAACAATATGGTTTCAGGGGAGGAACCTGATAATTTGTCGATGAAGAAGGGGATGCCTTGGGCATCCCCAAGCTTAGATGCTTGAGTCTTCTTGAAATATGCAGGGATGAACCACCGGGGGCATCCCCAAGCTTAGACTTTTCACTCTTCTTGATCATAGTATATCATCCTCCTCTCTTGACCCTTGAAAACTTCCTCCACACCAAACTCGAAACAACTCATTAGAGGGTTAGTGTACAATAAAAATTAACATGTTCAGAGGTGACACAATCATTCTTAACACTTCTGAACATTGCATAAAGCTACTGGACATTAATGAAGCAAAGAATTCATCCATCATAGCAAAAGAGGCAATGCGAAATAAAAGGCAGAATCTGTCAAAACAGAACAGTCCGTAAAGACGGATTTTATTGAGGCACCAGACTTGCTCAAATGAAAATGCCCAAATTGAATGAAAGTTGCGTACATATCCGAGGATCACGCACGTAAATTGGCATATTTTTCTGAGCTACCTACAGAGAGGCAGGTCGAAATTCGTGACAGACAAAGAAATCTGTTTCTGCGCAGTAATCCAAATCTAGTATGAACCTTACTATCAACGACTTTACTTGGCACAACAATGCACAAAACTAAGATAAGGAGAGGTTGCTACAGTAGTAAACAACTTCCAAGACTCAAATATAAAATAAAATTACTGTAGTAAAATAAACACATGGGTTATCTCCCAAGAAGTTCTTTCTTTATAGCCATTAAGATGGGCTCAGTAATTTTAATGATGCACTCACAAGAAATAAGAGTTGAAAAAAAAAGAGCATCAAAAAGCAAGTATGGAACAAATTTAAGCCTAACCCACTTCCTATGGAAAGGAATCTTGTACACAAATAAATTCATGAAGAACAAAGTGACAAGCATAGGAAGATAAAACACAAGTAACTTCAAAATTTTCAGCATATAGAGGGGAAACTTAATATTATTAAGATGCATATAACCATGTTTCCCTCTCTCATAATAACTTTCAGTGGCATCATGAACAAACTCAACAATATAACTATCACATAAAGCATTCTTATTCACATGCATAAAAGTATCATTACTCTCCACATAAGCATAGTCATTCTTATTAATTGTAGTGGGAGCAAATTCAACAAGGTAGCTATCATTATCACCATAATCATCAAATATAGGAGGCATAGTATAATCATAATTAATTTTCTCCTCAATAGTAGGTGGATGATAGACATCATTGTAATCATCATATATAGGAGGTAAAGTATCATCAAAGTAAATTTTCTCCTCCATGCTTGGGGGACTAAAAATATCATGCTCATCAAAACCAGCTTCCCCAAGCTTAAATTCTTCCATAGAATTAGCAACAATGGTGTTCAAAAGCTAGGACTTCTGAGGTGAACAGTCCCTCAAAGTAACCCTGTATCAGAGATGCTAACTGGTCATTACCTTCGACCCTGTTGCCGTTTGAGTCATTCAGAAACTTTATTATGTTCTTCTTTTTTCTCCGTTGCAAAATGATGAAAGAAGCTCGTATTTCGGTCTCCATGGCGGCATTCATACTAATAACATTGACATTATCATGCATATAAAGTTCAATAGGTTTTTTAATTTTCTCTTCAAACACCTCATGTCCTAACTCAAGATAAATACTATAAAGATCTCTAATATTTTTGTTGTTTTCCATTAAGCCTAACTAGTGAAATCACACAACTTAGTGTTCTCAGGAGTATTCATTTTAGCAGTAGTAAATAAAGCAAACTAGATAAAGTAAATGCAAGTAACTAATTTTTTGTGTGTTTTTGATATAGAGTATAAGACAATAAAGTAAAGCTAGCAACTAATTTTTTTGTGTTTTGATATAATGCAGCAAACAAAGTAGTAAATAAAATAAAGCAAGACAAAAACAAAGTAAAGAGATTGGATTGTGGAGACTCCCCTTGCAGCGTGTCTTGATCTCCCCGGCAACGGCGCCGTAAAACGAGTCTTGATACGCGTACAGCACGCGTCCGTTGGGAACCCCAAGAGGAAGGTGTGATGCGTACAGCGGCAAGTTTTCCCTCAGAAAGAAACCAAGGTTTATCGAACCAGGAGGAGACAAGAAGCACATTGAAGGTTGATGGCGGCGAGATGTAGTGCGGCGCAACACCAGGGATTCCGGCGCCAACGTGGAACCTGCACAACACAACCAAAGTACTTTGCCCCAACGAAACAGAGTGAGGTTGTCAATCTCACCGGCTTGCTGTAACAAAGGATTAGATGTATAGTGTGGATGATGATTGTTTGCAGAAAACGAGTAGAACAAGTATTGCGATGAGATTGTATTCGATGTAAAAGAATGGACCAGGGTCCACAGTTCACTAGAGGTGTCTCTCCCATAAGATAAATAGCATGTTGGGTGAACAAATTACAGTCGGGCAATTGACAAATAAAGAGAGCATGACAATGCACATACATGATATGATGAATATTGTGAGATTTAATTGGGCATTACGACAAAGTACATAGACCGCTATCCAGCATGCATCTATGCCTAAAAAGTCCACCTTCAGGTTATCATCCGAACCCCTTCCAGTATTAAGTTGCAAAATGATACGTCTCCGACGTATCGATAATTTCTTATGTTCTATGCCATAATATTGATGATACCTACATGTTTTATGCACACTTTATGTCATATTCGTGCATTATTTGGAACTAACCTATTAACAAGATGCCGAAGTGCCGATTCTTGTCTTCTGCTGTTTTTGGTTTCGAAATCCTAGTAACGAAATATTCTCGGAATTGGACGAAACGAAGACCCAAGGGCCTATTTTGCCACGAACCTTCCAGAAGACCGAAGAGCATACGAAGTGGGGCCACGAGGTGGCCAAACCACAAGGCGGCGCGGCCAAGGGGGCCCGCGCCGCCCCGTGGTGTGGGCCCCTCGTCAGCCCCCGACTCCGCCCTTCCGCCTACTTAAAGCCTCCGTCGCGAAACCCCCGATGCGAAAAACCACGATACGGAAAACCTTCCGGAGACGCCGCCGCCGCCAATCCCATCTCGGGGGATTCTCGGAGATCTCCTCCGGCACCCGCCGGAGAGGGGATTCATCTCCCGGAGGACTCTACACCGCCATGGTCGCCTCCGGAGTGATGAGTGAGTAGTTCACCCCTGGACTATGGGTCCATAGCAGTAGCTAGATGGTTGTCTTCTCCTCATTGTGCTTCATTGTTGGATCTTGTGAGCTGCCTAACATGATCAAGATCATCTATCCGTAATACTCTATGTTGTGTTTGTCGGGATCCGATGGATAGAGAATACCATGTTATGTTAATTATCAAGTTATTACATATGTGTTGTTTATGATCTTGCATGCTCTCCGTTATTAGTAGAGGCTCGGCCAAGTTTTTGCTCTTAACTCCAAGAGGGAGTATTTATGCTCGATAGTGGGTTCATGCCTGCATTGACACCTGGGACGAGTGACAGAAAGTTCTAAGGTTGTGCTGTGTCTTGTTGCCACTAGGGATAAAACATTGGCGCTAGGTCCGAGGATGTAGTTGTTGATTACATTACGCACCATACTTAATGCAATTGTCCGTTGCTTTGCAACTTAATACTGGAAGGGGTTCGGACGATAACCTGAAGGTGGACTTTTTAGGCATAGATGCAGTTGGATGGCGGTCTATGTACTTTGTCGTAATGCCCAATAAAATCTCACTGTACTTATCATGACATGTATGTGCATTGTTATGCCCTCTCTATTTGTCAATTGCCCGACTGTAATTTGTTCACCCAACATGCTTTTATCTTATGGGAGAGACACCTCTAGTGAACTGTGGACCCCGGTCCATTCTTTAATATTGAAATACAAATCTGCTGCAATACTTGTTTTACTGTTTTCTCTGCAAACAATCATCTTCCACACAATACGGTTAATCCTGTGTTACAGACAAGCCGGTGAGATTGACAACCTCACTCGTTTCGTTGGGGCAAAGTACTTTGGTTGTGTTGTGCGAGGTTCCACGTTGGCGCCGGAATCCCGGTGTTGCGCCGCACTACATCCCGCCGCCATCAACCTTCAACGTGCTTCTTGGCTCCTCCTGGTTCGATAAACCTTGGTTTCTTTCTGAGGGAAAACTTGCTGCTGTGCGCATCATACCTTCCTCTTGGGGTTGCCCAACGAACGTGTGAAATACACGCCATCAAGCATATTTTATGGCGCCGTTGCCGGGGAGATCAAGACACGCTGCAAGGGGAGTCTCCACTTCTCAATCTCTTTACTTTGTTTTTGTCTTGCTTTATTTTATTTACTACTTTGTTTGCTGCCTTATATCAAAACACAAAAAAATTAGTTGCTAGTTTTACTTTATTTACTGTCTTGTTTGCTATATCAAAAACACAAAAAAAATTTAGTTTACTTGCATTTACTTTATCTAGTTTGCTTTATTTACTACTGCTAAAATGGCCAACCCTGAAAATACTAAGTTGTGTGACTTCACTAGCACAAATAATAATGATTTCCTATGCACACCTATTGCTCCACCTGCTATTACAGACAGAATTCTTTGAAATTAAACCTGCTTTACTTAATCTTGTTATGCGAGAGCAATTTTCCAGTGTTAGTTCGATGATGCTGCTTGCCCATCTCAATAATTTTGTTGAACTATGTGAAATGCAAAAATATAAAGATGTAGATGGTGACATTATAAAATTAAAATTGTTTCCTTTCTCATTAAGAGGAAGAGCTAAAGATTGGTTGCTATCTCTGCCTAAGAATAGTATTGATTCCTGGACTAAATGCAAGGATGCTTTTATTGGTAGATATTATCCCCCTGCTAAAATTATATCTTTGAGGAGTAGAATAATGAATTTTAAACAATTGGATAATGAACATGTTGCTCAAGCTTGGGAAAGAATGAAATCTTTGGTTAAAAATTGCCCAACCCATGGATCGACTACTTGGATGATCATCCAAACCTTCTATGCATGACTAAATTTTTCTTCGCGGAATTTATTGGATTCAGTCTGCTGGAGGTACCTTTATGTCCATCACTCTTGGTGAAGCAACAAAGCTTCTTGATAATATGATGGTTAATTACTCCGAATGGCACACGGAAAGAGCTCCACAAGGTAAGAAGGTAAATTCTGTTGAAGAATCCTCTTCCTTGAATGATAAGGTTGATGCTATTATGTCTATGCTTGCGAATGATAGGACTAATGTTGATCCTAATAATGTTCCACTAGCTTCATTGGTTGCCCAAGAAGAACATGTTGATGTAAACTTCATTAAAAATAATAATTTCAACAACAATGCTTATCGGAACAATTCTAGTAATAACTATAGGCCATATCCTTATAATAATGGTAACGGTTATGCTAATTCTTATGGGAATTCTTACAACAATAATAGGAATACACCCCCTGGACTTGAAGCTATGCTTAAAGAATTTATTAGTACACAAAGCTGCCTTTAACAAATACGTTGAGGAAAAGCTCAATAAAATTGATATTCTTGCTTCTAGAGTTGATAGTCTTGCCTCTGATGTTGATCTTTTGAAATCGAAAGTTATGCCTAATAGGGATATTGAAAATAAAATTATTACTACAACAAATGCCATCCAAGTTAGAATTAATGAGAATATAAGATTAATGGCTGAACTGCGTGCTAGGTGGGATAGAGAAGAAAATGAAAAACTAGCTAAAGAGGAAAATGTAGCTAAAGTTTAGACTATTACCACCACTAGCAATGCTAATGATTCATATGTTGCTGCACCTCCTACTATCAATGGTAAAATAATTGGTGTTGGCAATGCTTCTACTCCTAGTGCAAAGCGCGCAAAATTACTCGAAGCTGCTAAAGCTGCTGAAACTGCTTGTGATAAAGCTGCTGAAATTTTTTCCAACCTTGGGGATGATAATCCCATTGCTTTAGATTGTAATGATTTAGATTTTGATGATTGCCACATCTCTGAAGTTATAAAGTTTTTGCAAAAACTTGCTAAGAGTCCCAATGCTAGCGCTGTAAACTTGGCTTTCACAAAACATATTACAAATGCTCTCATAAAAGCTAGAGAAGAGAAACTAAAACTTGAAACTTCTATTCCTAGAAAGCTAGAGGATGATTGGGAGCCCATCATTAAAATGAGAGTCAAAGATTTTGATTGTAATGCTTTATGTGATCTTGGTGCAAGTATTTCTGTTATGCCTAAAAAGGTCTATGATATGCTTGACTTGCCACCATTTAAAAATTGTTATCTGGATGTTAATCTCGCTGATAATGCTAAAAACAAACCTTTGGGGAAAGTTGATAATGTTCATATTATGGTTAACAATAACCTTGTCCCCGTTGATTTTGTTGTCTTGGATATTGAATGCAATGCATCTTGCCCCATTATATTGGGAAGACCTTTTCTTCGAACCGTTGGTGCTACTATTGATATGAAGGAAGGTAATATTAAATATCAATTTCCTCTCAAGAAAGGTATGGAACACTTCCCTAGAAAGAGAATGAAGTTACCTTATGAATCTATTATTAGAACAAATTATGATGTTGATGCTTCATCTTTTGATGTTACTTGAGTTACACTTTCTGCGCCTAGGCTGAAAGGCGTTAAAGAAAAGCGCTTATGGGAGACAACCCATGTTTTTACTACAGTATTTTTGTTTTATATTTGTGTCTTGGAAGTTGTTTACTACTGTAGCAACCTCTCCTTATCTTAGTTTTATGTTTTGTTGTGCCAAGTAAAGTCTTTGATGGTAAAGTAAGTACTAGATTTGGATTACTGCGCAGTTCCAGATTTCTTTGCTGTCACGAATCTGGGTCTACCTCCCTGTAGGTAGCTCAGAAAATTAAGCCAATTTACGTGCATGATCCTCAGATATGTACGCAACTTTCATTCAATTTGAGCATTTTCATTTGAGCAAGTCTGGTGGCCTAATAAAATCCATCTTTACGGACTGTTCTGTTTTGACAGATTCTGCCTTTTTATTTCGCATTGCCTCTTTCGCTATGTTGGATGAATTTCTTTGATCCATTAATGTCCAGTAGCTTTATGCAATGTCCAGAAGTGTTAAGAATGATTGTGTCACCTCTGAACATGTGAATTTTTATTATGCACTAACCCTCTAATGAGTTGTTTCGAGTTTGGTGTGGAGGAAGTTTTCAAGGATCAAGAGAGGAGTATGATGCAATATGATCAAGGAGAGTGAAAGCTCTAAGCTTGGGGATGCCCCGGTGGTTCACCCCTGCATATTCTAAGAAGACTCAAGCGTCTAAGCTTGGGGATGCCCAAGGCATCCCCTTCTTCATCGACAACATTATCAGGTTCCTCCCCTGAAACTATATTTTTATTCCGTCACATCTTATGCACTTTGCTTGGAGCGTCGGTTTGTTTTTGTTTTTTGTTTTGTTTGAATAAAATGGATCCTAGCATTCACTTTGTGAGAGAGAGAGACACGCCATCAACTATTCTTTGTTGAATATCATGTGAGTTTCTATGCATGTCCGTCTTGTCTGAAGTAAGAGAGATCTACCACCTTAATGGTTGGAGCATGCATATTGTTAGAGAAGAACATTGGGTCGCTAACTAAAGCCATGATTCATGGTGGAAGTTTCAGTTTTGGACACATATCCTCAATCTCATATGAGAATAATAATTGTTGCCACATGCTTATGCATTAAAGAGGAGTCCATTATCTGTTGTCCATGTTGTCTCGGTATGGATGTCTAAGTTGAGAATAATCAAAAGCGAGAAATCCAAAATGCGAGCTTTCTCCTTAGACCTTTGTACATGCGGCATGGAGGTACCCCATTGTGACACTTGGTTAAAACATGTGCATTGCAAAGATCCGGTAGTCCAAGCTAATTAGGACAAGGTGCGGGCACTATTAGTATACTATGCATGAGACTTGCAACTTGTAAGATATAACTTTCATAACTCATATGCTTTATTACTACCGTTGACAAAATTGTTTCATGTTTTCAAAATAAAAGCTCTAGCACAAATATAGCAATCGATGCTTTCCTCTTTGAAGGACCATTCTTTTACTTTTATGTTGAGTCAGTTCACCTATCTCTCTCCACCTCAAGAAGCAAACACTTGTGGGAACTATGCATTGATTCCTACATACTTGCATATTGTACTTGTTATATTACTCTATGTTGACAATTATCCATGAGATATACATGTTATAAGTTGAAAGCAACCGCTGAAACTTAATCTTCCTTTGTGTTGCTTCAATACCTTTACTTTGATTTATTGCTTTATGAGTTAACTCTTATGCAAGACTTATTAATACTTGTCTTGAAGTACTATTCATGAAAAGTCTTTGCTTTATGATTCACTTGTTTACTCATGTCATTACCATTGTTTTGATCGCTGCATTCACTACATATGTTTACAAATAGTATGATCAAGGTTATGATGGCATATCACTTCAGAAATTATCTTTGTTATCGTTTTACCCGCTCGGGACGCGAGAACTAAGCTTGGGGATGCTTGATACGTCTCCGACGTATCGATAATTTCTTATGTTCTATGTCATATTATTGATGATACCTACATGTTTTATGCACACTTTATGTCATATTCGTGCATTTTACGGAACTAACCTATTAACAAGATGCCGAAGTGCCGATTCTGTTGTTCTGCTGTTTTTGGTTTCAGAAATCCTAGTAACGAAATATTCTCGGAATTGGACGAAACGAAGACCCGGGGGCCTATTTTGCCACGAACCTTCCGGAAGACCGAAGAGCATACGAAGTGGGGCCACGAGGTGGCCAAACCACAAGGCGGCGCGGCCAAGGGGGCCCGCGCCGCCCGTGGTGTGGGCCCCTCGTCGGCCCCCGACTCGCCCTTCCGCCTACTTAAAGCCTCCGTCGCGAAACCCACGATGCGAAAAACCACGATACGGAAAACCTTCCAGAGACGCCGCCGCCGCCAATCCCATCTCGGGGGATTCTGGAGATCTCCTCCGGCACCCTGCCGGAGAGGGGATTCATCTCCCGGAGGACTCTACACCGCCATGGTCGCCTCCGGAGTGATGAGTGAGTAGTTCACCCCTGGACTATGGGTCCATAGCAGTAGCTAGATGGTTGTCTTCTCCTCATTGTGCTTCATTGTTGGATCTTGTGAGCTGCCTAACATGATCAAGATCATCTATCTCGTAATACTCTATGTTGTGTTTGTCGGGATCCGATGGATAGAGAATACCATGTTATGTTAATTATCAAGTTATTACATATGTGTTGTTTATGATCTTGCATGCTCTCCGTTATTAGTAGAGGCTCTGGCCAAGTTTTTGCTCTTAACTCCAAGATGGAGTATTTATGCTCGATAGTGGGTTCATGCCTGCATTGACACCTGGGACAGTGACGTGAAAGTTCTAAGGTTGTGCTATGCTTGTTGCCACTAGGGATAAAACATTGGCGCTATGTCCGAGGATGTAGTTGTTGATTACATTACGCACCATACTTAATGCAATTGTCTGTTGCTTTGCAACTTAATACCTGGAAGGGGTTCGGACGATAACCTCGAAGGTGGACTTTTTAGGCATAGATGCAGTTGGATGGCGGTCTATGTACTTTGTCGTAATGCCCAATTAAATCTCATTGTACTTATCATGACATGTATGTGCATTGTTATGCCCTCTCTATTTGTCAATTGCCCGACCGTAATTTGTTCACCCAACATGCTTTTATCTTATGGGAGAGACACTTCTAGTGAACTGTGGACCCCGGTCCATTCTTTAATACTTGAAATACAAATCTGCTGCAATACTTGTTTTACTGTTTTCTCTGCAAACAATCATCTTCCACACAATACGGTTAATCCTTTGTTACAGCAAGCCGGTGAGATTGACAACCTCACTCTTTCGTTGGGGCAAAGTACTTTGGTTGTGTTGTGCAGGGTTCCACGTTGGCGCCGGAATCCCCGGTGTTGCGCCGCACTACATCCCGCCGCCATCAACCTTCAACGTGCTTCTTGGCTCCTCCTGGTTCGATAAACCTTGGTTTCTTTCTGAGGGAAAACTTGCTGCTGTGCGCATCATACCTTCCTCTTGGGGTTGCCCAACGAACATGTGAAATACACGCCATCACAAAACAACAGACAATTGCATTAAGTATGGTGCGTAATGTAATCAATAACTACATCCTCGGACATAGCATCAATGTTTTATCCCTAGTGGCAACAGCACATCCACAACCTTAGAACTTTCTGGTCATCGTCCCGCATTTAATGGAGGCATGAACCCACTATCGAGGATAAATACTCCCTCTTGGAGTTAAGAGCAAAAACTTGGCCAGAGCCTCTACTAATAACGGAGAGCATGCAAGATCATAAACAACACATAGGTAATAGATTGATAATCAACATAACATAGTATTCTCTATCCATCGGATCCCGACAAACACAACATATAGAATTACAGATAGATGATCTTGATCATGTTAGGCAGCTCACAAGATCCGACAATGAAGCACATGAGGAGAAGACAACCATCTAGCTACTGCTATGGACCCATAGTCCAGGGGTGAACTACTCACTCATCACTCCGGAGGCGACCATGGCGGTGAAGAGTCCTCCGGGAGATGATTCCCCTCTCCGGCAGGGTGCCGAAGGTGATCTCCAGAATCCCCCGAGAGGGGATTGGCGGCGGCGGCGTCTCAGTAAGGTTTTCCGTATCGTGGCTCTCGGTACTGGGGGTTTCACGACGAAGGCTTTAAGTAGGCGGAAGAGCAACGCGGGGGCCACACGAGGGCCCCACACGCCGTGGCCGCGCGGCCAAGGGCCGGGCCGCGCCGCCCTGTTGTGTCGGCGCCTCGTGGCCCCACTTCCTTTCCCCTCGGTCTTCCGGAAGCTTCGTGCAAAAATAGGACCCCGGGCGTTGATTTCGTCCAATTCCGAGAATATTTCCTTTGTAGGATTTCGAAACCAAAAACAGCGAAAACGACAGAACCGGCTCTTCGGCATCTCGTTAATAGGTTAGTGCCGGAAAATGCATAAATACGACATATAATGTGTATAAAACATGTAGATATCATCAATAATGTGGCATGGAACATAAGAAATTATCGATACGATCACGGAACCAGGGCGTCCACGAAACCTGACTCTCAAGTCTATATATCCTTTACCAGTCATTGATGAACTGTTAGATGAGCTACAAGGAGCTTGTTGGTTTACAAACTTGGATCTTCGTGCCGGTTACCATCAGATTCTTCTTGCTCCGGGAGAAGAATACAAAACAACATTTACCACTCACCAAGGTCACTTTGAGTTCCTGGTTATGGCCTTTGGTCTCACAGGGGCGCCAGCGACTTTCCAGAGTGTGATGAACAAAACCTTAGCTCTTGTTCTGCGTAAATGTGCCTTGGTGTTCTTTGATGATATTTTGGTGTATAGTGCTTCCTATGAGCAACATCTACAGCATGTCAGGCAGGTCTTATCCTTGTTGAGTGAGCAGCAGTGGCGCCTCAAGCCGTCCAAGTGTTCCTTTGCGCAGCAGCAAATTAATTACCTGGGGCATACAATTTCAGCAGCCGGAGTTTCCACAGATTCTTCCAAGGTGCAAGATGTTAAGGATTGGCCTACTCCAGCCAATATCAAGGAGTTGAGGGGATTCCTTGGTCTCTCAGGGTACTACAGAAAATTTGTCCGTAATTATGGGTTACTCAGCAAACCCTTGTCTAACATGTTGCGCAAGGGTGTGCCTTTCTGTTGGACACCAGCAGCTGAGTCAGCATTTCAAGCTCTTAAAGAGGCCCTGATTACAGCTCCAGTGTTAGCCTTGCCTGACTTCTCTCGGCAGTTTATTGTCGAAACATATGCTTCTGATTTGGGAGTGGGGGCTGTGTTGATACAAGGTGATCATCCTTTGGCTTTTGTTAGCAAGCCGTTGGGTCCCAAGACGAGAGGATTGTCCACATATGAGAAGGAGTATATGGCGATCTTATTAGCAGTTGAAAAATGGCGCAGTTACTTGCAACATGCGGAATTCCTAATTCGCACTGATCATAGCAGCATGTCTTGTATATCTGATCAACGCTTGCATACACCGTGGCAACAGAAGGTTTTCTCCAAGCTTATTGGCCTGCAGTTCAAGATAGTTTATCGCAAGGGAGCTGAAAACAAAGTGGCAGATGCATTATCTCGTAGACCACATCAAGATGTGTCGGTTTTGGTGATGTCTTCTAGCAGCCGTTATGGATGGAAGAAATACAAGTTGCTTATGAAAATGATGCGCAAGCTAGGAAGTTGTTGGAGCAATTAGTATTGGCTCCAGATGGAGACACTCACTTTACTCTCCATGATGGCATCATCAGGTTTGATAATAGAATTTGGATTCCTGATGTAGAGCTACAGAAGAAAATCCTGCAAGCTCTACATTCCAGTTCTGTGGGTGGCCACTCGTGTATTCCAGTAACCTTGCGTCGTTTGCATCAGCTGTTCCATTGGAAGGGGATGAAGACAATGGTTAGGATATTTGTACAGGAATGCCAAATCTGCCAGCAAGCCAAACCTGACCGTTCCAAGTACCCAGGACTGCTTCAGCCCTTGCCTGTACCGGACATGGCCTGGCAAATAGTCAGCCTTGACTTCATTGAAGGTTTGCCAAAATCTGGTCAATTCAACTGCATATTGGTGGTAGTTGATAAATTTTCTCGCTATGCACATTTCATTGGTCTACAGCACCCATTCACGGCTCAAACTGTGGCTAAAGCTTATATGGATAATGTCTATAAGTTGCATAGTTTGCCTGAGTCAATAATTTCAGATAGAGATAAGGTTTTTACCAGTAAGTTTTGGACTGAACTCTTTCGCCGCTCAGATACACAGTTGAGAATGAGTTCTTCTTATCATCCGCAAACGGATGGTCAAACGAAAGGGTGAACCAGTGCTTGGAAGCTTATTTGCGCTGTTTTTCCCGTCCCAGGAAGTGGTCAGAATGGTTATCCTTGGCGGAGTATTGGTATAATACCAGTCTGCATTCGGCCCTGGGCAAATCTCCTTTCGAGGTCTTGTATGGAAGAGCTCCTCGGCAGCTGGGGATTACTGTCAATGATGCTTGCCCAGTTACTGATCTGGATGCTTGGTTATCTGAACGCGAATTGATGGTCAGATTGTTGCAGCAGCATCTGCATCGTGTCCAACAGCGCATGAAAGCTCAGGTAGATAAAAATCACAGTGAGCGTTCCTTTTCTGTTGGTGACAGGGTATTTCTCCGCCTTCAACCATATGTTCAATCGTTCGTGGCACCTCGAGCGCATCACAAGCTGTTGTTTAAGTACTATGGTCCATATTTGGTGTTGGAACGTGTGGGCTCCGTTGCTTACAGACTAGAACTTCCGGAGACAAGTAAAATACATCCAGTTGTTCATGTCTCGCAACTGAAGATTGCCAAGGGACAAAACTTTCAGGTACCAGCAATATTGCCTTCATCTGATGATGTTTGGCAATTTCCTCTCCAGATCCTTGAGCAGCGCCCTCACACTCATGGTGGCCGTGTCATTACTCAAGGATTAATCCAGTGGTCATCACACCACCTTCGATGGCGACCTGGGAAGATCTGGAGGAACTGAAGCAAAGGTTTCCAAGAGCACCGGCTTGGGGTCAAGCCGACGAACAAGGAAGGGGGATTGTTAGGCCCAGTACTAGTGCTGGGCCTCCAGCCCATCAAGAGAACCCTACAGAGGAGAAGAGGACCCGCAAGCCCAACCCACGATACTGCGGTCCAGACTATAAGTAGTTGCTCGTGAGCCTGGCTCGGTGGCGAATAGAACACGGCTCAGCCGTTCGCTTGTAATCTTATCTTCCTTCCGAACTATTCCCCAACTTCTGTACTCGCTAAGATGATTGCGTGAGGGATTCGTGCTGTGATCTATGAATACAAACTCTAGTGTTAACATTCCAATTCGTGCGGACTCTGAATTTTTCTCCAACAATGGGTGCTTTATTACTCGGACTCTGAATATCAACAAGTTTTTCAGTTCTGGCAGAGAAAATCCGGGTTCTGTAACATCGCGGAAGAAGTATGGATGGGAGCCCCATCTTGCAGATTTGTATACTGCTGTATTTACCACTCACTAGTGGCTCCATCAAACTCTGAAGATTCTGAACCAAATTTGATTCCGATGCTTAGCATTATGGCCTTCCTTAGTGAGACCAACCAAAAGAAGGATCGATTAATCCTTCTTCCGACAAAAAAAGTGAGGCATCTCCATCTATCACTTAAGAAATTTGCAGCAAATGATGTGCTCTCTCGCACCGCAGATAGTAGTGTGTACTTGTTGATTTTACAAGTACGATTGTCCTTGCCATAAACATATCTGAGCATTTTCAATCAAAGGGGACAAAGGCAATTGGCCAAGGAATCTTAGTACTTTTGTTGAATGGCAGCAAAACTACGTAGCCATCATGTAGGAGCTCAAAGGAGGTCCTGCCGTTAATGGCAGATTTGTGCAATGATGAAACGGTGATCTCCTTGGTCATATAGGGCTATTTCCTTGGCCAGTCAAAAGATGATTTGATGGATGGAGTAGATCATAGGAGTAAAACTTGAATATATACAAAATCAAAGGCAACTCCTGTGGTCCAACCAAGGAGATTCCTCTACTGCACCGTACAATTATTTCCATTTTTTCACTAAAAGATGCGAATCATTTCTTTTCTGAATGGTATAACAATTTAAATGAGTATGTTCTGTCAAATTACTGATAAGACAGCAGGAAATTATTACGATTGATAAGACAGGAGAAAATTGTCACTGGCTGGCTAATAGTTCGTACTCACTCCGTCACATGAAAGTTGTCTGAGGTTGTCTAAATTTGGGTATATTTAGACACTAAACAACATCTGGATACAATACATCCAAATTTTAATAAATATCAGACAAGTTTATTAGGATGGAGGGAGTAGTATTTCAAGCACAGTGAACATGGAATCGTTGTCATTGGTTGCCGGAGCATATGTAAATCACGAAACAGTAGTTCTTTTAGGAAGATCAGCAGCTAACTGGTTCATTTTGCGCACTACCATCCTTTTCCCTTGAAAAAACTTTTCTGCAAGCATCATTAAACCGTCGAGCTTTTAACCTACACTCTCCCACTATATATATCGGTGTAGTGCAAGCACTCCATCTCACATCAGCCCCGAAGGATCATCCTAGTACAGCAGTAGAGACTTTGAGCTATCCTACTAGTTCCACTGCGCTAAACGACACTGTCCTCCCCTTACTCTACTCTACACACATGGATGGCTCAAAGACTCTCTACACTTGCATTCTGATCTTCATCGTCATCTCGAGCCAGGCCGAGGCGAGGCTGTTCGAGAAGGTAATGGCGGGGAACAAGGGCAAGAACTCATACGACGAGCTAGGCGCTACTCGAGAAATGGCTTCAGCTGCAGGAGCAGGACAAGACGGCAGCAAAACCTTGCCCATGGCGACCACGGTCGACTCCCGGGCGACGTCCCCTGGGAACAGCCCCGGCATAGGCAACAAAGGGAAGGGGAACTAGTAGTATTTGGCCCCAAAAGGCTCCATAAGCTAGCTACTTGGTGGCTGAATTGGTCTCTAGTTTTCTTATCACTTAGTTTCTTGAGTTATGTTCGTTGCTGTGCGTGAACTTTTTCAGTTCATTGCGAAGTGTGTACTCTGGTATCGTTTTAGATTTATTCAGACAAATAAATTTGTGAGGAATTGTGGCTCCTTTTTTGTTATCTTGCATTGTTTCAACTTCTATAAAGCATCTCATTATATACTATAATTCACATTTAAGCGATTCAAGAGCAAGGATCAACGATATCCGGCATAATGTGTGGAGATTGGAGAAGAGGGAAAGTTGTCTACACATTGTTACGATTCACATCTAACGTGGAGTTTTAGCCCCACCAAGTATGATGATATATCTATATTTGCAAATGTACATAGCAACAGTGTGTTCACAGCATTTCGGAAAAAGTATGTTTGCAGATAATAGACCTACGGAAACCACTATACTCTTACTTCTATTCCTCCGATCTCTTTTAATTGACTCAAATTTAGTACAACTTTATATTAAATTCGAGTCAATTAAAAGAAATCGGAGAGAGTAGCATTTTCAAGAAATAGAAAACAAAGCGTTATGATGGACACTAAGAACGTATTAGTAAGATTAGTTTATAATCACTCATGCATGGGAAAGTAATTTGAAACTTAAATACAAATAGTGTCATTCAGTAAGTGAGGAAATTGATCCTCGGAAGGACGAACACAACAATCTATGTTAAATTGGCATCGTGCTCGACTAAGCAAATCTACGTCACAAAAAATATCACACCCTGACAATGTTGCGGTTGCGTCCCACCAGATAGATTCACCACCAAACACTAGTAGAGGAAGGATCTTAAGGACAACCCTCGTTGGACATGGTTCGCACATCAAAAGCGGTCAAGCACAAGGCGCGTGTGAGATGAGGCATGTCAGAAGGGGGCGACGATGACCTCACCCACCCCGCGATGTATCTCGCAAATGGAAACATACATTTCACGATGCCCGTGTAGGTCATGCCCCTCTAGGAAAATAATTAAACAAGGTTAACCGTTGCTGATGTGATGATGATTTTATGCATCTTCTTGTAACACTTTAGAAAGCCCTAACTCGCTTACTCTTCTTCCCGATCTAGACACGATGTGGCGGTGGGATGAGATGAGGGGGTGGCATCGGCAGCGTTCGGGAGGCCGATGACGAGTAGTAGGTACCAGCACCCACGGGGGACCAGGCTGAGGAGGAGACCGACCGGGCCAAAATGAGCCAATTGGGGGAGGGGAAATGATGGAAACTAAGCCGGTGTTGGTGCGAGAGATATGCCATGTCCCGTGGCGATTTGATCCACTAGTGGCACAACCATCTTGGATCAAGGTGCCCCCGCAGGAGGAAGCTCACCGGAAGTGCCGTCGACAATGACCCCGATTGCGGGTCACCTTCCAAGGACTCCAAGGTATAAATCACTGTCGTATCGACGGTCGTGCCGGCGAACTTGTTATGTGAAGAGGTCATGGTGTCGATTAACTTGCTATTTTCAGTATGATTAACATGCCAATGTTTATATGGTTTCTAGTAAACACTTGGTAAGTAACCTCCATTCCAAAATATGCGCCTTTTTAGAGCAATTTTAGCGGAGACAGTTGGACATTTTCTATTGTTAGTGCAATTAAAATTGGGTAATCGTGCAAATACAATATTGGTAGTATGATAAAATAAAATCAGTGCTCAGATGCCCTTTTCTTATGATTATGGTTAACACCGTGGGACCTTCTATTTTGGATTTAGAGTGAATTTCACTTTTTACTCTCTAGTTCTGCATTTGTGAAAATAATTACCCTGTTGAATAAAAAATCATCTAGATATTAGAACATTTGGAGCCTCGATTTTTGGTGTGTATTCATTGGATAAGATGTGAAGTGATTACCGACTTTCAAAAATATCAGTACGGGGACGAGGTATGGTAAAAAGTGGAATTCACTCTTGAATTTATACACTTTAGTATACCTAAGTTTTTTTTTACTTCTAATGATTCATGTACTTCTCCTAGTTTCTTCACCAAACCAAACATTCATTTCTAGCTATCTGTTCTGAAAAAAATAAAGCTCGGCAGCAAAATAAAATGATCATGTTTTGAAGCGTCGCTATCTTTTACGAAGCATCAACCGTAAGCATTAAGCGTGTGCCACGCACATGCTTCAATCGATCTTACAGATGCATCAGGCTGGAAGCATTCACAATAATGTACAGTACGTACCTTGTCTGACATAGTGACATGCCATGGTGAATTAGTGGTCGATCGATCCGATCCTCGATAAGATCTGCTGCAGTAGTCACGGAAACAAGATATGAGATCCTCCCCCAGCTCGAGATCCTCCCCCAAGATTCCAAGCAAGTTCCCTGTATCCCACAGAATATTCTCACTCGTCGTGGAATGATCGCCTCGATCGGACGACCGTCCATTGCGGTGGCGAGCTGGGACCAAAAGGAGTCCCACTGCTACTGCAAACTCTTTCTAACCGTTGGTGTGTTTGAGGGACCGAAGCAAGTCCAGCATCATGGGACGCACAAACGGCAGATCAAATTTACATGCACATGCATGCAACTGATCACTGCGTGCATGTACATACTATGCAGTCTATGTAGTGCTGTGATAGCTAGCACTTCAGAAGCATCTTTTTCTGCACAGAATTACTTTTGCCGGAGAATGGATCTCAATTATGCGTGTCTGGTTAGGTTTGGCATGAGATTCTCTGAACGGATTAGCGATTTCTGTTCTAGTTAAATATAGATTAACAGAATTTGGTCATGTAAATTTGTTCCCCACAAACTAAACTAATTCAACATTACAACTAGTGAACCAAAACAACCGAATGGTCCTTAAGATGTGATACCTCCGTTCTAAAATAAGTATCTTCCTTTTATGTATATAAACACATTTTAATTATAGATACATCTGCATCTAGAAAATATGGAGACACTTACTTACTTTGGAACGGAGAACGTACCTGGTTATATCAAACTGCCCACATTAATGTAAACAAAGTTATTGATGTGTTATCCCAATAATGGCATCAGATGTTCAAGCAGATGTTGTTTGGTCCTTAGCATAGAACGTCTAATACTAGGCTGTTTAATCTAAACAGAGTTTTAGATAAGTGCGTCTTTCTTCTTTTGAAGACTCTCAAATGACATATATCTGTCAGATGCTGAGAGTCTAGACGGGAGCAAATGATTCTTAGCAAGAAATTTAGGAAGACAAAGAACACATTCAACGAATTAATGAACTTGCACCGGGTAGGATCCCAAGTCCGTATGTTTTACGGTGCAGTCCCTGAAGCCTAAATCATTAGCTAGCGCACACAGGCGATGAAATATCATGTAAAACACAAGTCATTATTGCACGAATCAAATAATCGAAACCTTAATTTATCACAACTTTGCATAGCTCATGGCTAGCTCAAAAGAAACAACAGAAACTTAAGATAAATTGGAGTCCATCAACCCCACAAAGTTCCTTGAGTGTAGATCCGCTATGATACACACCTTTCTTCAATCTTCCTATCCTCCACACAATAAGTTGCAGGTGAGTACACTGAATGTACTCGCATAATAAGTTACACTAAGAAGGGGGAATTCAGCATATCCCTACATGCATAAAGGCTGCCAATAGAAGGCTTGAGATTTATTTGCGGAAAGAAAATTTTCAAGTCAAAGTATTGGAAAACTCTTTTGTTTTATTTGCATGAAAAATAATTCAAGTAATATTGGTAAGAGGTTTGCATCGGAGTTTGCTAGGCTACCATGTGCAACCAAAAGCATGGAGTGCACCATGCACCCAAAATCCCAAAATCCCATCTATGAATAAGTCCATGGTCATAGATTTTAAAAAACACTTTTCCTTTGAAAAAGAGAGAGGAAAATCCTTCAAACCCTCCATCCTTCAGTTGCTCGAGTTGTCCTCTGTGGACATGGCTGATCAGTTAGATTGAATAACCCTCGAGAGTTTGTACACTAACCCACAAGTCACGATCAAGCTTTCCGCCAAAACTATTATAATAGTGTTATGGTCGGGATGAGATCATAGCAAAGCTTTTTCTTAGAGCCCCCTTTGCCGACTGGATCCACTCTCATCTAAATTATCCACTGTATGCTAGATCCTGACGGTTTTGTTTCCTCTAAATAATTAGCTAAGACATAGCCCATATTGACTTGTGGTTGTACCGAAAGCTTTTGACATCCGAAACGTCGCAGACTTCCACATTTCTTAGGGGCGATCCTCCACAAAATATCACTCGTTGACCTAATAATCCACTCCTCTCAGATAAAACACTATGATTTTTTATTTCGTAAATACCTGTGAAAATTATTCTCTGACTCGAGCTAATATAAAGGGCCAGTTACCTCCTCTTGGTCCTACCAAATTGGCCCTATGGCCTTATAACCCCTGACAGAAGGAGTACTTCGCGGTTTTGTACGCTACGCCCCTTGAACCTATTTTTATTCGGAACCCCCTTCTCAATTTCTTGTTTCTCTACTCAGCTTCTTCACATACCCTTGCTACTTGTTGTCGACCTTCGCTCTAGGTGCATCGATTGGATTTGGAGGCCAAACGACAGGTGCCTGGTATCTGGTACCTGCTTTTTTCGAGTTACTTGGCCGCCGACTCATGATTCATTAAGATGATAGTCCAGCAGACTGAGCCTAAGAGCTACATGTGCCACCACCCATAAATGCTCCTATTACAAAAACAATCATTGATCATTTCATCCATTTTGTTTCTATTTCAGTTTGTAATGCACTGGTTTCTTGTCTGCAATCAGTGTCTTTTTGGAAAATTAGAAAAGAAGAGTTAGGATATAAAAAACAGTAGAAAGATTGAATAACTCACTGAGTCTAAAAAATGTTTTATTGAGTCTTGATAATTTTTTTGGTAAATATTGGAATGCTTCTCCGGGAAATCGATGCTACAAAAAAGGTTGCTTAATTAGGATAAACTAATTTGGAATGCTATTTTGATGAGATTATTGACAATGAAATTTCGGAAAAGGTTGCTTAGGATAAACTAATGGAAGATTATTATGTAGGAATGCTACATAGTTTGTTTTTAAGAAACTTGCATGCCTTTATTCAAATAGCTTCAAGGTTTGCATGCATGCTTAAACCAAATGGTGGTTCTAGTAACCAGACATGTCTACCCGCGAACCTCACCAGCTCGTGGGCGTCTTCATTCGAGTCCCTCCATTCATGGCTGAATGAGCTAAAACCTCTTTGTTGCTCTCTCTCTTTAATCTCCAGCAAAATTCTTGTGTTCGCTTTGCAGGCCGTTGACATGTTTTACTGAAACTAAATTGAAGATTTATTATGGTTTTTTATGGAGAAAGTAGGGTCTTTATTCAACAAAACCAATGAAAGGTACAGTGTCTGGAGGTTGCAAGAACCACACCCTACGCCCAAACGGCTGAAAAATGGGATTTCTGGCCACTAAATGGGCATCATAATTAGACTCCCTACTTTCAAAAATAAAATTAACAGACCCAAAATAACTAGATCTCTCCACAATCTCCTTCAGGATTGCACTATATGTTGGAGATATGCCCGAGAGGCAATAATAAAGTAGTTATTGTTATATCTTAGTGTTCATGATAAATGTTTACACTCCATGCTATAATTGTATTAACCGGAAACATTGATACATGTGTGTTGTGTGAACAACCAGAGTCCCTAGTAAGTCTCTCGTTTAACTAGCTTGTTGATTAATAGATGATCATGGTTTCCTAATCATGAACATTGGATGTTATTATAATAACAAGGTCATATCATTAGGTGAATGATGTGATGGACATACACCCATAGTAAGTGTAGCATATGATCAAGTCATTTAGTTCTTTATGCTTCAAGCTTTAATATGCATATTAACTTAGGGATTTCTATTTTCGTGCCCTCGGGTTCTTAGTTGTGCTCAGTTTAACCCAGCTCTTTAGTTTTTCCTCAGTTTTCCCCAAGTCCTTGTTTGAAACGCGCAGAAGCAGCTCAGACGGCAGGATTCCCGTTTAGTTGACCGTTCCGTGCTGACGTGTGGGGCTGCGTCGTGTGGGCCCGCGTCGCGTGGGGCTGGTAGAAAGGGACCGCGTGGGACAGGACGAGATAGCGTTTGGTTGCACGTGAGCAGGAGCTGGGTTTTGTCTCTCTCGGCCCAAATTGGCATTTTCCCCTTTAAGAGTACCTTTTCTGCCTCCTCTCTGCTTTTTTCACCTAATTAGTATCAAATCTAGAGAAGCTTGCATTTCTGTCTTTTTTCAATTATTATTTGTGCCTTTTGGCCCTCGTTGTTTGCCCAATATGGCAGCAAATCTAGTAGGGAGCCCAATCTAGTACTCCATCCGGTCCATATGTATGTAGTTAAATCTAGAAGCAAATCTACGGGGAATGTACGATAAATTCACAAGGTCATATAGTAGAATAGGGATAGATAATAGGGATCCCTCCCTAGATAATAAGCTGCATTCAACAGCCAAACATAGTAGGGTTCGAGGTTCTTCACAGCACCATCATACTAACAACATAACAACGAGGGATCCCTAGCTAACAACAAAGGGATCCCAACAACAAAATGGAGGAGGCAGCAGCACACGTCCAGGACTCCGCCTACCCCATCTGCCTCTGCCTCCACTTGTTGCTCCCCTTGGGAACCTTGGGCTTGAGCGGAGGCATGCGCCCGGCGGAGATCTCCACCCGCTGCATGCTGTGGAGGTGCATGCCGAGCGCCATGTGCTTGGCGCGGAAGGAGTGGGGGTTCACCGACGCGCCGACCTTGGGGTTGGTGTTGCCGATGTTCTCGGCATGCGTGAGGACGTAGTTGAAGTCAGTGCCGCCGAGCCTCCTAGTGCAGAAGGGGCACCTGTAGACACCCTTGGCGAAGTAGGAGACGTACAGGCCGACCTGCAGCCTCCGCAGCACCTGGCGAGTCTTGATGTCATGGTGCTCGTCGTCGCTGCCAGACAGCTGATCCATATCAAACGGGAACTATTAGTGAATGAGTTGCAACGATGACTAACGTGCATGATAACAAAGTTAGGAAAAACAGAGGCAGCCTCAGTTAGAGTGGACACAATTATATGTCTACAGGGACGGTGTAAGCGAACCAAAGCTCATGCACAACAGATTTGTACACAGAAATGGTTCGTTGAACCCTCCCTGTAAAAATCTGTGCCCACCGATTCATCATAGGCAAAGAAATAGATTCCAGATCTGAACTTGAACACATTCCAGATTATTTGCAAAATTAAATGGTTGATATCTTTTGATTCATGCATAAAATAACTGATTGAGATCCTATGATTACTTGCATAAATTAACTGATTGAGATCCCATTATTATTTGCATAAATTAACCGAACGGCCGAACCCCAAATCTTAAACGAAATCAAGGAGGGATCAAAGAAAAATGGAATAAAATCGGCGCAAATATTACCCCAATATTCATCCATCCACAGATCCATCTACACCAGCAAAAATAGGGTTCAAAAAGGAATGGGGAACAAAAAAGGAAGCAAACCGTAGTTACCTCGTTCCATGGGTCCTCCATGGAGGTGTCGTAGGGGTTCGGGGGCGGGACGTACGGCACCTCCTCGTAGGGGTCCCATCCCGGCGCGATCTGAGCGCCACCGGCGGCAGCAGCCTCCGATGCACCGGCGGAGGAGGCGGCTGATACGTCTCCGACGTATCGATAATTTCTTATGTTCTATGCCATATTATTGATGATACCTACATGTTTTATGCACACTTTATGTCATATTCGTCCATTTTCTGGAACTAACCTATTAACAAGATGCCGAAGTGCCAGTTCCTGTTTTCTGCTGTTTTTGGTTTCAGAAATCCTAGTAACGAAATATTCTCGGAATCGGACGAAATCAAGACCCAGGTTCCTATTTTCACCGGAAGCATCCGAACACCCGGAAGGACCGAGAGGGGGGCACTGGGCCCCCGGACCATAGGCCGGCGCGGCCCAGGCCCCGGCCGCGCCGCCATATGGTGTGGCCACCCCTTCGACCCTCCTGCGCCGCCTCTTCGCCTATATAAAGCCTCCGTCGCGAAAACCCCGATGCGAAAAACCACGATACGGAAAACCTTCCGCGAGCCGCCGCCATCGCGAAGCCAAGATCCGGGGGACAGGAGTCTCTGTTCCGGCACCCTGCCGGAGCGGGGAAGTGCCCCCGGAAGGCTTCTCCATCGACACCGCTGCCATCTCCACCGCCATCTTCATCACCGCTGCTGCTCCCATGAGGAGGGAGTAGTTCTCCATCGAGGCTCGGGGGCTGTACCGGTAGCTATGTGGTTCGTCTCTCTCCTATGTACTTCAATACAATAATCTCATGAGCTGCCTTACATGATTGAGATTCATATGATGATGCTTGTAATCTAGATGTCATTATGCTAGTCAAGTGAGTTTTACTTATGTGATCTCCGGAGACTCCTTGTCCCACGTGTGTAAAGGTGATAGTGTGTGCACCGTGTGGGTCTCTTAGGCTATATTTCACAGAATACTTATTCACCGTTGAATGGCATAGTGAGGTGCTTATTTATATCTCTTTATGATTGCAATGTGTTTGTATCACAATTTATCTATGTGCTACTCTAGCAATGTTATTAAAGTAGTTTTATTCCTCCCGCACGTGTGCAAAGGTGACGAGTGTGTGCACCGTGTTAGTACTTGGTTTATGCTATGATCATGATCTCTTGTAGATTGCGAAGTTAACTATTGCTATGATAATATTGATGTGATCTATTCCTCCTACATATGCATGAAGGTGACAGTGTGCATGCTATGTTAGTACTTGGTTTAGTCTCTTGATCTATCTTACACTAAAGGTTACTAAAATATGAGCATTATTGTGGAGCTTGTTAACTCCGGCATTGAGGGTTCGTGTAATCCTACGCAATGTGTTCATCATCCAACAAGAGTGTAGAGTATGCATTTATCTATTCTGTTATGTGATCAATGTTGAGAGTGTCCACTAGTGAAAGTGTAATCCCTAGGCCTTGTTCTTAAATATCGCTATCGCTGCTTGTTTACTTGTTTTACTGCGTTACTACTCGCTGCGTTACTACCGCTTGTTTACTCGTCCTGGGCAAAGCACTTTTCTGGTGCCGTTGCCACTGCTCATACTTATTTATACCACATGTATTTCACTATCTCTTCGCCGAACTAGTGCACCTATTAGGTGTGTTGGGGACACAAGAGACTTCTTGCTTTGTGGTTGCAGGGTTCCATGAGAGGGATATCTTTGACCTCTTCCTCCCTGAGTTCGATAAACCTTGGGTGATCCACTTAAGGGAAACTTGCTGCTGTTCTACAAACCTCTGCTCTTGGAGGCCCAACACTGTCTACAAGAATAGAAGCTCCCGTAGACATCAAGCTATTTTCTGGCGCCGTTGCCGGGGAGGAAAGGTAAAAAGGCACTCATACTCCGGTCTCAGGTGAAGTACTTTTCTGTTGCCGTTGTGTTTGTGCTCGAAGCTATTTCCTTTAGATCCTGCAATTGCATCTTTTTGTTTCTTGTTTACACTAGTTTGGCGTAATGGACAACAATGAGCTTCTTATTCTATTTCCTGATTTAAAACTTGGATTGTTTGATGCGAAAATTAAAAAACCTATGGAATCTTATTTGCATGCTGGTAGTAATATTAGTATGAACGCTTTGAACACCATTGTTGATAATAATGTAGAAAGTTCTAAGCTTGGGGAAGCTGGTTTTCATGATATTTTTAGTCCCCCAAGCATTGAGGAGAAAATTTTCTTTGATGATACTTTGCCTCCTATTTATGATGATTATAATGATAGTAGTCTTTTAGTACCGCCTGTTATGGAGGATAAATTTGATTATGATTACAATATGCCTCCTATATTTGATGATGAGAATAATAATGATAGCTACTTTGTTGAATTTGCTCCCACTATTACTAATAAACTTGATTATGCTTATGTGGAGAGTAATAATTTTATGCATGAGACTCATGATAAGAATGCTTTATGTGATAGTTATATTGTTGAGTTTGCTCATGATGCTACTGAAAGTTATTATGAGAGAGGAAAATATGGTTGTAGAAATTTTCATGTTACTAAAATGCCTCTCTATGTGCTGAAATTTTTGAAGCTACACTTGTTTTATCTTCCTATGCTTGTCACTTTGCTCTTCATGAACTTGTTTATTTACAAGATTCCTATGCATAGGAAGCATTTTAGACTTAAATGTGTTTTGAATTTGCCTCTTGAAGCTCTCTTTTGCTTCAAATACTATCTCTTGTGAGTGCATCATTAAAACTGCTGAGCCCATCTTAATGGCTAAAAAGAAAGAACTTCTTGGGAGATAACCCATGTGTTATTTTGCTACAGTACTTTGTTTTATATTTGTGTCTTGGAAGTTGTTTACTACTGTAGCAACCTCTCCTTATCTTAGTTTTGTGTTTTGTTGTGCCAAGTAAAGTCTTTGATAGTAAAGTGAGTACTAGATTTGGATTACTGCGCAGTTCCAGATTTCTTTGCTGTCACGAATCTGGGTCTATCTCCCTGTAGGTAGCTCAGAAAATTAAGCCAATTTACGAGCATGATCCTCAGATATGTACGCAACTTTCATTCAATTTGAGCATTTTCGTTTGAGCAAGTCTGGTGGCCTAATAAAATCCATCTCTACGGACTGTTCTGTTTTGACAGATTCTGTCTTTTATTTCGCATTGCCTCTTTTGCTATGTTGGATGAATTTCTTTGATCCATTAATGTCCAGTAGCTTTATGCAATGTCCAGAAGTGTTAAGAATGATTGTGTCACCTCTGAACATGTGAATTTTTATTATGCACTAACCCTCTAATGAGTTGTTTCGAGTTTGGTGTGGAGGAAGTTTTCAAGGATCAAGAGAGGAGTATGATGCAATATGATCAAGGAGAGTGAAAGCTCTAAGCTTGGGGATGCCCCGGTGGTTCACCCCTGCATATTCTAAGAAGACTCAAGCGTCTAAGCTTGGGGATGCCCAAGGCATCCCCTTCTTCATCGACAACATTATCAGGTTCCTCCCCCGAAACTATATTTTTATTCCGTCACATCTTATGCACTTTGCTTGGAGCGTCGGTTTGTTTTTGTTTTTTGTTTTGTTTGAATAAAATGGATCCTAGCATTCACTTTATGGGAGAGAGACACGCTCCGCTGTAGCATATGGACAAATATGTCCTTAGGCTCTACTCATAGTATTCATGGCGAAGTTTCTTCTTCGTTAATTTGTTATATGGTTGGAATTGGAAAATGCTACATGTAGTAACTCTAAAATGTCTTGGATAATTTGATACTTGGCAATTGTTGTGCTCATGTTTAAGCTCTTGCATCATATACTTTGCACCCATTAATGAAGAAACACTTAGAGCTTGCTAATTTGGTTTGCATATTTGGTTTCTCTAGAGTCTAGATAACATCTAGTATTGAGTTTTGAACAACAAGGAAGACGGTATGGAGTCTTATAATGTTTACCATATGTCTTTTATGTGAGTTTTGCTGTACCGTTCATCCTTGTGTTTGTTTCAAATAACCTTGCTAGCCTAAACCTTGTATCGAGAGGGAATACTTCTCATGCATCCCAAATACTTGAGCCAACCACTATGCCATTTGTGTCCACCATACCTACCTACTACATGGTATTTGTCCGCCATTCCAAAGTAAATTGCTTGAGTGCTACCTTTAAAATTCCATCATTCACCTTTGCAATATATAGCTCATGGGACAAATAGCTTAAAAACTATTGTGGTATTGAATATGTACTTGTGCACTTTATCTCTTATTAAGTTGCTTGTTGTGCGATAATCATGCGTCTGGGGACGCCATCAACTATTCTTTGTTGAATATCATGTGAGTTGCTATGCATGTCCGTCTTGTCTGAAGTAAGAGAGATCTACCACCTTCATGGTTGGAGCATGCATATTGTTAGAGAAGAACATTGGGCCGCTAACTAAAGCCATGGTTCATGGTGGAAGTTTCAGTTTTGGACATATATCCTCAATCTCATATGAGAATAATAATTGTTGCCACATGCTTATGCATTAAAGAGGAGTCCATTATCCGTTGTCCATGTTGTCCCGGTATGGATGTCTAAGTTGAGAATAATCAAAAGCGAGAAATCCAAAATGCGAGCTTTCTCCTTAGACCTTTGTACAAGCGGCATGGAGGTACCCCATTGTGACACTTGGTTAAAACATGTGCATTGCAAAGATCCGGTAGTCCAAGCTAATTAGGACAAGGTGCGGGCACTATTAGTATACTATGCATGAGACTTGCAACTTGTAAGATATAATGTACATAACTCATATGCTTTATTACTACCGTTGACAAAATTGTTTCATGTTTTCAAAATAAAAGCTCTAGCACAAATATAGCAATCGATGCTTTCCTCTTTGAAGGACCATTCTTTTTACTTTTATGTTGAGTCAGTTCACCTATCTCTCTCCACCTCAAGAAGCAAACACTTGTGTGAACTGTGCATTGATTCTTACATATTTGCATATTGTACTTGTTATATTACTTTATGTTGACAATTATCCATGAGATATACATGTTACAAGTTGAAAGCAACCGCTGAAACTTAATCTTCCTTTGTGTTGCTTCAATGCATTTACTTTGATTTATTGCTTTATGAGTTAACTCTTATGCAAGACTTATTGATGCTTGTCTTGAAGTACTATTCATGAAAAGTCTTTGCTTTATGATTCACTTGTTTACTCATGTTATTACCATTGTTTTGATCGCTGCATTCATTACATATGTTTACAATATGATCAAGTTTATGATGGCATGTCACTCAAGAAATTATCTTTGTTATCGTTTTACCTGCTCGGGACGAGCATAACTAAGCTTGGGGATGCTTGATACGTCTCCGACGTATCGATAATTTCTTATGTTCTATGCCATATTATTGATGATACCTACATGTTTTATGCACACTTTATTTCATATTCGTGCATTTTCTGGAACTAACCTATTAACAAGATGCCGAAGTGCCAGTTCCTGTTTTCTGCTGTTTTTGGTTTCAGAAATCCTAGTAACGAAATATTCTCGGAATCGGACGAAATCAAGACCCAGGTTCCTATTTTCACCGGAAGCATCCAGAACACCCGGGAAGGACCAGAGGGGGGCACTGGGGCCCCCGGACCATAGGCCGGCGCGGCCCGGGCCCCGGCCGCGCCGCCATATGGTGTGGCCACCCCTTCGACCCTCTCGCGCCGCCTCTTCGCCTATATAAAGCCTCCGTCGCGAAAACCCCGATGCGAAAAACCACGATACGGAAAACCTTCCGGAGCCGCCGCCATCGCGAAGCCAAGATCCGGGGGACAGGAGTCCTCGTTCCGGCACCCTGCCGGAGCGGGGAAGTGCCCCGGAAGGCTTCTCCATCGACACCGCTGCCATCTCCACCGCCATCTTCATCACCGCTGCTGCTCCCATGAGGAGGGAGTAGTTCTCCATCGAGGCTCGGGGCTGTACCGGTAGCTATGTGGTTCATCTCTCTCCTATGTACTTCAATACAATAATCTCATGAGCTGCCTTACATGATTGAGATTCATATGATGATGCTTGTAATCTAGATGTCATTATGCTAGTCAAGTGAGTTTTACTTATGTGATCTCCGGAGACTCCTTGTCCCACGTGTGTAAAGGTGACAGAGTGTGTGCACCGTGTGGGTCTCTTAGGCTATATTTCACAGAATACTTATTCACCGTTGAATGGCATAGTGAGGTGCTTATTTATATCTCTTTATGATTGCAATGTGTTTGTATCACAATTTATCTATGTGCTACTCTAGCAATGTTATTAAAGTAGTTTTATTCCTCCTGCACGTGTGCAAAGGTGACAGTGTGTGCACCGTGTTAGTACTTGGTTTATGCTATGATCATGATCTCTTGTAGATTGCGAAGTTAACTATTGCTATGATAATATTGATGTGATCTATTCCTCCTACATATGCATGAAGGTGACAAGTGTGCATGCTATGTTAGTACTTGGTTTAGTCTCTTGATCTATCTTACACTAAAGGTTACTAAAATATGAGCATTATTGTGGAGCTTGTTAACTCCGGCATTGAGGGTTCGTGTAATCCTACGCAATGTGTTCATCATCCAACAAGAGTGTAGAGTATGCATTTATCTATTCTGTTATGTGATCAATGTTGAGAGTGTCCACTAGTGAAAGTGTAATCCCTAGGCCTTGTTCTTAAATATCGCTATCGCTGCTTGTTTACTTGTTTTACTGCGTTACTACTCGCTGCGTTACTACTGCTTGTTTACTGTCCTGGGCAAAGCACTTTTCTGGTGTCGTTGCCACTGCTCATACTTATTTATACCACCTGTATTTCTCTATCTCTTCGCCGAACTAGTGCACCTATTAGGTGTGTTGGGGACACAAGAGACTTCTTGCTTTGTGGTTGCAGGGTTGCATGAGAGGGATATCTTTGACCTCTTCCTCCCTGAGTTCGATAAACCTTGGGTGATCCACTTAAGGGAAACTTGCTGCTGTTCTACAAACCTCTGCTCTTGGAGGCCCAACACTGTCTACAAGAATAGAAGCTCCCGTAGACATCAGCGGCGACGTCCGTTGAGGGGACGGCGGCGACGTCCGTTGAGGGGACGGCGTCGAAGAGGGAGGCGTCGCGCTTGGAGCCGACGGCGCCGTGGACGATGGGATTGGCATTCTCCTTGTCCATCTCACCGGCAGAGGAGAGGGAGAGGGAGAGGGTTTTTTGCTTTGGAGAAGATGATGGGACGTGAGAGAGGCGGCGTTGCGTAGGCGAGTGAGAGTGACAGAGATAGTGGGAGGAGGCGTCTATAAAGGCAAGGGGTGGTTAATGCGACCCGCGTCCACCGCTGCACGTCTGCACGTCTTGGACTTCTGCAATGCGACACGCGTCCACGCTTGCACGTCTTCGAATTCTGCACCGCGACCGGCGTCTACGCATCAACAATTGCACGTCTTCCATTTCTGCACCGCAACACGCGTCCTCGAGTCTAACCCTGGAAATTTAGATATACTCAGGTATAACCTCGAGTATTATACTAGCATTTTTGTGTGCTCAGCTTTTCCCCTTGAGTGCTAATACCGGCTAGTGCAATATGCTCAGTTTTACCCTCAAGTAGCTGGTCAACGACAGTACCAACAAATGGGATTAACTAGTTAAATGAGTCATTTAATGTGCAAAAATTCGAAAAATAGTGGCACATACTCATGGAGTCTTTACCACAAATTTCCAGTTCTCAAAACATAGATAAGTCATAGATAAATCAAGTTTTATCACAAATTGTCACTTCTCAAAGGCCTTCTCAAATCACCTAGTAGCTATGAAGGTGCATGGTTTTCCACAATAAGCCCTTCCCAAAACAGCTTTCCCCAAAACATATACTTTGTCTAAATGAGGCCACAATTCTCACACTCATGTATATTTGTATTGCAAATAGTTTGAGATAGGCCAAGATGGGTTTCATTGTTCAAAATACGCATTTTCCATTTTTTAAATCTCATATTTGAATCCCTTAGTCTGTTTATTACATAGGTGCCCTTGGTTTCTTGATACTACTCAGTTTTGCCCTCTCCCTCCACAAATTCTCTCACACGTGCAACATTGCCATGATTGGTCTAGCCCATGTCACGCGGATCGTGCCCGCTGACCGTTGATCGTATGATCTAACGGGCAGGATAACCCCTCTCTCTCTCTGTCGGCGGTTACCTTCCATTCTCTAAGTATGCTAAAGGGCGGTTTTCTGTATTCATTTTCACGCGCTAAAAATTATAAACTCTTTTAGGCATTACTTTTCACGCAAAAAATGATAAACCATCACCGATTTGTTGTAGCCATTAATTTTCACGCAAAAAATGATAAACCATCACCGATTTGTTGTAGCCATTAATTTTCCCAAAAAAAATGATAAACCATCACCGATTTGTTGTAGCCATTAATTTTCACGCAAAAAATGATAAACCATCACCGATTTGTTGTAGCCATTAATTTTCACGAAAAAAATGATAAACCATCACCGATTTGTTGTATCCATCACTTTTCACGCAAAAAATGATAAACCATCACCGATTTCTTGTAGCCATTACTATTCATGGTAAAAATGATAAACGAACCAATCTATCTATCTCTGTATTTGAAGTTTGGAAGGGTTCACCATCTAGTTATGTTAACTTTCGAGGTTTTGACCTGAAAACAAATGGGGGAAATAAAAGTTCAAAAAAATGTAAAAACGAAACAATCTACCTATCTTTGTATAGAAGATCCTCTGTATGATTTTTGAGGTCATTTAGAGAAGGTAGAAAAAAATCCCTTTTGAGAAGGTCGAAAAAACCTAACTTGTTACAAAAGCTGGTTTCAGTGAGACCTAACCAAATTCGGCATACATTATGCCATATATATAACAACAAGGAATATCTAAAAGGGAAAGTTTCACAAAATTTGAAGTTTATGGCGAAAATGATGCCATACATGATGCTGTTTTTCGAGGTTTTGACCAGAAAATCAATTGGTTATTATAAAGGGAAATAAAAAGTTCGAAAAATATAAAAACGAAACAATCTATCTATCTATGTATAGAAGATCAGCTGTATGAAATTTTAGGTCATTTAGAGAAGGTAGAATAAATCACCTTGTTAGAAAAGCTAGTTTCAGTGAGACGAAACGGCATGCGTTTAAGCAAAGTGATTTTTTCGAACATCTCCAAATGACCCCAAATTTTCCATACATGATGCCATACATGTAACAACAAGGAACCCTATCTAAAAAGTGTCAAAAAAGTTTGCCCAACCGTATAGCTCTATCAAAAAGAACCTCACCATGGCGCTAGTATAATTTTGGGCTTAGTTACAAACTTTCGTTACCTAACCTTCAACACGAAACTTGTTTCAAATCACTTTTGGCGTACAAGAAACAAATCCCTCCTTGATTCGAGCACCACAGCCTCCAAACTTTGTCGATGCCGATATCGGCATGGTCAGAACGGCTATGCTCGCCGCCACTGCTAGGTCACCGTCGGGATGCACCCCCAATCCCGTCCCCTCATTCGATCACGGACACATCAGAGATACCGCCGAGGCCAATGCCGAACGTACATGCTGATGCCAATGCCGAACATGCATGCACGCCGCTGTGGGCACGGCCACGCCGCCCGCTATGCTGGACGCCACGGACCACCGCGAGGTCTTTCCCTTCGCCACCACACTCTTCTAGCACCCATCTATACACGCCGTAAAGGAGAGACACTAGTTTTCTCTACATTGCTCGCGTTCGTGTCGGACACGATCAGTCAAAGTTTTGAGGTAGTCGTCGATGTCGTCAACCATTTCTTCTCTTCTTTGCATGGTTAAACGCGTCTAGTTCATATCTATCTAATGCGTCTGGTCTCGCCTCATGCAGTTCTTTGTGGACGTCGATCTCATCTCGGCACCCCGCAGGCCACCTCCTCCGTGCCATCGCTGTAGAGCTCCGTTTAAAAATCTATTCCTACCCGTGTATTGCCCCTTGTATCAGTGCCATGGCCCACTTGTCATTCGATATACCGAAGCCCCACTCGTGCGCGTTTTGGTCAGGGATACAGCGATGCTTACGGTCAAACAAAGATGGATGGTCTGACGTGTCTTTGCGGGCTCTACGTGGCCCCACTAGTCAGAAGATAACGATCAACCGTTGGGAAACCGGCCGTTACAGCATCTGTGATGGTTTCAGACAAGGTCTTGGGGAAAACTGGGGAAAAACTAAGGAGCTGGGGAAAACTGAGCACAACTAAGGAACCGAGGGCACGAAAATAGAAATCCCATTAACTTAATCCTTTGACCATGAGATCATGTAAATCACTTATACCGGGAGGGTACTTTGATTACATCAAACGCCACTACGTAAATGGGTGGTTATAAAGATGGGATTAAGTATTCAAAAAGTATGAGTTGAGGCATATGGATCAATAGTGGGATTTGTCCATCCTAATGACAGATAGATATACTCTGGGCCCTCTCGGTGGAATGACATCCAATTAGCTTGCAAGCATGTGACTGGTTCACAAGGGATGTCATATCACGGTACGAGTAAAGAGTACTTATCGGTAACGAGGTTGAACTAGGTATGGAGATACCGACGATCAAACTTCGGATAAGTAAAATATCGCGAGACAAAGGGAATTGTTATTTTATGTGAATGGTTCTTTCGATCACGAAGTCATCGTTGAATATGTGTGAGCTATTATGGATCTCCAGGTCCCGCTATTAGTTATTGATCGGGGAGGAGTCTCGATCATGTCCGCATAGTTCTCGAACCGTAGGGTGACACACTTAAGGTTTGATGTCGTTTAAGTAGATATGGAATATGGAATGGAGTTCGAATATTTGTTTGGAGTCTCGGATGGGATCCAGGAAATCACGAGGAGGTCCGGAATGGTCTGGAGAATAAGATTCATATATAGGAAATCACTTTCCAAGTTTGGAAATGATCCGGTGCATTTATGGAAGGCGCTAGAATGTTCTAGAACTTTCCGGAACCATGGAAGGTGGAGTCCCGGTTGGACTCCACCAACCCTAACCAGCCAACCAAGTGGGAGGGTGGAGTCCATGGTGGACTCCACCTCCTTGGCCGGCCAACAAAAGGGGAAAGGGAGGAGTCCCTGTCCCCCTAGGTTTCGTCCATATGGAAGGTTTTGAATTGGGGTCTTATTCGAACCTTTGGGCAAGCCTTAGGGATTCCACCTATATAATTAGGAGAAGAGGGAGGGGGCAGCCTACACCTGGCCGCACCACCAAAGGGCCCCCCCCTGGCCGGCGCCCCTAGCCACCCCCTCTTTCCCAAACCCTAGCTTCTCCCTCCTCTTTCTTCTCCCACAGCGCTTACGGCGAAGCCCTGCCGGAGATCTCCACCACTACCGTCACCACGCCGTCGTGCTGGCGGGATTCCGAGGAGGATCTACTACATCCGCTGCCCACTAGAACAGGGAGAAGGACGTCGTCATCAACACCGAACGCGTGACCGAGTACGGAAGTGCTGCCCGACTGTGGCACCGTCAAGATCTTCTACGCGCTTTTGAAAGCGGCAAGTGATCGACTACAGCAACAACGAGATCTAATCTCGCAGGCTTTGGAAACCTTCGAGGGTTAGTCTCATGATCTTCTCGTTGCTACCATCTTCTAGATTGGATCTTGGCTTGTTATTCGTTCTTGCGGTAGGAATTTTTTTGTTTTCTATGCTATAAATCCCATCAGTGGTATCAGAGCCGTGTCTATGCATAGATTGGTTGCACGAGTAGAACACAATGGTTTTGTGGGCGTTGATGCTCTTGTTGTTTTTGGTTAGTGTACTTTGCATCTTGCGGGATGGTGGGATGAAGCGGCCCGGGCTAACTTTACATGACCGCGTTCATGAGACTTGCTCCACGCTCGACATGCAACTTGTATTACATAAGTGGCTTTGCGGGTGTCTGTCTCTCTCACCATAGTGAAGATTCAGTCTACTCTTTCTATTGACAACACTAGTATCACCGTTGTGGTTCATGTTCGTAGGTAGATTGGATCTCACTCGAAAACCCTAAACCACATAAAATATGCAAACCAAATTAGAGACGTCTAACTTGTTTTTGCAGGGTTTGGTGATGTGATATGGCCATGATGTGATGATGAATATGTATGAGATGATCATTATTGTATTGTAGCAACCGGCATGAGCCTTATGGTTGTCTTTATATTTCATGCAGTAGTATTATTTCAAAGTAGTTGTAATAGTTGCTACATGTGGTGAACAACCATGAAGACGGCGCCATGGACCTTGACGCTACGCCAACGATGATGTAGATCATGCCCGTTGATGATGGAGATCATGTCCGTGCTTTGGAGATGAAGATCAAAGGTGCAAAGACTAAAGGGCCATATCATATCACATATGAATTGCATGTGATGTTAATCCTTTATGCATCTTATCTTGCTTAGATCGCGACGGTAGCATTATAAGAGGATCCGTCACATTAATATCAAGATAATAAAGTGTTCTCCCCTCGTATGCAGCGTTGCTACAGTTCGTCGTTTTGAAGCTTCTCGTGATGATCGGATGTGATAGATTCTACGTTCACATACAACGGGTGTAAGCCATGTTGTACACGCGGAAATACTTGGGTTTGCTTGACGAGCCTAGCATGTACAGACATGGCCTCGGAACACAGGAAACCGAAAGGTTGAACACGAGTCATATGGATGATATGATCAACATGTTGATGTTCACCATTGAAGCTACATCATCTCACGTGATGATCGGTTTTGGTGCAGTGGATATGGATCGTGTGCCACTAAACAACTATGAGGGATTTTGATGAGATCTGAGATCTAGGGGTTGGCCCGATCTCGCGATTTGACCCAAGGATCGAGGGGAAAAGGTGGGAGAGCGAGAGGAACGCGAAGAACACGAAGAACACCGGTACTCACGCACGCACACTAATACGTCTCCGACGTATCGATAATTCCTTATGTTCCATGCCACATTATTGATGATATCTACATGTTTTATGCATGCTTTATGTCATATTTATGCGTTTTCCGGAACTAACCTATTGACGAGATGCCGAAGGGCCAGTTCCTGTTTTCTGCTGTTTTTGGTTTCGAAATCCTAGTAAGGAAATATTCTCGGAATCGGACGAAATCAACGCCCAGCATCCTATTTTTCCACGAAGCTTCCGAACACCCGAGAGCCGCCGGAGGGGGCCACAGGCCCACCGGACGGTGAGGCCGGCGCGGCCAAGGGGGCCGCGCCCTCCTGTTGTGTCGTCGCCTCGTTGACCTTCTGACGCCGCCTCTTCGCCTATATAAAGGTCCCTGACCTAAAACACGATACGGAAAAGCCACGGTACGAGAAACCTTCCGCGAGCCGCCGCCATCGCGAAGCCAAGATCCGGGGACGGAGTCTCGTTCCGGCACGCCGCCGGGACGGGGAAGTGCCCCCGAAAGGCTCCTCCATCGACACCACCGCCATCTTCATCAACGCTGCTTGTCTCCCATGAGGAGGGAGTAGTTCTCCATCGAGGCTCGGGGCTGTACCGGTAGCTATGTGGTTCATCTCTCTCCTATGTACTTCAATACAATAATCTCATGAGCTGCCTTACATGATTGAGATTCATATGATGATGCTTGTAATCTAGATGTCATTATGCTAGTCAAGTGGGTTTTACTTATGTGATCTCCGGAGACTCCTTGTCCCACGTGTGTAAAGGTGACGAGTGTGTGCACCGTGTGGGTCTCTTAGGCTATATTTCACGAGAATACTTATTCACTTGTTATGAATGGCATAGTGAAGTGCTTATTTATATCCCTTTATGATTGCAATGTGTTTTGTATCACAATTTATCTGTGTGCTACTCTAGTGATGTTATTAAAGTAGTTTATTCCTCCTGCACGGTGTAATGGTGACGAGTGTGTGCATCGTGTAGTACTTGGCGTAGGCTATGATTGTGATCTCTTGTAGATTATGAAGTTAACTATTGCTATGATGGTATTGATGTGATCTATGCCTCCTTTCGTAGTGTGAAGGTGACAGGTGTGCATGCTATGTTAGTACTTGGTTTGGTTATGTTGATCTGTCATGCACTCTAAGGTTATTTAAACATGAACATCGAATATTGTGGAGCTTGTTAACTCCGGCATTGAGGGTTCGTGTAATCCTACACGATTAGTGGTGTTCATCATCCAACAAGAGAGTGTAGAGTCTAGCATCTATCTATTTATTCTGTTATGTGATCAATGTTGAGAGTGTCCACTAGTGAAAGTATGATCCCTAGGCCTTGTTCCTAAATACTTGCTATCGCTGTTTGTTTACTTGTTTTCTTGCATCTCTCATCGTCCGCAATATTACCACCATCAACCACACGCCGGCAAGCACTTTTACGGCGCCGTTACTATCTGCTCATACTTATTCATACCACCTGTATTTCACTATCTCTTCGCCGAACTAGTGCACCTATTAGGTGTGTTGGGGACACAAGAGACTTCTTGCTTTGTGGTTGCGGGGTTGCATGAGAGGGATATCTTTGACCTCTTCCTCCCCGAGATCGATAAACCTTGGGCGATCCACTTAAGGAAACTTGTTGCTTGTTCTACAAACCTCTGCTCTTGGAGGCCCAACACTGTCTACAAGAATAGAAGCACCCGTAGACATCAAGCACTTTTCTGGCGCCGTTGCCGGGGAGGAAAGGTAAAAGGCATTCATACTCCGGTCCCAGGTAAAAGTACTTTTCTGTTGCCGTTGTGTGAGTGTTCGAAGCTATTTCCTTTAGATCCTGCAATTGCATCTTTTTGTTTCTTGTTTACACTAGTTTGGCATAATGGACAACAATGAGCTTCTTATTCTATTTCCTGATTTAAGACATGGATGGTTTGATGCGAAAATTAAAAAACCTATGGAACCTTATTTGCATGCTGGTAGTAATATTAGTATGAACGCTTTGAACACCATTATTGATAATGATATAGAAAGTTCTAAGCTTTGGGAAGCTAGTTTTCATGATCTTTTTAGTCCCCCAAGCATTGAGGAGAAATTTTTCTTTGATGATACTTTGCCTCCTATTTATGATGATTATAATGATAGTGGTCTTTTGGTGCCACCTACTATGGAGAGTGAATTTTATTATGATTATACTATGCCTCCTACACTTGATGAGAATAATAATGATAGCTACTTTGTTGAATTTGCTCCCACTACAATTAATAAGAATGACTATGCTAATGTTGGGAGTAGTAATAATTTTATGCATGAGACTCATGATAAGAATGTTTCATTTGATAGTTATATTGTTGAGTTTGCTCATGATGCTACTGGATATTATATGAGAGAGGAAAATATGGTTGTAGAAATTTTCATGTTACTAAAATGCCTCTCTATGTGCTGAAATTTTTGAAGCTACACTTGTATTATCTTCCTATGCTTGTTACTTTGCTCTTCATGAATTTGTTTATTTACAAGATTCCTATGCATAGGAAGCATGTTAGGCTTAAATGTGTTTTGAATTTGCCTCTTGATGCTCTCTTTTGCTTCAAATACTATCTCTTGCGAGTGCATCATTAAAACTGCTGAGCCCATCTTAATGGCTATAAAGAAAGAACTTCTTGGGAGATAACCCATGTGTTTATTTTGCTACAGTACTTTTATTTTATATTTGAGTCTTGGAAGTTGTTACTACTGTATCAACCTCTCCTTATCTTAGTTTTGTTGCATTGTTGTGCCAAGTAAAGTCTTTGATAGTAGGGTTGATACTAGATTTGGATTACTGCGCAGAAGCAGATTTCTTTTCTGTCACGAATTTCGACCTGCCTCTCTGTAGGTAGCTCAGAAAAATATGCCAATTTACGTGCGTGATCCTCAGATATGTACGCAACTTTCATTCAATTTGGGCATTTTCATTTGAGCAAGTCTGGTGCCTCAATAAAATCCATCTTTACGGACTGTTCTGTTTTGACAGATTCTGCCTTTTATTTCGCATTGCCTCTTTTGCTATGGTGGATGAATTTCTTTGTTCCATTAATGTCCAGTAGCTTTATGAAATGTCCAGAAGTGTTAAGAATGATTGTGTCACCTCTGAACATGTGAATTTTTATTATGCACTAACCCTCTAATGAGTTTGTTTTGAGTTTGGTGTGGAGGAAGTTTTCAAGGGTCAAGAGAGGAGGATGATATACTATGATCAAGAAGAGTGAAGAGTCTAAGCTTGGGGATGCCCCCGTGGTTCATCCCTGCATATTTCAAGAAGACTCAAGCATCTAAGCTTGGGGATGCCCAAGGCATCCCCTTCTTCATCGACAACTTATCAGGTCACTTCTCTTGAAACTATATTTTTATTCGGTCACATCTTATGTACTTTACTTGGAGCGTCTGTGAGCTTTTATTTTTGTTTTGTTATTTTCATTCTCTGAATAAATACATGCTTGTGTGGGAGAGAGACACGCTCCGCTGGTTCATATGAACACATGTGTTCTTAGCTCATCATGTTCATGGCGAAGGTTGAACTGCTTCGTTAATTGTTATATGGTTGGAAACGGGAAATGCTACATGTAGTAATTCTAAAATGTCTTGAATAATTTGATACTTGGAAATTGTTGTGCTCATGTTTAAGCTCTTGCATCATATACTTTGCACCCATTAATGAAGAAATACATAGAGCTTGCTAAAATTTGGTTTGCATAATTGGTCTCTCTAAAGTCTAGATAATTTCTAGTATTGAGTTTTGAACAACAAGGAAGACGGTGTAGAGTCTTTATGTGAGTTTTGCTGCACCGGTTCATCCTTGTGTTTGTTTCAAATAACTTTGCTAGCCTAAACCTTGTATCGAGAGGGAATACTTCTCATGCATCCAAAATCCTTGAGCCCACTACTATGCCATTTGTGTCCACCATACCTACCTACTACATGGTATTTCTCCGCCATTCCAAAGTAAATTGCTTGAGTGCTACCTTTAAAATTTCCATTCTTTACCTTAGCAATATATAGCTCATGGGACAAATAGCTTAAAAACTATTGTGGTATTGAATATGTACTTATGCACTTTATCTCTTATTAAGTTGCTTGTTGTGCGATAACCATGTTTCGGGGACGCCATCAACTATTCTTTGTTGAATATCATGTGAGTTGCTATGCATGTCCGTCTTGTCTGAAGTAAGGGAGATCTACTACTTTAATGGTTAGAGCATGCATATTGTTAGAGAAGAACATTGGGCCGCTAACTAAAGCCATGAATCATGGTGGAAGTTTCAGTTTTGGACATATATCCTCAATCTCATATGAGAATACTAATTGTTGCCACATGCTTATGCATTAAAGAGGAGTCCATTATATGTTGTCCATGTTGTCCCGGTATGGATGTCTAAGTTGAGAATAATCAAAAGCGAGAAATCCAAAATGCGAGCTTTCTCCTTAGACCTTTGTACGAGCGGCATGGAGGTACCCCTTTGTGACACTTGGTTAAAACATGTGTATTGCGATGATCCCGGTAGTCCAAGCTAATTAGGACAAGGTGCGGGCACTATTAGTATACTATGCATGAGGCTTGCAACTTGTAAGATATAATTTACATGATACATATGCTTTATTACTACCGTTGACAAAATTGTTTCTTGTTTTCAAAATAAAAGCTCTAGCACAAATATAGCAATCGATGCTTTCCTCTGCGAAGGACCTTTCTTTTACTTTTATGTTGAGTCAGTTCACCTATTTCTCACCACCTCAAGAAGCAAACACTTGTGTGAACTGTGCATTGATTCCTACATACTTGCATATTGCACTTGTTATATTACTCTATGTTGACAATTATCCATGAGATATACATGTTATAAGTTGAAAGCAACCGCTGAAACTTAATCTTCCTTTGTGTTGCTTCAATACCTTTACTTTGATTTATTGCTTTATGAGTTAACTCTTATGCAAGACTTATTGATGCTTGTCTTTAAGTACTACTCATGAAAAGTCTTTGCTTTATGATTCATTTGTTTACTCATGTCATTACCATTGTTTTGATCGCTGCATTCATTACATATGTTTATAATAGTATGATCAAGGTTATGATGGCATGTCACTCCAGAAATTATCTGTGTTATCGTTTACCTGCTCGGGACGAGCAGGAACTAAGCTTGGGGATGCTGATACGTCTCCGACGTATCGATAATTTCTTATGTTACATGCCACATTATTGATGATATCTACATGTTTTATGCATGCTTTATGTCATATTTATGCGTTTTCCGGAACTAACCTATTGACGAGATGCCGAAGGGCCAGTTCCTGTTTTCTGCTGTTTTTGGTTTCAGAAATCCTAGTAAGGAAATATTCTCGGAATCGGACGAAATCAACGCCCGGCATCCTATTTTTCCACGAAGCTTCCGGAACACCCGAGAGCCGCCGGAGGGGGGTCACAGGCCCACCAGACAGTAGGCCGGCGCGGCCAAGGGGGGGGGCCACGCCCCCCTGTTGTGTCGTCGCCTCGTTGACCTTCTGACGCCGCCTCTTCGCCTATATAAAGGTCCCTGACCTAAAACACGATACGGAAAAGCCACGGTACGAGAAACCTTCCAGAGCCGCCGCCATCGCGAAGCCAAGATCTGGGGGACATGAGTCTCTGTTCCGGCACGCCGCCGGGACGGGGAAGTGCCCCCGGAAGGCTCCTCCATCGACACCACCGCCATCTTCATCAACGCTGCTGTCTCCCATGAGGAGGGAGTAGTTCTCCATCGAGGCTCGGGGCTGTACCGGTAGCTATGTGGTTCATCTCTCTCCTATGTACTTCAATACAATAATCTCATGAGCTGCCTTACATGATTGAGATTCATATGATGATGCTTGTAATCTAGATGTCATTATGCTAGTCAAGTGGGTTTTACTTATGTGATCTCCGGAGACTCCTTGTCCCACGTGTGTAAAGGTGACAGTGTGTGCACCGTGTGGGTCTCTTAGGCTATATTTCACAGAATACTTATTCACTGTTATGAATGGCATAGTGAAGTGCTTATTTATATACCTTTATGATTGCAATGTGTTTTGTATCACAATTTATCCATGTGCTACTCTAGTGATGTTATTAAAGTAGTTTATTCCTCCCGCACGGTGTAATGGTGACGAGTGTGTGCATCGTGTAGTACTTGGCGTAGGCTATGATTGTGATCTCTTGTAGATTATGAAGTTAACTATTGCTATGATGGTATTGATGTGATCTATGCCTCCTTTCGTAGTGTGAAGGTGACAGTGTGCATGCTATGTTAGTACTTGGTTTGGTTATGTTGATATGTCATGCACTCTAAGGTTATTTAAACATGAACATCGAATATTGTAGAGCTTGTTAACTCCGGCATTGAGGGTTCGTGTAATCCTACACAGTTAGTGGTGTTCATCATCCAACAAGAGAGTGTAGAGTCTAGCATCTATCTATTTATTCTGTTATGTGATCAATGTTGAGAATGTCCACTAGTGAAAGTATGATCCCTAGGCCTTGTTCCTAAATACTGCTATCGCTGTTTGTTTACTGTTTTACTGCATCTCTACTGTCCGCAATATTACCACCATCAACCACACGCCAGCAAGCACTTTTCTGGCGCCGTTACTACAGCTCATACTTATTCATACCACCTGTATTTCACTATCTCTTCGCCGAACTAGTGCACCTATTAGGTGTGTTGGGGACACAAGAGACTTCTTGCTTTGTGGTTGCAGGGTTGCATGAGAGGGATATCTTTGACCTCTTCCTCCCTGAGATCGATAAACCTTGGGTGATCCACTTAAGGGAAACTTGCTGCTGTTCTACAAACCTCTGCTCTTGGAGGCCCAACACTGTCTTCAAGAATAGAAGCACCCGTAGACATCACACACCAACCCGATACACCCGATACTTACCCCCGTGGCTCGATGGACCACGCCAATAGAATCACCCGGAAGAGGCACGCGGCAGAATTCCCGGTGAGAGATTGGTGTTGGAAAAATGAGATTGGTGAGGGAGAGAGAGTGCCTTGCACTAGAATCTCAATCAACAATATCCAAATCAACAACAAGGATGGCCTTGATTACAGAGGGATGCTTGTCCAAGATGGATGCTAACCCTAGGGAGACTAAGCTCAAAGTTGGTTTAAGCTCAAAATTATGTCTAAGGGGTAAAGGAGGGGTCTAGGGTCCTTATATAGGCATACACAGCCAGCCAGGCGAAAGGTACAAAAACAGGATAACTTAGGCAGTTTGGTGGGGTCTCCTCGTCGGATCCGGTCCGGGGCCGGTCAGACCGGGCCTGTGACCGGGTGGTCCGGTCCTGGGTCCGGTCGACCGGTCGCCAACCGGAAACCTCGCAAGTTTCCGTCCGGTTGGTGTCCGGTACGAGCTTGAGGGAAATCCGGTTGGCGGCCGGTTGACCGGGTCTGTGAACGGGCGGCCCGTTTGTGTGTCCGGTCAGACCGGGTCCTGGACCGGCCAGCGCCTTCCCTTCCTTCGAGCGCTTCGCGTGACGTCGGGTCTACCTTCGTGTCCATCTTCATGACTTGAGGCTCCTCTCCTTCCCTTGGCCATGGCTTGTCCTCCTCTCCGGTGTCTTGATGCGCCTTGTACCTAATGACACATAGCACATCGGCATGAGGTAGCATTCCATCCAAAGGTGTACCGAGATCAAGGGTGGCTAGGAGCGAGGTCACCTTATCATGTAGCGCTTTAACTCGAGCCCGAGTCATTGGTCCACTTGGGGGACTTGTTGGTCTTGGTGTGGAGGTGTCCGAAGGCCACCCCGCATCATCTCCCCCCCCTTGGGAAAGAGTCGTCCTCGACTCTTGTTCCTCTTCATCTTCATGATATGGCGATAAGTCCGACACGTTGAACGTGTTGCTCACCAAGTACTTGGAGGTGGGGATGTCGATGACGTAAGCGTTGTTGTTGATGCGTTTGAGGACCTTGAAGGGGCCATCTCCTCTTGGCTTGAGCTTTGAGTTGCGTTCATGAGGGAATCTTTCCTTCCGGAGGTGGATCCAAACGAGGTCGCCTTCCTCAAAGATGCGTTCCTTCTTCTTGGCGTTGAGTCGTGTAGCTTGACGAAGCACATGTTCTTGAATGGTTGCTCTTGTTTCTTCATGTAGTTTCTTCATGGCGGCGGTGCGCTTGTCGAAGTCCATGTTCGTTCTCTCATGAAGGGGAAGTGGTAGTATGTCGAGTGCCGTGGGAGGTTCGAAGCCGTAGACGACCATGAAGGGGCTCTTTAATGTTGTAGAGTGCTTGGCGCGGTTATAGGCGAACTCCGCGTGTGGAAGGCACTCTTCCCATGACTTCAAGTTTTTCTTCACGAGGATGCGGAGGAGAGTGGAGAGGCTTCTATTGACCACTTCCGTTTGGCCATCGGTTTGAGGGTGTGAAGACGATGAGAATAAGAGCTTCACTCCAAACTTTGCCATGAGCGACTTCCATAGATAGCTCATGAACTTGACGTCTCGGTCCGACACAATGTTTGCCGGTACTCCGTGTAGGCGGACAATTTCCCTGAAAAACAATGAAGCAATGTGTGAAGCATCATCGCTCTTATGGCAAGGTATGAAATGTGCCATCTTAGAGAACCTATCCACTACCACAAAGATTGAATCATGACCATGTTTGGTGCGAGGCAACCCTAGTACAAAATCCATGCTAATATCTGTCCATGGTGCATAAGGTATAGGCAATGGCGTATAAAGACCATAGGGATTGGAGGTAGACTTAGCTTGTAAGCAAGTGGTGCACCGGCGGCAAAAGCGTTCCACGTCGCGGTACATTCTTGGCCAATAGTAGTGGGTCGAGAGCATGACGTATGTCTTCTCTCATCCGAAGTGACCCATGAGACCACCTCCATGCGATTCTTGTAAGAGCAAAAGGCGAAGCGAGGACATACGGATACAAAGTTTGTTCCCTTTGAACAAGAATCCTTGGTGCAAATAGAAATCATCGAGTCCTCGGTCAATGGAACACTTCTCAAATATCGGTGCAAAGAAAGAATCGGAAGTATAGAGTTCTTCGATCTCTTCGAGTCCCAAGACATGAAAATCCAAGCGAGTAAGCAAAAGGGTGTTTTTGCGGGAAAGAGCATCCGCCACGACATTGTCCTTGCCCTTCTTGTATTTGATTACATATGGGAAGGACTCAATGAACTCAACCCATTTTGCATGACGTTTGTTCAAATTGTGTTGGCTTTTCAAGTACTTCAAAGACTCATGGTCGGAATGAATGATAAACTCTTTTGGCCAAAGATAGTGTTGCCAAACTTCAAGAACACGAACCAAAGCATAGAGCTCCTTGTCATAAATAGGATAGTTGAGGCG
>NC_061508.1:122894271-122943187 GCF_022539505.1 Lolium rigidum
AAGCGAGGTATGAGATATATGTGATATCTAAGACCTTATTGCAAGACGATAGAATATAATCTAGTGAGACTACATAAACTCATAAGTTTTATGGGAATGTACGAAGGTTGAAGACGCCAGGCGTCCCAATCCTCCAAATAGTTGGACACTAACGATATTCGCATATCCAGGAAGTGATCGTTCTTAGTATGCACAGTTGCTAAGACTCGTCGTTTCGAAGCATCAGGTGATGATCGGGTGTTATAGATTTTATGTGTGCATACAACGGGTGCAAGCTAGGTTTCTACATGCGAATACTGAGGTTAAACTTTATGGGCCTAGCATGTACAGACATTTTCTTGGAAAGTTGTCATGATTTGATGGATAAAATTATGAGTGAAATTGTTTATCACATTACAAAGTTACTAATAGTGAAATCTGGAACACTTGTCATATGATGATCAACTTCAAAGTAAGAACCTCAAGGTTATTGTTATTTGACCAATGGACCTAGAAGTTATTGAAGGTGAAGTGTTTTCTGAAAATGAGGAAAGCTAAAAGAGAAACTACAAAAGATTTTGGCAGAAAGAAAGTAAAGACTAGAAAGTCTAGCTCAGGTGTATATAGATTATATAAATGTTATGAATATATTCTTTGATTGGTCACACAATGAAGTTCTTGGGTATTTGTACCAGATTGGTTGGTATGAGATGTCATACAACGCAATACAAGAATATGATGGCCTAAGTGACTGATAAGGAATATGGTAATAATGCACATCTGGAACATAATAAAGTGTTATTATGTTTGTCGTTGGCATTCTACCTAGCCCTTAGGATTTATAATAAAGAACTTAATAATTGCTATTTTGCTCTGGTCAAATGAAAACAATGAGTTGTTCAAATTATGACCTTACTCCATGTACGATGGATAAGTTATTATAAATCTTAATGGTGAAACACACATACATAACACTGACGCTAAAATGCCGTAAGGCAAATGATTTGAATTCTACTTATTTGTGGAACCGACATTTAGGTCATGTTAGAAAGGAAGGCATGAAGAAACTCCATGCAAATGGATTTTTGGAGTCATTTGATTTTTGAATCGTTTGGCGCTTGCAAATCTCTTCTAAAGAAAATGACTAAAATACCATTCATAGGCCAAGAGTTGAACGGGCAACTAACTTAGTGGAAACATACATGATGATGTATGTGGTTCACTGGGCAAAGTTGTGTGCGGGAGATTCTTCTACTTCATGAAAACTTCCAACATTGAATTGAGTATATATATGCGGATATATTTATTCAATAAGGAAGAAGTTTTAAAAATTTGAATGTATTCAAATAAATTTCAACATGAAGTATAAATCATCGTAATAGAAAAGTAAAATATCTATGATTGGATCATGGTGGAAATATTTGAATTACAAGTTTTTGCGAACAGCTAAGAGAGTTATGAATTTTTTCTACAACTCACGTTTCTTGGAGTATCATAGTGATGATGGAGTATCCGAGAGACGTATCCAAACCTTGTTGGATTAATGATGAGAAAAAATAAAATGACGCCATTATATTTTTGTGGATTATGCTTTAGAGACTACCGCTTTTACACTGAATAGAGCATCATCATGATCCGTTGAAATGACACCATACGAGTTATGGCATGGGTATAAACCCTAATAGTCCTTTCTTAAATTTTGGTATGCATAGCATAAGTAAATAAGTTTACAACCAAAATCGGATGAATGTCTTTGTTGGTTATCCCAGAGAATTGATTGGGAATTATTTCCACTATGGAGACAACGACAAAAGTGTTTGTCGATGTTTCTTACTTATTTCAAGAAATTATTTCTAGTGAAGTATTTGAGTGGGAGGACAATGGAACTTGATAAGGTTGATGAACCTGAGCATGATGATCAGAGTAGCGCAGCATCGGAAATGGTTCCGGAAGCGGCCACGATGATCATGACTCCCATGTCTACAAAGTGTTATAGTCATGGAGATCAAAGTTCCTATTGAACCTTGTAGGTATGGTTTACTTTGTGATCAAATAAATGATTTGTGGACAAAGGATTGATTTTGAACAATGATAAACCAACTACATACAAAGAAGTTATGATGGGCCCTGACTCCGTTGAAATGGCTAAGCACCATTAAATCCAAGATAGGTAAATACTTTTTGAAAGTAAATAGATCTATAAAATTTATAGACTTGGATATTATATCCTTGAAGAAGCTCAACTTGTCAAAAGATTGTTTATGACAAAGTTCAAAGAGTTGACTGCGATAAGATTAGATCTTCAGCAGCGATGCTTATAGTCTATGAGGATTGTTCTAGTAATCGCTACATATTTCTTTTATGAGATATGCTAGTAGGATGGCAAAATACATTACTTAATAGAAGTGTGTATTAAAGGTGTATACAAGATACAACTGAGAGTTTTGCTAGTCCGTGGAATACTAAAAAGGTATACAAACTTCACTGGATGAAGTGAGTATCACGGAGTTGGAATCTTCACCGAATGAAAAGATCAAAGAGTTATGATTTCATCAGAAACGATGAAGATGCTTGCATTTGCAAGAAATTAAGTGGGAGCGCTGAGACATAGTTATAATATTATATGTGGATGACATATCATTGATTATAAATGATGTAATTATATACTTGATTAAAAGGTTTCATTGAGAATTAACTTCAATGAAAGGATATGGACTGAAACATATTTAGTGTCGAGATCTATGAAGATAGATTGAAACACATAATAAGTTTAAGTTAAAGTACATAAAATGGATATTGAAGTAGTTCAATATAAAAATATTAAGAAGGTGTTCTTTTCCATGTGAAGGTTTAACAAGACTTGAGTGTATTTGACACTCGATGAGTAAAAACACATGAGTGATTTTAGATCACGAATAATATGTACAAAATCAGATGTCCTGTGCTCTAAAGTGTTAAGAGCATATACCAGAATGATTCATGTAATGATCATTGGACAACAGTAAGAATATCCCTGAGTGCTTTAGAAGAACCAAGGATATTAGTTTTGTATGGGGTAATGACAAAGAAATCGATGTAAGGTGTTGCACCGATATTAGTTTGGTCACATATAAAATCTCAATTAGGCTAAGTGTTGTTTAAAAGGTAGCACAATGAGCTACAAGAAGTCTATGCTAGATTTAGATGAGTTCTATATATTGTGACGGATTCTACAAACGAAGGCAGAGTATGTCATTGTTTTGACAATGACTGAGGATGTTTAAGTCGAGAAGTTCTTTGAGAACTTGGTGTAGTTCCGATAGTGTCAGAACTTTGAAGCTATATTGTGTGTGACAATATTAGTGACATATTTCAGACCACGGAATTAAGGTTCCACTAGAAGACTGAACATATATGATTAATGTCGACTCATTTGGAAAACAAGTGATGCGTTGAGACGCAAATGAATTGCAAAATACATACGTTTCTGAGCGTGTCAGATCCGTTGACTGAAACCTCTCCCATGAGCAAAACATGATAAGCACCAGAAGGCCAAGGTGTTATATCTTTACAAATGTAAACTAGATTATTGACTCTAGTGCAAGTGGGAGACTGTTGGAGATATGCCCGAGAGGCAATAATAAAGTAGTTATTGTTATATCTTAGTGTTCATGATAAATGTTTACACCCCATGCTATAATTGTATTAACCGAAAACATTGATACATGTGTGTTGTGTGAACAACCAGAGTCCCTAGTAAGCCTCTCGTTTAACTAGCTTGTTGATTAATAGATGATCATGGTTTCCTGATCATGAACATTGGGTGTTATTAATAACAAGGTCATATCATTAGGTGAATGATGTGATGGACATACACCCATAGTAAGCGTAGCATATGATCAAGTCATTTAGTTATTTATGCTTCAAGCTTTAATATGCATAGTAACTTAATCCTTTGACCATGAGATCATGTAAATCACTTATACCGGAAGGGTACTTTGATTACATCAAACGCCACTGCGTAAATGGGTGGTTATAAAGATGGGATTAAGTATTCGGAAAGTATGAGTTGAGGCATATGGATCAATAGTGGGATTTGTCCATCCTAATGACGGATAGATATACTCGGGCCCTCTCGGTGGAATGACATCCAATTAGCTTGCAAGCATGTGACTGGTTCACAAGGGATATCATATCACGGTACGAGTAAAGAGTACTTATCGGTACCGAGGTTGAACTAGGTATGGAGATACCGACGATCAAACTTCGGATAAGTAAAATATCGCCAGACAAAGGGAATTGTTATTTTATGTGAATGGTTCTTTCTATCACGAAGTCATCGTTGAATATGTGGGAGCTATTATGGATCTCCAGGTCCCGCTATTAGTTATTGATCGGAGAGGAGTCTCGATCATGTCTGCATAGTTCTCGAACCGTAGGGTGACACTTAAGGTTTGATGTCGTTTTAAGTAGATATGGAATATGGAATGGAGTTCAAATATTTGTTCGAGTCTCGGATGGGATCCAGTGACATCACGAGGAGGTCCGGAATGGTCCGGAGAATAAGATTCATATATAGGAAATCACTTTCCAAGTTTGGAAATGATCCGGTGCATTTATGGAAGGCGCTAGAATGTTCTAGAACTTTCCGAAAGAAATCACCATGGAAGGTGGAGTCCCGGTTGGACTTCACCAACCCTAACCAGCCAACCAAGTGGGAGGGTGGAGTCCATGGTGGACTCCACCTCCTTGGCCGGCCAACAAAAGGGGAAAGGGAGGAGTCCCTGTCCCCCTAGGTTTCGTCCATATGGAAGGTTTTAAATTGGGGTCTTATTCGAACCTTTGTGCAAGCCTTCCACCTATATAATGAGGAGAAGAGGGAGGGGGCAGCCTACACCTGTCTGCACCACCAAAGGGGCCCCCTGGCCGGCGCCCCTAGCCACCCCCTCTCTCCCAAACCCTAGCTTCTCCCTCCTCTTTCTTCTCCCACAACTCTTACAGCGAAGCCCTGCCGGAGATCTCCACCACCACCGTCACCACGCCGTCGTGCTGGCGGGATTCCGAGGAGGATCTACTACATCCACTTCCCGCTGGAACGGGGAGAAGGACGTCGTCATCAACACCGGATGTGTGACCGAGTACGGAGGTGCTGCCCGACTGTGGCACCGTCAAGATCTTCTACGCGCTTTTGAAAGCGGCAAGTGATCGACTACAACAACAACGAGATCTAATCTCTTAGGCTTTGGAAATCTTCGAGGGTTAGTCTCATGATCTTCTCGTTGCTACCATATTATAGATTGGATCTTGGCTTGTTATTCGTTCTTGCGGTAGGAATTTTTTTGTTTTGTATGCTACGAATCCCATCACTATATCTTCAAAGATTATTGGTCTTCGTCATCTCAATCACCTCCTTGCAAACAGACGAGACCAATAAATTGGTCACACCTAAATCTTTAGCTAAACAGAGAGCCTCAACACAAGCCATTGCTTCCAACACAGTAGGATCAGAGAGACCATCAATGGTCCTTGCCGTTGCTCCCATAAACCAGCCCTCAGAATTCCTACAGACCGCACTGATAGCTCCATGATCATTGTGCTTATCAACAACTGCATCCACATTCAGCTTCAGAATACCATTAGTTGGAGCCACCCATCTCTTCCGCACTTCCCTCCCCTGAGCCTTCATCTTCTCGCAGTGTTCTTTGGAATAACACCAAGATTAGACATAAACCTCCTTATGAGCTCATATATACTTAGAGGGGATTGAAAAATATCTTCAAGAATTGCCTTCCTGCGCGCCGACCATATTGCCCACAATGTCACCAACATCCATATAAACTTGTCATGATCCAGTGTCTCCATCATGGAAAACAGTGATACGTCCCAAACGTATCTATAATTTCTTATGTTCCATGCTACTTTTATGATGATACTCACATGTTTTATACACATTATATGTCATTATTATGCATTTTCCGGCACTAACCTATTGACGAGATGCCGAAGAGCCGGTTGTTGTTTTCTGCTGTTTTTGGTTTCAGAAATCCTAGTAAGGAAATATTCTCGGAATTGGACGAAATCAACGCCCAGGGTCCTATTTTTACACGAAGCTTCCAGAAGTCCGAGGGAGAGACGAAGTGGGGCCACGAGGTGGCGACACGCCAGGGCGCGCGGCCTGGCCCTTGGCCGCGCGGCCCTGTTGTGTGGGCCCCTCGTGACGCCTCCCCGACCCGCCCTTCCGCCTACTTAAGGTCTTCGTCGCGAAACCCCCGCACCGAGAGCCACGATACGGAAAACTTCCGCAGACGCCGCCGCCGCCAATCCCATCTCTGGGGATTCAGAGATCGCATCCGGCACCCCGCCGGGAGAGGGGAATCATCTCCCGGAGGTCTCTTCATCGCCATGCTCGCCTCCGGATCGATGTGTGAGTAGTTCACCCCCGGACTATGGGTCCATAGCAGTAGCTAGATGGTTGTCTTCTCCTCATTGTGCTATCATGTTAGATCTTGTGAGCTGCCTATCATGATCAAGATCATCTATTTGTAATCCTACATGTTGTGTTTGTTGGGATCCGATGAATATTGAATACTATGTCAAGTTGATTATCAATCTATCATATATGTTATTTATGTTCTTGCATGCTCTCCGTTGCTAGTAGAGGCTCTGGCCAAGTTGATATTTGTGACTCCAAGAGGGGGTATTTATGCTCGATAGTGGGTTCATGCCTCTATTAAATCTGGGACAGTGAGAGAAAGTTCTAAGGTTGTGGATGTGCTGTTGCCACTAGGGATAAAACATCGATGCTTTGTCTAAGGATATTTGTGTTGATTACATTACGCACCATACTTAATGCAATTGTCTGTTGTTTACAACTTAATACCGGAGGGGTTCGGATGATAACCCGAAGGTGGATTTTTAGGCATAGATGCATGCTCGGATAGCGGTCTATGTACTTTGTCGTAATGCCCCGATTAAATCTCATAGTACTCATCATGATATATGTATGTGCATTGTTATGCCTTCTTTATTTGTCAATTGCCCAACCGTAATTTGTTCACCCAACATCCGCTATCTTATGGGAGAGACACCGCTAGTGAACCGTGGACCCCGGTCCTATTCTTTACATCTCGAAATACAATCTACCGCAATTGTTCTTTACTCGTTCTTCGCAAACAAACATCATCATCCACACTATACATCTAATCCTTTGTTTACAAGCAAGCCGGTGAGATTGACAACCTCACCGTTACGTTGGGGCAAAGTTCTGTGATTGTGTTGTGCGGGTTCCACGTTGGCGCCGAATCCCCGGGGTTGCGCCGCACTACACTCCTCCGCCATCAACCTTCAACGTGCTTCTTGGCTCCTACTCGGTTCGATAACCTTGGTTTCTTACCGAGGGAAAACTTGCTGCTGTGCGCATCACACCTTCCTCTTGGGGTTCCCAACGGACGTGTCATCTACGCGCATCAAGATCGTGTTCTCGGCGCCGTTGCCGGGGAGATCAAGACACGCTGCAAGGGGAGTCTCCCACTTCCAATCTCTTTACTTTGTTTTTGTCTTGCTTTACTTTATTTATTGCTTTGTTTGCTGCATTATATTAAAAACATAAAAAAATTAGTTGCTAGTTTTACTTTATTTACTTTCTTGTTCTCTATATCAAAAACACAAAAAAATTAGTTACTTGCATTTACTTTATTTAGTTTGCTTTATTTACTACTGCTAAAAAAGAGTAATCCGGAAGTTGAAATTCGTTCATTTAAGCAACAAGGGGGAGAAAGTTTTAAAGATGCTTGGTATAGAATTAGCGATGCTCATCATAGGTGCATTAAGAAACACTCCACTATTATACTACTTAGGAACTTTTACGTTGGTATCTCTAGCTGGAATAGGTATGTTCTTGATACTCTTGCGGGAGGTAATTTCCTAGGAACTCCGGCTTTAGAAGCTAGTTGCATTATTGAGAGTCTAGTTGGAATACCACCTGTTAATGAAGCTAAAATTGAAATCTCTCTTGAAGATGTCATGAAAAAGTTGGAGGCCACAGAGAAAGATCTTCCAAGTATTGAGACTAAATTGGGAATATTACTCAATAGCACTGATAAACTTGATGAATCTCTAGGTGGAATTAATGAGAGAATTGCTGTTTTAGAAACTTGTGCTACTCATGATAATCGAACCCATAGGATTAGTGAACTTGAAGAAGCTATGGGAACCTTGGGTTCAACTTTTTCTTCTCTTAAGTTTAAGGAGAAAGCTTATGTGGGTAAGGAGCAAAAGTTTATGTATGTCTCTAAAGTGCCTAAGCCAAAAAATTATTATAGGCCTAAAATTGACAAAGCCCTTAGCACCACTACGGATGGGGGAGCATCTAAGATACCTATTGATGTTGATGCTTCACCTCTTGACAATACTTGATACACACTTTCTGCGCCTAGCTGAAAGGCGTTAAAGAAAAGCGCTTATGGGAGACAACCCATTATTTTACTTCTGCACTTTATTTTATATTTGAGTCTTGGAAGTTGTTTACTACTGTAGCAACCTCTCCTTATCTTTATTTTATTGCATTGGTGTGCCAAGTAAAGTCTTTGATAGTAAAGCCAATACTAGATTTGGATTACTGCGCAGGAACAGATTTCTTGTTGTCACGAATTTGAGCAGTAGTCCCTGTAGAAAAATCAAAAAAATCTGCCAATTTACGTGCGTGATCCTCAGATATGTACGCAACTTTCATTCAATTTGGGCATTTTCATCTGAGCAAGTCTGGTGCCACTTTAAAATTCGTCTTTACGAACTGTTCTGTTTTGACAGATTCTGCCTTTTATTTCGCATTGCCTCTTTTGCTATGTTGATGGATTTCTTTGTTCCATTAACTTTCAGTAGCTTTGAGCAATGTCCAGAAGTGTTAAGAATGATTATGTCACCTTTGAATATATGAATTATGCACTGATCCTCTAATGAGTTTGTTTCGAGTTTGGTGTGGAGGAAGTTTTCAAGGGTCAAGAGAGGAGGATGATTCAATATGATCAAGAAGAGTGAAAAGTCAAAGCTTGGGGATGCCCCCGTGGTTCATCCCTGCATATTTTAAGAAGACTCAAGCGTCTAAGCTTGGGGATTCCCAAGGCATCCCTTCTTCATCGACAACTTATCAAGTTCCTCTAGTGAAACTATATTTTTATTCCGTCACATCTTATGTGCTTTACTTGGAGCGTCTGTTTGTTTTTGTTTTTGTTTTTGTTTGAATAAATCGGATCCTAGAATTCTTTGTTTGGGAGAGAGACACGCTCCGCTGTTTCGTATGAACACATATGTTCTTAGCTTCATCTTTGATGTTCATTGCGAAATTTAAACTATTTCATTCATTGCTATATGGTTGGAAACGGAAAATGCCGCATGTGGTAAATGGTTTAATGTCTTGAATAATGTGATACTTGGAAATTGTTGTGCTCATATATATCTTTTTTAAGCTCTTGCATCATGTACCTAGTACTCATTAATGAATAACTACATAGAGCTTGTTAAAATTTGGTTTGCATGATTGATCTCTAGAGTCTAGATATTTTCTGGTTGAGGTGTTTGAACAACAAGGAGACAATATAAAGTCTTATAATAGCTACAATATGTTCATATGTGAGCTTTGCTGCACCTTTTATACTTGAGTTTGCTTCAAACAACCTTGCTAGCCTAGCCTTGTATTGAGAGGAATTCTTCTCGTGCATCCAAATCCTTGAGCCAATAACCATGCCATTTGTGTCCACCATACCTACCTACTACATGGTATTTCTCCGCCATTCCAAAGTAAATTACTTGAGTGCTACCTTTAAAATTTCTATTCTTTGTCTTTGCAATATATAGCTCATGGGACAAATAGCTTAAAAACTATCGTGGTGAAGAATATGTACTTATGTGTCTTATTTCTTAATAAGTTGCTTGTTGAGCGGTAACCATGTTTCTGGGACGCCATCAACTTTACCTTTGTTGAATATCATGTGAGTTGCTATGCATGTTCGTCTTGTCTCGAAGTAAGAGCGATTTTCATGATCAAATGGTTTGAGTATGCATACCGTTAGAGAAGAACATTGGGCCGCTAACTAAAGCCATGATTCATGGTGGAAGTTTCAGGTGTGGACAACTAATCCTCAATCTCTTATGAGAATATTAATCGTTGTTGAATGCTTATGCATTAAAGAGGAGTCCATTATCTCGTTGTCTATGTTGTTCCGGTATGGATGTCTAAGTTGAGAATAATCAAAAGCGAGAAATCCAATGCGAGCTTTCTCCTTAGACCTTTGTACAAAGCGGCATAGAGGTACCCCTTTGTGACACTTGGTTGAAACATATGCTATGCAATGATAATCCGTGTTAATCCAAGCTAATTATGACAAGGTGCGAGCACTATTAGTATACTATGCATGAGGCTTGCAACTTATAAGATGTCTTATACATAACACATATGCTTTATTACTACCGTTGACAAAATTGTTTCTTGTTTTCAAAATGAAAAGCTCTAGCACAAATATAGTAATCAATGCTTCCTCCTGCGAAGGGCCTATCTTTTACTTTATTGTTGAGTCAGTTTGCCTATTCTTTCTATCTCAGAAGCAAACACTTGTATCAACTGTGTGCATTGATTCTTACATGTTTACTTATTGCACTTGTTATATTACTTTGTGTTGACAATTATCCATGAGATATATATGTTGAAGTTGAAAGCAACCGCTGAAACTTATATCTTCCTTTGTGTTGCTTCAATGCCTTTACTTTGAATTTATTGCTTTATGAGTAACTCTTATGCAAGTCTTATTGATGCTTGTCTTGAAAGTATTATTCATGAAAAGTCTTTGCTATATGATTCATTTGTTTACTCATTATCTTCATCATTGCTTCGAATCGCTGCATTCATCTCATATGCTTTACAATAGTATGATCAAGATTATGATAGCATGTCACTTCAGAAATTATCTTTGTTATCGTTTTACCTACTCGAGGGCGAGTAGGAACTAAGCTTGGGGATGCTTGATACGTCCCAAACGTATCTATAATTTCTTATGTTCCATGCTACTTTTATGATGATACTCACATGTTTTATACACATTATATGTCATTATTATGCATTTTCCGGCACTAACCTATTGACGAGATGCCGAAGAGCCGCTTGTCTGTTTTCTAGTTGTTTTTGGTTTCAGAAATCCTAGTAAGGAAATATTCTCGGAATTGGACGAAATCAACGCCCGGGGTCCTATTTTTGCACGAAGCTTCCGAAGTCCGAGGGAGAGACGAAGTGGGGCCACGAGGTGGCGGCACGCCAGGGCGGCGCGGCCTGGCCCTTGGCCGCGCGGCCCTGTTGTGTGGGCCCCACGTGACGCCTCCTGACCTGCCCTTCCGCCTACTTAAGGTCTTCGTCGCGAAACCCCCGGTACCGAGAGCCACGATACGGAAAACCTTCCAGAGACGCCGCCGCCGCCAATCCCATCTCGGGGATTCGGAGATCGCCTCCGGCACCCTCGCCGGAGAAGGGAATCATCTCCCGGAGGTCTCTTCATCGCCATGATCGCCTCCGGATCGATGTGTGAGTAGTTCACCCCTGGACTATGGGTCCATAGCAAGTAGCTAGATGGTTGTCTTCTCCTCATTGTGCTATCATGTTAGATCTTGTGAGCTGCCTATCATGATCAAGATCATCTATTTGTAATCCTACATGTTGTGTTTGTTGGGATCCGATGAATATTGAATACTATGTCAAGTTGATTATCAATCTATCATATCTGTTATTTATGTTCTTGCATGCTCTCCGTTGCTAGTAGAGGCTCCGGCCAAGTTGATACTTGTGACTCCAAGAGGGGGTATTTATGCTCGATAGTGGGTTCATGCCTCCATTAAATGCGGGACGAGTGACGTAAAGTTCTAAGGTTGTGGATGTGCTTGTTGCCACTAGGGATAAAACATCGATGCTTTGTCTAAGGATATTTGTGTTGATTACATTATGCACCATACTTAATGCAATTGTCTCGTTGTTTACAACTTAATACCGGAGGGGGTTCGGATGATAACCTCGAAGGTGGACTTTTTAGGCATAGATGCATGCTGGATAGCGGTCTATGTACTTTGTCGTAATGCCCCGATTAAATCTCATAGTACTCATCATGATATATGTATGTGCATTGTTATGCCTTCTTTATTTGTCAATTGCCCAACTGTAATTTGTTCACCCAACATCTGCTATCTTATGGGAGAGACACCGCTAGTGATCTCTGGACCCCGGTCCTATTCTTTACATCTGAAATACAATCTACCGCAATTGTTCTTTACTGTTCTTCGCAAACAAACATCATCATCCACACTATACATCTAATCCTTTGTTTACAGCAAGCCGGTGAGATTGACAACCTCACTGTTACGTTGGGGAAAGTTTTGTGATTGTGGTGTGCAGGTTCCACGTTGGCGCCGGAATCCCTGGTGTTGCGCCGCACTACACTCCTCCGCCATCAACCTTAAACGTGCTTCTTGGCTCCTACTGGTTCGATAACCTTGGTTTCTTACTGAGGGAAAACTTGCTGTTGTGCGCATCACACCTTCCTCTTGGGGTTCCCAACGGACGTGTCATCTACGCGCATCAAACAGCCACCCTTTAGGATCACAATCTTGATTAGAAATCATGTGCTCCGTCACCTCCTCATCTGCAAGAGCCTACACGCATCTGGCCATAGTACAGTCCATAAGAGAATGACGCCATGTATCCTCCATCGCATTACAGATACTGCATCTTGACGTCACTGACATATGCCGGCTATGGCGAACATCAGCAGAGGGTAAACTATGATTATTTAGTCTCCATGCAAAGTTGCAAATTTTGGATGGAACCTTTACATTCCAAAGCATACACTAATTCTTCCCCTCCTCCACATTTATAGAAGAGGACGACCTATGGTCCAACCAATCTTCCCGCCTCTTCTTCGTTTGAATCAACATACGATATGCAGATTTGACAGTATAAAGACCCGTGCGCTCAAAGTGCCAGACCCAATAGTCCTCTTGATTAATGTGCTAGAGATATGTCCAAGAGGCAATAATAAAGTGGTTATTATCATAGTGTTCATGGTAAATGTTTACATCCCATCCTATAATTGTATTAACCGGAAACATTAATACTTGTGTGTTTTGTAAACATAAAAGAGTCCCTAGTAAGCCTCTTGTTAAACTAGCTTCTTGATTAATAGATGATCATAGTTTCATGATCATGAACATTGGATGTTATTAATAACAAGATCATATCATTAAGAGAATGATGTGATGGACACACACCCATAGTAAGCATAGCATGTGATCAAGTCATTAAGTTTGTTTTGCTACAAGCTTCAAGATACATAGTAACCTAATCCTTCGACCATGAGATCATGTTAATCACCTACACCGGATGGATGCTTTGATTACATCAAACACCACTTCGTAATTGAGTGGTTATAAAGGTGGCATTAAGTACTCGGAGAGTATGGGTTCAAACGCATGGATCAAGAGTGGAATTTGTTCATCCAAATGACGGGTAGATATACTCTGGGCCCTCTCAGTGGAATGTTATCCAATTAGCTTGCAAGCATGTGACTAGGTCACAAGGGATGTCATTTCACGGTAGGAGTAAAGCGTACTTATCGGTAACTAGGTTGAACTAGATATAGAGATATCGATGATCGAACCTCGGATAAGTAAAGTATCGCGCGACAAAGGGAATCAATATCGTATGTTAATGGTTCTTTCGATCACGAAGTCGTCGGTGAATATTTGGGAGCCATTATGGATCTCCAGGTCATGCTATTGGTTATTTATCGGAGAAGTGTCTCGATCATGTTTGCATAGTTCACGAACCGTAGGGTGACACACTCAAGGTTCGATGTTGTTTAAGTAGATATGGAATTTGAAATGGAGACAGAATATTTTTCGGAGTCTCGGATGGGATCCAGGACATCACGAGGAGATCCAGAATGGTCCGGGGAATAAGATTCATATATGGTAAGTCATATTCCAAGTTTGGGAATAGTCCGGTGAATTTTTAGAAGGTTCAGGAAGGTTCTAGAACTATTCGGAAAATTTCACTATGGTAGGTGGAATCCCGGAGGGACTCCACCAGCCGAGACGACCCACAAGGAGGGAAGGTGGAGTCCATGGTTGGCTCCACCTCCTTGGTCGGCCACACCAAAAGGAAAGGGGGAAAGTCCCACCTTGACTAGATTTTGACTTTTTGATTATGGTAAGTTTTCAATAGGACTCCTAGAGGGAGTATGATGGGAACCTAGAGTTTTCCACCTATATAATTAGGAGGAGAGGGGGCTGGCCGACCACACCAAGGTTGCCCTGGCCACACCCCCTCTCTCCCCAAACCCTAGCGCCCATCCCTCCTCCACCTCTCTCCCGCACGGCGACGACGAAGCCCTGCAAGAGATCTCTACCACCACTATCACCACGCCGTCGTGCTACCGGGATTCCGAGGAGGATCTACTACTTCTGATGCCCGCTGGAACGAGGAGAAGGACGTCTTCATCAACACCGTACGTGTGACCGAGTGCGAGGTGCTTCCTGACTGCGGCACCATCGGGATCTTCTACTCGCTCCTGAGAGCGGCAAGTGATCGACTACATCAACCATGAGATCCATCTAGTTAAACGCTTAGCGATCTTTGAGGGTGTGTTGATCCCATCTCGTTGCTACCATCTAATAGATTAGATCTTGGCTTGTTGTTCGTTCTTGCGGTATGATTTTTTTGTTTTCTATGCGATGAACCCCTACATAATGGAACTCAACGGATTTGACTTGATTATCTGGGCATCAAAAGGTAAAAATGAGGCATTCAGAACCTCATCACGCCAACATGCCGATGAGTGATCTATCAGTTCATGTACTCGTTATCATCCGCAGATGCTCATCACGGGGGATCCAATTATGAGACCAGATGTTGGTAGAAGCTCCATTACCAATCCGTAGGAATATGTTCTGAGAAGCGCTCTTGAGATTCGGGGTGGACCTGGGCTGGTGCTATGGGTAGCACCAGAGTAGGAAATGGCCCAAGGGAGCTGATATGAAGGATTCAACCTAATATATAAAGCCCACCAAGTCTAGCACCAGCTAGCTCACAGGAACATCTGGCCCACAATAGCGATGGGCATTTAGTCGTTCTTGCTGCCATGCTCGAGCTAGGCAATTTCTATTTGACACTCGCTACGCATGTTAGCATGCCGACGCTCGCGTGAGGGGCAACTTGGGCCTCAGCCTTTTTGCAAGTTGGAGACATCAACGGGAGGAAGATGTACATGAGAGAGCTCAACTGCCCACCTCGCCGGAGACGGGGACGTCGCGGCCGCGGAGTTGCCAGCGAAGGCAAGGAAGGGTACTTAGGGTTTCCGATGCTAGGGTCTTAGGGTTCGGGTGCGGGGCTCACCGACGTTCGTTCTTAGGGCTTAGGGTGTAGGGGAGGGTCACCGGAGTTGGGGGAGGTGGGCGGGTTTAGAGGGAGGTCATGTTGGCAAGGGACCGTCAAAGGGCGGAGGATGGAGGTGGGCGATGCGGCGAGGCACGCGGGAGCGGAGCCGGCCGCGGGTGGCGACAACAGGCGGTTTGGCCAGCTATGGTGGCGGGGGCTCAAGAAGTTACACTAGAGGTGGGTCGGGCGAGGAAGAAGATCCCGTGAGGAAGAAGTAGCCGGGCCGAGGCCCGTCTTGATCTCTATGCTGGAGTCGGTGCCCTAATAGACGCTAAAAGCGCTGAATATGAGCACACCTCGAGCTAAAGATCGCAAATCCTATTCATCGCTCACTGTGGTCCCCGATGGCCGCGGCCGCTGAAGCGCACACCGGCTAGGCCAGGCCCATCAGAGGGGCTGGGGTGCTTACCGTTTTTGTTTTTCGGTGTTTTTTTTCTGTTATCTTCTATTGGCTTTGTTAGTTTTTCATTTTGCAGTTACATTTTTTTGAACAATTTTAATATTTGATCATTTTTCAACTTAGAACATTTTTTAATTTTGAATATTTTCAGTTTGATTTTTTCGGATTTGAGTTTTTTGAACTTTTTAAAATTTTGAATAATTTTCAATTTTGAATATTTTTCAGCTTTGAATTTTTTTTAAGTTTGAATACTTTCAGATTTAACTATTTTCAAATTTGCACGTTTCTTAAATGTGATTTTTTTTTTCAAATTCGAACGTTTTAAATTTTGAACAGTTTAAAATATAATATTTTCAAAATCTTAAATTTTCAAAAATACCGAAAACCGAAATAAAAACCTGCCAAGAAACCTCCCTACTATACAACCGACTGAAACAGAAATGGAGAAGCACGGAATCCTCCTTCCACGAATGAAACATGGGATGGCCCATTTTGGAACTAGATGATACCCCGCGCGTTGCTGCGGTATATTTATTCAAAACTTTATAAGGACGTATGTAGAGCAAATTTTTTGGAAACAATATCAATGTTTTTGGTATCAAATATGTTGCCAACCGTTGGTAGATAGAAAATGAATTGTCAGAGAGAAGATAGAGAACCATGGATTTAACAAAGACTCACTCATGTCAAGAAGTTTCCCGTGTCATGTTAAAAATTAAGTATTTAAATTCCTTGCCTCATTTTTGATAGAGTGCGGGAAATACAATTGCCACATTATTTGTGTGATGTTTTTCTTACCAAAATGAGTAAAATATGTTTAAATCGGTTGGTAAGTTCTCTGCTGAAAATGAAAGTGTGCATAGATACAACGGGGAGCTGAAAACCGAAAACTTGCTGAAAAGAAGTGGAGGAGGAAGTTGCAACATGTGAAAAACAATTTCTGAAATGTGTAGCAATTAATTCGTTTTGTCATATGTAAATATATCCAGCATTCGTACAAAGGTATGTATTGCAGACTGAATTTTACAATCTCCAACAGTAAATAATGCATCTCAAGCAATACATGAAGGATTTGGCATGGTACGGGAGAAAACTGAAACTGCCGAAAGAGATAGTCCTTATACAGACATTCATTGGATCAGCCTGGATTAATACAACAGAAGCTGACCAATCTAGCGATTGGTTACTTTTTATATAAGCAACAATATAACTAACTTAGCTAGGTGGCAATGCACTCCTTAGTTTTTTTAAAAAAATTACAGAAGCGATGGGCTTAGTAGAAGCATGAGCTAATATAGAAAAATAAACTTTGCTCTCTGGAGACACCTGCAAGTATATATTAAACAAAATTGAACTGCAAACAAACTTAAACGAAGATGATGGGGTAATTATATTTATATATATCCACGTCTTATGAAATAACACTTTGTGATCAACCCAATACTTAGCACTGTTGCCACACGAACAAAGGGGAGATGTACTCGCTTTGCATGCCCATACTCCTAAGTTCCAAAAATCCTGAAATAGTTCATCTCCATCCCCTATCGATCTGCATATAGTTACGGCGGATTGGAAATATGAGAATCACAGAAACGAACTTTCTTAGAATATATCTAGAGAGGAGCTGATATGGCACCGTTGTTGCTAGAATTTTTTTTGTTGCTACCTGTGGCCGAGGAGTGGTGAAGGCTCTGGCTGAGCTTGTCAGGATCTTGCATGGCGATGACTGGATGAGAGGGAAGTCAAGAAAAAAAGCAAGCGTAGCCGGTGGTGCGCCTCTGAATAGGAAGTGAGCGGAAGATACTGCTACCATCTAATGGCGGTGGTTAATTTATAGGGTTCAAACCTAAGGAGGCCAGCTACTTAAAAGGTCGCCGACTCGCATGTCTCCAATGCATCCATCAATATCTTGGTTGAGATCCCCTGGAGGAGATGAAGAGATGTGGTACCACCGTTTCTTGAAACCACTCGAAATCTGCCCTAACTTCTCGTATGCCTTCATGGCTCCATCAGTTTCCAATATACAACCGTTTCTAGTAGCTGAAATCATGGCTGTTCGATGACACTTGATTCCAAAAGGAGATGTAAAAAAATATATAAGCACTAATGGGCTGAGCACAATAAAGGCTATAGTTATGGGCTCCATATTGGCTGAAATAATACGCTGCACCGTTACTGTACGCAATGGAAACCGAACACGCTAAGAAAAAGGAAACAAACAGATGTATCAAAACTGACGCTGAGTTGCACGAAGAAGTCATGGGCGAGTGGAACGCGCGGACCTGGTTGGCAAATAGAAGGTGACGTGGCTCGCTGTGAGACCAGCAAAATGGGACCATCTATTAAGAAAGAGAAGATTCCCAAAGCGCCCCAAGCTATTTTGCCGGTGAAAGCGGTAAATAGCAGCACCGGCTATAGAGGTGAAACCTATTTGACGCTTCAGGTTTTTTTTTTTAGCATCAACCACCTCTTTATTCTCACGTATTAAAGTTTACAGACACACCATCAGGTGGATTTTGGAACCACACATGCCTACCCAGATCAAGAAAAATAGAACTCCTTGCCAGGTTGTGTGCATCAGTATTCGACTCTCTCCCTTCATGCAAAATCTAAACTTGCTGAAAACCTGCAGCTCTGGCTTTTATTTCCTTCACGATGTGGCCATTCGGCCCCATCCCTTCTCCATTGATGCTACTAACAGCATTGCTATAGTCACTAGCTAGTATGAAACGCTGCAAGAGAAGGTCTGCCAATGTAAAACCCTCCCTGCAAGCCATAGCTTCCAAAATCTCAGGATCGGTTATACCTTGCAAAACAACCGACGAGGCTCCGACGAAGCCTCCATCTTCTTGTCGAATGACTGCTGCTATAGAACCGGTACCCGAATTCTTTGATATCGCAGCATCAACGTTGATCTTCATCTGGCCTGCGGGTGGAGCGATCCACTTTAGCCTCACTGCAGAGCGAGGGCCAAAACTTGAAACCTGTCCAGGATTTGTGAGATCAATATCTGCCAGCGACGAAGCTGTGAGTAGAAAGGGGGCTTTGCAAGATCCCCTCATGAACTGCCTTCCGCTTCACATGCCACAATGCCCAAAGCGTCACCACCACTCGGGTACTCTCCCCCTGAGGTAAAACACTGAAAACAGCCGCCAGCCATCCCTTGGCGTGTGGTTCTTTGATATTAGCAACCAGATCAGTGATGTCCCCTGGAGCCAAAGCCCAGACACATCTCGCCATGTTACACTCTAACAACGAGTGCCTCCACGAGTCCGGTTCCCCGCAGATCGAACACGAACTATGCGTCGCCATGTTTCTATGATGGAGCACGTCGGCCGTAGGCAGCGACTATCGCACTAGCCTCCATAAGAACACTCTGATTTTGGACGGTACCTTCACATGCCATAACGTTGTCCAGCCCTTCTCTTCCCCTTTAGCATCTGAAGAACCCGCCTGTTCATCAAGCCAAGCAGTTCTCCGTGTCCTCGTTTGGATTAACATGTTGTACGCCGAACGGACGGAGAAGATACCTCGTTTGTCATAATGACATGCCCAAAAATCTTCTTGCCTCCTAGTACTCAAAGGAATATTTGCAATCACCTCAACATCCATTGACAAGAAAAACTTCTACAGCTTGTACGTATCCCAAGCCACAGCGTGTTGATCAATTAGCTCACTCACACGTTATGGTTGGTCCTCAGTAGTATTCATGCATACCATGGGACGAAGGAGACCATCACGGGGCAGCCAGTTTGTGTTCCATATCAAGGTCCCTTCTCCTGTACCAATACGTTTTATTAGCCCCTGCTTAAGCACCTCTTTCCCATCGGCGATTGCTCACCAAATTCGGGAAGGAGATGAACCAACTTCAGCTTCAAGAAAATCGCAATGTGGAAAATAGACTGACTTGAGGATCCGTGCACTCAGAGTATTTGGTTCCTTTAGTATTCTCCAAGCCCGACGAGCCAAAAACGCTAGGTTAAAAAGTTCGAAGTCACAAAAACCCAAACCTCCCATATATTTGACGCTTCAGGTGAGTGATACCACCCGTCGCGTACCCTTTGATCCTTGTATTTTCGAAATGGTCCGGCCCAGGTAAATTCGGGATGCTCTGGCTTTTACGGTTTAGGAAGCTTCCAGAAAATTCCAGTTAGGTTTACCCTGGTTTTCCATCGGCTTTGTCTAGATCTTGCGTTTTTTTTCTGTTTCCATTTCTGCTAAATTTTTCTGGTTGGTTTTTCTAAGGATTGTCTGGTTTTGCGGTCGGATTTTCTTTTCGTTGTTTTCCTATTTTTGTTTTCTGTTATTTTTTGAATTTTAAACATTTTTATATTTGAATAATTTTTCATATGAACATTTAAAAATGATTTTTACCATTTTTAAATATGAACTTTTTCACCTTTTTCAAATATGAACATTTTAAAAAATTTAACATTTTCAAATAAATTTTTTTTTAAAAATGAACAATTTTTCAAATATTAACATTGCTAAAATTACGATTTTTTTTAATTCGAACATTTTTAATTTTTGAACATTTTCAAATATGAGCAATTTTAAAATCTGAACTTTTTTGGATTTGAACATTTTCGAATTCCAATCATTTTTGTGGATTTGAACAATTTTTTAATCTTAAATTTTCAATTTTTTAAACAAATTCCGGATTTAAATATTTTCGAATTTTGAATATTTTTTTTTGGATTTGAACAAATTTTAATATGAACCTTTTTCATTGTTTCAACTTTTCTCAGATTTGAACTTTTTAAATTTGGAGTCTATGCAATCTCGGTGATACATATTTTTTTTTGTAACGGAAGTTGTTCGTCATGTATACACCAAAAGAATTGAACTAGTTCTGCGAAAATCAACCGGAGCAATGCGCAAACGCAGAATCCGGCCAGCCCATTCGGGGAGGCTTCGACGCGAACTAGCGATCCCGGACGCGTGAAGCTTAGAATAGGAGCACCCCGCTATAGGTACGAAGATATGATTGTCGTTTGAACCATTATATTGAGTCCTCTTCCCTTTGTTCCTCGGTACCGAGTCTTGTCCGAGACATGATCATCAGTACCAACAAGGCTTTATTTAACTCGTTTCGTATGATTTCATCCTCATGACCTAGTATAGTCTAACCGAGTGGGCCATTTGTATTTCTCTATCACACGGATGAACTAATCCCGCTATTGATACATTGGCCTCAACCCCTCCCATTGGAATACCCGAGCATCACCTATATGACAACCCTGTTACGGAGTAGAGACTGATGATGTCAAAGCAGCTGCTAGCGACAGTGATTCTAATATGATCTCACGGTCTAAGGGTTAGGTCACTACGCTTTCATAACCATCGCAACGTTAAACTTAATGTGTCTTTGATCGTGTTACAATACTTATATATTAGGTATATCCACCATATCATTCAACCAATTATATGACCCCATTGTCAATAACGTTGGTGTCCATGACCGGAAACCTCAATCGACGATTGATCACAATGAGCTAGCTTGTACATGTGTACTTCCCAGGGACCTTTGTTTGTTTACAATACCACACGTGTATTGATATTTCCTCTTAATACAATTATATCATGGCAAAAAACTATTATAAACATTTGAGATATAAATAATAAATACTCCTTAATTATTATTTGCCTTTAGGGAACTATATCCAACAGTTTGTGATTCTATAAGTTGGTAACAATTAGACATATGTTGTAAGTGATACATGTATGCGACTAAATTTTCATAAGTTGATGGTGATAAATTGTGAATATAGTGCGGACATAATATTCACTAGAAAGATAGAAATTATCATGTTGTTTGTCCATTTCCAGTTTTATGTTAGTGGCAATATACTTCTATGGTGTATTTTATTTTCAATCTAGTGACATTTGTTATTATGTCATAGTTTAGCACCACCCTGGCTCCACCAATTGATAATGTAGTAGTTATTAAAAAGGTTATCCTACAAACATCATATAAATATTATAGAACCTTGCTTGTTCCTATGGTTTGTTGAGGAGGCTAATTTTTAGTTTCGCGCTGGGCCTTCATTTTCTCAGGTACGGCCCCCAGTGAAAACATTGAACAAGGATGTACATCTTCACGAAGAAGCATGGTCTAAAATTCCAATGATAGTTTGTGGAACATGAAAGCCTTTAAGGAACGGTACTTTTACCTCCCAAATGAACTCACTAGAGCTGCAGTTGTGGGTTTCAGATGACAACCCACATAAGTACTATATTAAACCTTAACATCTTCATTTTTTCTCAGTTTCCTAGCTTATTTTTTACCTACCTAGCATGCTGCCACGTCTTTTACTTTGCTACATTCACCTTTCGTGTGTATTAAAGGGGTTGCGCTGCAATTTTCAATTAAACTTACTTTTTACCTACCTAGCATGCTGCCACGTCTTTTACTTTGCTACATTCACCTTTCGTGTGTATTAAAGGGGTTGCGCTGCAATTTTCAATTATTTGGGATTCACCCAATTATTTGGTCCGTGCCTACTTCTGGGGGCACGTAGTGATTCCTTCTTACTGTTTACTGGGTCCCGTATGCGTCGTACAGCGGTGCGGTGGTTGCCTGTCCGTTTCTTGGCCAGGTGTCGTCCATAGTTGTTAGATTTTCCGTTTTCTTTTTCGCAAAATCTATTTCCTGCGTGGGCACCGTGCGGTCTTACAGAGTGCTCACCTGCGTCGTCCGTTCGATTAGAATCGCGCGGTCCTACTCTCCCACGCGTAGCGGCGCATCCGACAAAACAGACCAACTGAAGCATCGTGCGACGGCGGCAACCAAAATTCCCCATTCTTCCTACCTCTGCTCCTCCCTGCGAGCTCCCTCCGCCGTAGCGCTATTGCTCGGCGGCCGCCACATGCGTGGGTCGCGTTGCCAGATTCACCTAGATCCGCCCGGAGGACGTCAGAGCAGCATCCATGGATCCCCGCGCCTGCAGACGCCGTCGAAGGCCGCTTGTTCATCGTCCGCTCCGGCGGAAACCCTCGAACCTGCAACCATCGACGCCCGAGCGAATGGAGGCCTCCTTGATTTTTCTCCACAGTGTCCAGGCTGCGGGGATGTATCGGGCACCAGGAATCCCCGGTAATGCTCTCGTCGTTGACTGGCTTACCCGGTTGCCCCTGCTCACGCTGATCTGCAACACGTGTTGAGATCGAGAGGAACAGGGGGTGCTGCTGCTTGGCTCCTCATCCATCGATGGGACAACGTCACAGCGGCATGTGGTGGTGTGTGGGTGCTGTATAGCTGCTAGGAAGCAGGGTAAAGGAGAGTCCACGGCTGCTGATTGGTGGCGTGAAGGGGAGCTGGTGGCCACGGAAAATTGTGGAGTACCTGCTGTGCCTCGCGGAAGTGGGAACAAGATGGCGGCGATAGAATTTTCTCGATTTGTGAGGTGAGTACACTAATATCCATCTCATATAAATTTCCCACCGCTGTTGTTGCTCCTGCGTTTTGAGATCTGAGCTGCACCCCCTCTATTAATTTCTCTAGTGCTGTCGTTCTATAGCTGCTCACAGATGCGTACCTTGATTTTGTGATTTGCATATAGTACCCAGGTCTAGATTTCTGGATAGAATACATGCACATAACCTATGTTATATTTAGCTACTAGGATTTTTTACATCATGTGGCGCTGGACAGCTGATTTGTGATGTATTTTTGAACCTTGAACTAGACTTGGTGGTAAAAAAATTATGCAAGACATTTCTTACATGCACATAAGCTATGTTAGCTTCTGAAATTAGGATTTATTACATCCATCACTGCCTACCAGTTGACTTTAATATAACAGGATGTATATATTCTGTAATATATACATCCAGGGTTCATGTTGGGTATGTGATATATCGGGGAAAGTGCATACATACGAATTTTGGAATCGCACCTAGCATATAACTATAAATTCTTGGGCATGTACATACGTACAAAATCTTTGGTATGGTGCCTGGAATGTATATAACTAGATATTCTTCGGTATGTACATACCTATAAGTTCTTGGGTATCGTACCTGGCATGTACATATCTGTAAAATTTTAAGTATCATAACTGGTATGTACATACCTTGAAATATCCGATTGTGTACATACCTATAAAATCGTAGGTATCGTACCTGGTATGTACATACCTATAAATATCTGATTGTGTACATACCTATAAAATCTTGGTTATCATAGTTTGTATGTACATACCTAGAAATATCTGACTGTGTACATACATATAAAATCTTGGTTATCATACTTGGTATGTACATACCTAGAAATATCTGATTGTGTGCGTACCTAAAAAAACCTTGATTGTGTACATACCTACAAATATTTTGGGTATCGTACCAGGTATTTATATACCTAGAAATATATGACAGTGGAGATACCTTATATACCCGTAAATACCTTAGATATACTTTCTCGAGATTCTAATGAGTATGTATTTAATTTTTTGAGTATGAACCATGTACCTTGATTGTGTACATACCATGTATAATCTCTATACCTGTAAATACCTCAGGTATATACGTCCCCAAAAATCTAATGAGTATGCATGTAAGTTTGTTGAGTATGAACCGTGCATCTCGATTGTGTATATACCATGTATACCCGGTGTTTCCTCGGGTATCTTGATTGCATACCTCTCATGTTCCCCGTAAATACTTTGGTTATATAATTCCCTAGAAACATAATGACTATGTCTTCTTTTTTGCGGAATATCCACCGATCTATTGATAATCATCAACAGTAGGTCAGTACTACATGGAGCTCTAAAATTAAAATAAATTTATAAATAGATTCTTGGACCACCTAGCGAAGACTACAAGTTCTAGAGCGAGCCAAAGGCGCGCCGCCGTTCTCGTCCTTTCCTCACTGTAGCCGGACAAAGCTTGTCATAGTAGAGCTTGTTGTAGTAGATTAATGGAAAGTCGTCATTCTAAGGTCCCAAAGAACCAACGCACCAGAGCAGCAACCATTGCCAATGATGAGAACCATAGATCGAAAGAGCTAGAGTTGCAACAACACCAACTAACACGATAACCGAACGGATCCTAGGAGGTCTGCCGGGAAGACAACTCCCCCCCCCCCCAATGTAGGGGCGCTACCAGAATGGGGATAGAGCGGGGAGGACCTTATTGTAAGTCCAGGATGAAGTCGCCACCTCACCATCTACAAGAAGACACTACAAATGCCTAAAAGAAAGAACTGAAACCTCCCGCCAGCGAAAGTCCGTTGTCCCCCGCACCTCCCAGGGCCAAGGCCAACAGAAGTGAGACGGACCGATGGCGTCGATGGCGAGAGGGACAAAACCCTAGATTATCTTTTCCTGGAACGCCTCCTCTCTTTTTGTTATGTTCGTACCGGTCGATTAAGCTCATCTTTAATTCATGGGTATGTACATACCTATAATTTCGGGTATCAGACCGGGTACGTATATACCTAGAAATATCTGATTGTGTACTTACCTAATTTTTTTTGGGTGTTTGCATGAGCTTGACCCAGATTGTATCAATTTTTGACAGGTTTTCCATTAGGGCAAGTATCTTCTTTTATACAATGGAAAAGACATGTTTTTTGCCTTCTTTCAGAAGAAAAATTGACGTCCATGCATGTAAGTTTGTTGAGTATGAACCGTGTGCATCTCGATTGTGTATATACCATGTATACCTGGTGTTGCCTCGATTATCTTGATTGCATACCTCTCATATTCCCCGTAAATACTTTGGTTATATAATTCCCTAGAAACATAAGAGTATGTCTTCTTTTTTGCGGAATATCCACCGATCTATTGATAATCATCAACAGTAGGTCAGTACTATATGGAGCTCTAAAATTAAAATAAATTACAAATAGATTCTTGGACCACCTAGCGAAGACTACAAGTTCTAGAGCGAGCCAAAGGCGCGCCGCCGTTCTCGTCCCTCCCTCACTGTAGACGGACAAAGCTTGTTGTAGTAGATAAATGGAAAGTCGTCATTCTAAGGTCCCAAAGAACCAGCGCACCAGAGCAGCAACCATTGCCAAAGATGAGAACCATAGATCACAAGAGCTAGACTTGCAACAACACCAACTAACACGATAACCGAACAGATCCTAGGAGGTCTGCCGGGAAGACAACTCCCCCCCTCCCAAATGTAGGGGCGCTACCAGAATGGGGACAGAGCGGGGAGTACCTTACTGTAACTCCAGGATGAAGTCGCCGCTTCACCATCTTCAAGAAGACACTACAAATGCCTAATAGAAAGAACTGAAACCTCCCACCGGCGAAAGTCCGTAGTCCGGCGCACCTCCCAGGGCCAAGGCCAACAGAAGTGAGGTAGACTGGTGGCGTCGATGGCGAGTGGGATAAAACCCTAGATTATCTTTTCCTGGAACACCTCCTCTCTTTCTGTTATGTTCGTACCGGTCTGTTAAGCTCATCTTTAATTCATGGGTATGTACATACCTATAAAATTTTGGGTATCAGACCTGGTACGTATATACCTAGAAATATCTGATTGCGTACTTACCTAATTTTTTTTGGTTGTTTGCATGAGCTTGACCCATATTGTATCAATTTTCGACAGGTTTTCCATTAGGGGAAGTATCTTCTTTTATTCAATGGAAACTACATGTTTTTTTGCCTTCTTTCAGAAGAAAAATTGACCTCCATGATATATCCACGGTCTACAAATAATTTGTAGGTATATACCTACATGCCAGGTATGCACATACGTAGGATTTTTTTTTTCATTGTTTATACCCTCGCTACTACTGAAGTAGAAGCTAACCAAGATGGCTCTCATGTTGGATCGACTGATTGTAGATCTCATGTTTAAATATGTGAGCGAATTTGCAAAAATCAAGCAAAAATTCGCTGGTTAACTGTCGATCAGGTGATCAGGTCCTATTACATCACAATCTACATGTGAGTGATATTAGTATTTGGTATTACAGTCAGAAATTGCTAGTCTCCAAGTAGAATCAGAGAGGAAAAGGGGTTTATAAAATTAGATGTCTCCATGGGCTTACCTCGCATGATATGTCAACCATAGCAGAAGTGACGTACATGGAGAACCAACCTGTGATTGGATGGTTAGGAGGGCAGTGGCACCCCCAGCCCACCAGAGTTCAAATCCCAGATTTGACACTTTGGTGTCTCATAAAGGCGGAATATTCTTCAGTGGGAGGCGACGTTCCCGTCGACAGCGAGGCGCTTGTGGTGACTTCGTCAATCTCAATATCAAAGATGTCTCCATACGGGTAGGATGTACGTGTGTGCGTTCATAGGATTGAGTGTGTGCGCGTATGTATGAGCGTCTTTGATTGTACTGTGTTTCGCAAAAAAAAAAAAAGTGACGTACATGAGGGTAAATTTATACTTTGTAGCTCCGTTCCTGGAAAATCATTGACGGTGTAGATCTATCAAAAAATAAATACGCAAAATCAACTCAGACGAATAAGAATTATGAACACGTAGCAAAACAAACTAATCTGAACCGACAAAACATGTCTGGAATCTGTACAAGAAGATGGTGAATTACAACACATATTTCAAGATTCAGTTTCAAAAAAAAGATGCACGGATCAGTTCATGCATACCTTGTTCAGCTTGTAGAGGGAAAACCATCGGTCGCTAACAAAAAAAAACGCATCTCCCTCCCGGGCCGCCACGCACGGGCGGCTCCGGAGGCGCCCCCCACGCCAACCCTAGAAACTCCGCCGGATCTCCTCCCCCGGCCGCTGCCGCCGCCAGGGCCGGCGGTGGCGGCCACGCCTGGCCGTCGAAGACGGCGGGTGAGGGCGGGCGCGCCCCGGCGGGCCCCCGACGTGCGGAGGCGGGACGCGGTGGGCGAGCGCGGTCGGCGGCGCGAGGCTTCGCGGGCTACGGCGGGGAGGCGCGGAGGAGCGGAGCATCTCGGCGGTGGACGCAGCGGCGGCGGGCGCGCGGTGGAGGAGGCTCGGCGCTGGACGGGGACGGTGACGGCGGGTCAGGAGCTTGGTGGCGGCGGCGGCGTGGAGTGCGTCCAGGGGAGTCATGGCGCAGCGGAGGCCGGCCGGCGGCCAAGGAGGAGGACCGCGTCCTCGTTTCCCCCGATGGCGCCGACGAGGAGGTGGGTCCGGAGGCGCAGGGCCCCGATCTGGGTCCTTCTTGGGCCCGATCTGGGTTTCGGGCCGGGTGGTCGGTGGTGCCTGCTGCTGTGCGTGTCTAGGCTAGAGGTGGAGCTCGGAGTGTGTCCTCCTTGGCCATGCCGGGAGCGGGTGGAGCACCTTGGTGAGGCTACGGCGACATAGTGCCGTGGCGGCGGGGTGTGGACAACAAGATCAGCGGCCCCAACTCGGCGGGCAGCGTGGGCGGGGTACGGCATCGGACGAAAGTCTAGCCCGCTTGGCCGGTGCCGGCAGCGACGGCGCCCGTGGGCGTCGTTTTCCTCCTTGGGGGCGCCGCTGAGGTATGCCGACACTTCCCTGCTCCCGCGTTGGTTTGGTGCTGTCTCCGGGCGAAAGCCTAGGTTCGGTGGAACCGACGCATTGGCGGCATTTCGATGTCGTTCCTCTGTTGGGAGCTTTGCGGTTGGAGACACGGCTTGTCGTTTATCTTTGCGTTCCTACGGTGTCCGCCACTGTCCAAGGTTGATCTTCCAGGGCGCTATGTACGACGTCGTCGGAGAGTCCAAGATGACGCCTTTTTTGGAGGCCGACCTAGTCCCGCCATCTTCTCTTTTGGTGGTGCGTCGGCAAAGGAGAGCTCTCTTGCAGATGTCGATCTTCGGAGGTATTCGGTGTGGAGCGAGACGCGGCTTTGAGGATTAGCTTTGGATAGGTTCTTTGTGTTGTAGTTGTATCTTTGGTGTTGGCTGGTCTTCGGATTAGCCGGGGTGGAGTTCGTTCTGCACTCGTTGTTCGCAGCGAGTTGTAGTCGTCTTGTACTAAAATTCTGCCTTCTATAAAGATATGGTACGCCTTTAACGTACTCTCGAAAAAAAAGTAGAGAGAAAACCATGTAGGACGTTGGCCGGCCGGCCGGCCGCGACGTATTGAAATTCCGGCGTATGTCTTCATTGGGGTCTTATGCATGCATGGTAAAGTGGAGCCGTGGAAGACTGAATAAGATGAGGTCAGCCTGCTGGTTTGATATGGGAACAATCCTAAATTAAACGTTGCCATGTACGAAATGACCTGTGTCTAACATACTAGGAAACAAATCAAATATTGTCCGATCTTGCTTCAAATGAAATATACTAACGGGTTACCCGAATTCTTTGGAAAAAATACCCGAGTTCTTGTGTGCGACTCCTGAGCGATCCAATGGCTACTGATCAGGGTGCCCAGACTCCTAGGTGCCCCTACAATTTTACCTATAGCTTATTATTTATTTGTATCTCATTCTTTTATAGTTGGCAAGAAAGCGGGACAGGATCTCAATCGAGGACCGCTTCAAAGCAATTGGCGAGGAATTGGCGGGATTTTTCCTTCGGGGCGTCATTCCTAGCTTCGCAGAGTACCACTATTAATGAAGATCTACATGTAATATATAGTTTGACTCGGAGTGTACCACTATGATAAATGTAATAGATAGTATGCCTCGGAGAGTACCACTATGCATGAAGATCGATCTTCATGCATGTACTACTTAATTTGCGATCTTATGCAATTACATGTGTTATATTATATGCACCAAGTTGAAGCCTCCTATACATGGCGGAGTATCCTGTTCGGTCGTGAGCTCTTGAAACGGGTTGTCCAGTGGGGCATTGTAGACGGTAGGACGGTGAAGATCACTTCGGATTACTGGATACCAGATCGGCCACCTTACTTGGTACGTCCAGTGAAGGAGATTCCTGATGTTGCTACTGTACATTGTATGATTGATGATCAGGTCCTGGGTCGTTGAAACTGTCTATGCTTTCTTTGATCAAGAAACATCTGACCAGATCATGCAATTACAGATTAGCAAGGAGGGAGAAGATTTTGTTCGCTGGCCTCATACAAAGAATGGTGTATATTCTATTAAGTCAGCTTACAATTTTGCTAGATCAGATAATTTCTTTGCTTCACGCAGTCGGCGGGGTGGAGGATCCTCATCTATGACTGCAAATGAAGAAAAACATTGGAAGATGGTCTGGAAAATTAAGGCGCCAGGCAAAATGAAAATACAGTTGTGGAGATTTGCACATGACTGTTTGCCGAGTGGTGTTCAAATGGTTCGGCACCATATTCCTACGACTGATATTTGTGTTTTCTGTGGAAGAGTGGAGGACGTTGAGCATACTTTCCTCCAATGTCAGTTCGCGAAGGAGGTATGGCGCCTTGTTAAAAATGCCTTCAGTATCCAGCTCAATCGCCGTGATTTTATGTCACCAAAGTTCTGGTTATTCAGTTTCCTTGAGCGAGCGTCTGAGCTAGAGGCTACGGTGTTGGCTGTCACTTGCTGGTATATTTGGGAAGCAAGAAATGATGTTCGTAATGACAAGCAGATTCCCGATCCGAAGTGTTCGAGCCTGAGGATAATATCGTATGTCCATATGATCGTTGAACATTGTTACAAGACCAACCCAGGTTTCAGGTGTGAGTCCAATAGAGTGCAGAAATGGACACCGCCGCCGGTTGGGGAGGTCCTGGTGAATGTTGACGCTGCTCTGTTCCTGGGCAGCAGCGGATGGCTGTGGGTGCAGCGTTCAGAGATCATGCGGGCGAGTGTGTCCTGGTTATTAGTGAACCTCTTCGAGGTTTCACTTGTCCGGAGATGGCTGAGGCCCTAACACTCCAGCGAGCGGTGATCGTCGCTGCTGAGAGGGGATTTGGCAAGGTGATTTTCGCCTCCGACTGTCTGTCTCTCATACAACGGATCTTATCGTCCACACCTGATCGCTCGTTGGTGGGAGCGGTGGTTGCTGATATCAAGCTGAAGAGCAGGAGCTTTTCTTCGGTCTTCTTCCGTCATGTTAAACGTTCATTGAATGAAGCGGCACATATTTTGGCTAGATCAGTTGATGTAACTAGCCTAGGTTTTATTTCAATTTCTGCTCCGGATTCTATCCGGAAAACTCTTTGTATTGATATTATGTGATCAATAAAGTGCCGTTTCTCTCACAAAAAAAGTTGATATGTATCACCTTGATCTTCATGTACTACATAAATCAAAATGCGTTTCTGGCGCATTGACGCAATATGAAACGGTCCGATAACCCTAAACACCTCCTAAAACCCTAAACCCTGAATTCTCTGCCGCGGCAGGGATTTATGCATTTTCTCTGCCGCGGCTGCCAACCTTTGGTACCGGTTCGTGTTACAAATAGGTACCAAAGGTCCCTAGCCCTGCGCTCTCCTGGGTGCCCACGTGGAAGCCTCTTTAATACCGGTTCGTAAGGAACCGGTACGGTGGGAGGGGGGGGGGGGGCTTTTGTCCCGAATCTTTTGTACCGGTTGCTTACCCGGTACAAAAGCCCCTCTGGAACCGGTATAGATGGTCCTTTTTCTACTAGTGCAAACAAGGTTATATGTGGGGCAAAACATATTCCTCTCCACCTATTCCAACCGTATACAGAACAAAGTAAACAAGTTGTGGTTCTCATAGTAATGAACGTATATCCAATGGCCGTGGTGAAAGGTCTAAACAAGTTTAATGAAGCACATCGATATAGTCCACTCGTCATGTTCACAGCTGTATGGAAATTAATCAAGCAAATTAGAACTGTCTACACCACCAAACATTGTCCATGATCAAATAAAATCTAAGAGTACTTAATACCATATTTTCACTAAAATAAAATGCGTCTATCCTATTTGTCCTACAACTACCAAAAAATAGACATATCATCACGGTTGTAGCAGCATGCAAAATAGGTAAATGCATGTTGTTTACCACATCTAATCATGCATTACCTAAAAATATATATTCCTATATTGTCAAAGAACCAAATCGGAAGGGAAGAGCCACATTCCATGCGTCCCCTGGTAGAAAGGCTTACGAAACCTTTTCAGGTTAGACAACTGAGTCTTTATGTTGAACACCTCGCCCGACTCGATAAAATAGATATCACCCTCAGCGACATCTCCACAAGGTGCAGAAATAGACTTGGAGAAGCGTCGGCTGATGAAGAGCGCTTGGCCGCTGCCCAGCTCATTAGCCATTGGCACCCATTTGCCTGTGTTAAGATCAGCTTGGAAAACTTCAACCCGTCGAATGGACTGCGGGGAAAGGTCTAGAGGGGTATACATCCTTGGTTTCACCATGAGGAGCTTCCCTCGTGACTCGACTAGGTGCCAGATAATGATTAAATCATCGGCTATGTTATCATGTGAGCAACTGGCAAAGTTGATGTTGATCCGACCATCATCATCATCATTTTCCACTTCGTGCCCGTTCTCATCATAATCATCCAATAGAACATTCAGCGCCTCTGTTGGCTGCTCAGCATCAGCCACAATTGCAACGTTTGCAAGTGCAACCTCCTCTTCTTCCTCATCATCATCGTCATCAACAGCTACCTCCTCCTCCTCCTCCTCCTCCTCGTCATCATCATCATCATCATCATCATCATCATCATCATCATCATCATCATCATCATCATCATCATCATCACTTTCAAGGTCGCTATTTTCATCATCAGATACCGGCCACCACTCATAACCTTCATAATCAAGTGGCTGCCGAATGACACGCCTTCCAACGGTAACCAGTGGACTTCCATCCTCATCTAATCCTAGATCAAAGGGGATGAGGTTCTCCGCCTTGGTGATGCCATAAAGTTTATCTCCAAGAAAGGCGATATCGACGATGTATATATACGGAGCTGATCGTGGTTCTGGCAGCCACACACCCTTTCCTGGTAGAATTACGATGAAAGGAGTATTCTCGTTGGTGGTGATGATGGCAATAAAATCATGTATGGTAGAGCGCATCAGGAACTTGCGGATATAGTACGCACGGTGGAGGGCTGCACCCAGCTCGGGCAGCGGGATGCTTTCGAGAGTGAAAACGTTGTGTAAAACATAGTTGCAATAACGGTAAGTTTGCTCGCCGTCCTCCAGGATTTGCTGGTAGGTGCTAAGGAGTAACCAGTCGTTGCTTGAGGCCTTGCAAGATGCTTTGTCAGGGATCGAAGCAAGGCGTTCCAAACGATCATTAGGCGGAGCGATGACTTCGCCGTCCCAGAGAACGATCCATGGTAGCTGTTGCGCTTGGGGCCCACGGCGGCGGACGGCCGAGTGCCATGTACGGCAGACGGCACGGCAGCGGGCACGGTCGGCTGGGTTAGGGAGTCCCGCGACGACGAGGTCTAGGACATCTAGTGGGAGGTCATCCCAGGACGCCATGAGAATCGATTACAATGATCGATGGATATTCAGCTTCAAAACGGGATGGCAGTACGTCCTCCAGAGCAGAAGGAACTTATTTCCAAGCCTTGCACGAGTGCGCATTTGGTCAGGACCTTATGGCGCCCTCACCTTATCTGCGGCCGTTGCTTCCTGTTGGAGATTGTGTGCTGTTGTTGACCAGTGTCCCCACTTTCCATGTATTGTACAAGAGGCTAGTAGTATGTACAGAGATCGGTGGTACTATAGCTTAGAATCTGTACCTGCTCATGCCCCACATGTAGTACCACCCGTCCTATTTAGGCTAACATAGAAGCAACCGGGTACACAACTCGTGCCCACCTATCCCCTTTTTACTTGCACATGTTAATTAGGATGCTTGAATTGTTTTACGATTTCAGCTCGATTCATATAGAATTTGGTTTTTTCGGCTGAATGAAAAATGTCCGTCTTCTTTTTTCGAACATAATACATGTAAATTTCGTCCGCTACATATTAAAGTTATTTAAAAATATGTGGAGAGTAACGATTAGCATAATTTGAGAGACCAGTTTTCTTTAGTGCGACACAAACGGACGCTGAACGACTATTTGCGTCCATGCGGTCAAAAAATGTGCATGCACCCTGTTTCAGTGGGGCGACGCACAGTGACCGGGGCGTCCGCGGAGACGCAAACGCAGCCTAAATATGCGGTACGCTTGCGTCTCTGCAGACGTTGCACGATCGCGCTAAGTGACCGCGTTGGTTGCATCCGGGCCTGCTAGGTCGGGACTAGGTAAGCAAAATAGTTTCTTATTACTATTAATTGGCTAAAAAGATCATCTTTACACATGGTTAGTCGAGTGAACCGTGAACCTAAAACTATAACGGTCGTACATACTCGCCGTCGCGCGACCTACCACTGCCGGGGTTACTCGCAGTCGCGCAGCCTACTACTGGCCGCATGAGGGGCCGGCGTCGTCGTTAAAGCGCGTCCGCCTGACGCACACCTTGCGCCGCGCACGCCGCCGATCGGACTCCTCGTCCTGCCGCCTCCAGCGTTCGAGGGCCTAGGCCAGAGAGGAGTCCTTTGCTCGGCTGAGAAGATATCCATGCATGTATAACATCATATTCAAATTAAAAATCGTTCAAGTGTTTGAGAAGTTCTTTGTTGCCAAGGTGAGAAGATACCCACGCATGTATCCTAGTGTAACTATCGGTGGTGTATATCTAACCTTGATTTTAGTAGTAACATCATAGTCAAGATCAAAAAATTGTCCCATAATATATCCATGCATGTGTCCCATAATATAGCCGTTGGTGGTGCATCGCTAACATGATTTTAATTGCAACATCATCGACAAATTGAAAAGTCTTCAATGCTCGAAACTTTCTAGGTAAGAATATAACCATGCATTTGTCTTGAAGTAACAAGGTATCCTTACACGTCGTCGTAAAATAACCATTCGATATGGTAATTGCGGTCGCAGATTTCCTATACCTGGCCCGCAAGGTGCTTTAGCCACCGAACAAAGTATCATTAACCTATATATGGCTCATAGGACGCTTTAGCCCTCCAAACAAGGTATCCAAGCATGTGTCTCTGAGTAACCCTAAACCGCGTGATAGATGAACCCAATGCAGTGATATCTCATAGTTGCCTGGTGAAGTACTTCTAATGTTGGCGAAGGTATCCTAAAGTTGTAATGTAGGTAACTACATCACCGTGGAACACGTTGGTATCCTAATATTGAGCCCGAGAAATTCTTTTTCGAGGTAATAAGACATCGAATCATGTGTCTCAAACTAACCATTGGTGGTGTATCTCTAACCATTATTTCAATAGTAATATCTTAGTTAAATCCATGTAGTAAATTATTCCAATGCATTGATATATTATGGTTGCCCGATGAAGTCATTTTGACGTTTGTGAAGGTATCCTAAAGTTGTAATATAGTTAACTACCTCGATGTGGAACACTTATGTAACCGTGTGGTAGATAAACTCTAAGGCATTGATATCGCAGTGTTCAATGGTCAGGTCCTTCAAATCATATATAACATCACTATAGATGCTCACTACGGTTGTGGTGTAAGGCTGCCGGGTTAGTTAGGCCCTTTGATCTTTGACGAAGGCATCCTAAAGATTTAGTGTAGATATTCTCCTTGACGTGGATATGAATTCGCCGTGAGCGCCAACTAAGATCATTTCTAGTTGTGACAAACCGTGGGCACCGACCCATAAGTAACCGTGTGATAGATGAACCCAATGCAGTGATACCTTATAAATGCCCGGTGAAGTCCTTCGAATGTTGGAAAAGGTATCCTAAAGTTGTAATGTAGGTAACCACCTCGAAGTGGAACACATTGGTATCCTAATATTGAGCCCGAGAAGTTCTTTTCGAGGTAATAAGATATCGAAGCGTGTGTCTCAAACTAACCTTTGGTTCTGTATCTCTAACCATTGTTTTAATAGTAATATTGCAGTTAAATCCATGTACTAAATGAATCCAATGCATTGATATCTTATGGTTTCCTGATGAAATCATTCTGATGTCTGTGTAGGTATCCTAAAGTTGTAATATAGTTAACTACCTCGATGTGGAACACATATGTAACCATGTGGTAGAGAAAATGTCTTATCCATTTGTATCCTTGCGAGCAACAAAAGTAACCGAGACCCTACGCGATAATAAAGTGATCCGACACTTGACACATAGTTACGAATACCCCGGATGCTATTTTTGCTGTCAAGGTATCCTCGCACACTCTGAAGACGATCCTATCCAATGTAATATCACCCACGGATAATCGCCATTCGATATGCATGACCCGGATGCTTACCTCGCGATCAAAAGGTATCCTCGCACATTATCCAAACGATCCTATCCGATGTACTATTCCTCATGCACGTGGTATCGTCGCGGTCATCTATAGTAACCACTTCTGTCCATTGGTATCTTTGCATGAAACAAAAGTAACCGAAATCCTACATAGTAACAAAGTGTTTCGACGCTTGACACATAGTACCACTTTGGTTCCTCGAAACCATTCGTTAAGACTGCCCCAAATGCTATATGCTTGCTATCAAGGTATCCTCGTACACTCTGAAAACGATCCTATCCGATGTATTATTGCCCGCCGATCAAGCCACGAAAGCAGGGTATACATGACCCCGGATGCTTTCATTGCGCGTAGGGTATCCTCGCACCACGTCAAAGGTATCCTATAAGACGGATAGTTGCGTCCGGTGCTTATACTTAACTTCGTATCAGTATGCCCATTGTATCCTTGCGCCTCACCTAGAGTAACTTTTATCGGCCATTTATAAATCCAGATGTTGCGCTAGTAACCATTCGGTATGCAATGTATCCTCGCCCACCGACCGAGTCACGAAAGTAGCCGTTCGATATGCATGACCTGAATGTTTAACTTGATGTCAAATATATCCTCGCACACTGTCAAAACAATCCTTACATATATATTATTCCTCGTGCACGTGGTATCGTCGCGGGTGATCTATAGTAACCACTTTTGTCCATTCGTATCTTTGCATGCAACCATACGATACGAATGCCCCCGGATGCTATCCTTGTTGTCAAGGTATCCTCGCACACTCTGAAAACGATCCTATCCGGTGTACTACCGTAGATCAATCATAGTATTACGGTATGCATGACCCGGATACTTACCTTGTTGTCAAAAGGTATCCCCGCACACTATAAAAACAATCGGCCTTTCCTACAGCAACATGTTGCGCTTGTAACCATTTGGTATGCAATGTATCCTCGCCCCCCTCCCCCGACCGAGTCACGAGAGTAGCCGTTCGATATGCATGACCCGGATGCTTACCTTGTTGTCAAAGGTATCCTCGCACACCATCAAAACGATCCTATCTGATGCACTATTCCCTCGTGCACGTGGTATCGTCGCGGGTCGTCTATAGTAACCACTTCCGTCCATTCGTATCTTTGCATGCAACAAAACTAACCGAAAACCTCCGCAATAACAAAGTGATCGACGCTTGACACATAGTAACACTTCAGTTGCTAGTAACCTTTCGATACGAATGCCCCCGGAAGCTATCCTTTCTGTCAAGGTATCCTCGCACACTCTGAAAGCGATCCTACCCGATGTGCTATTGCCGTCTGATCATCGTCGTTCGATATGCATGATCCGGATGCTTACCTTGCTGTTAAAAAAGGTATCCTCACACACTATCAAATCGATCCTATCCGATGTACTATTCCTCGTGCACGTGGTATTGTCGCGATCATATATAGTAACCACTTCTGCCCATTCGTATCTTTGGATGCAACACAACAAACTGAAACCGTACGCGATATCAAAGTAACCGATTGTCAAGGGTCATGTATAGTATCTACTTCTATCCATTCGTATCCTTGCGTGCAACAAAAGTAACCGAGACCCTACGCGATAATAAAGTGATCCGACACTTGACACATAGTAATCCTTTGCTAGTAACCATTCGTTACGAATGCCCCGGATGCTATTTTTGATGTCAAGGTATCCTCGCACACTCTGAAGACGATCCTATCCAAGGTAATATCGCCCACAGATCATCGTCATTCGATATGCATGACCCAGATGCTTACCTTGCGATCAAAAGGTATCCTCACATACTATCCAAACGATCCTATCCGATGTACTATTCCTCGTGCACGTGGTATCGTCGCGGTCATCTATAGTAACTACTTCTGTCCATTGGTATCTTGCATGGAACAAAAGTAATCGAAACCCTACGCAGTAACAAAGTGATCCTACGCTTGACACATAGTATCACTTCGGTTCCTCGAAACCATTCGTTACGACTGCCCAAGATGCCATCCTTGATGTCAAGGTATCCTCGCACACTCTGAAAACGATCCTATCCGATGTACTATCGCCCGTCGATCAAGCCACGAAAGCAGGGTATACATGACCCCCCGACGTGCAGGGTATCCTCGTACCACGTCAAAGGGATCCTATAAGATGGATAGTTGTGTCCATTGCCTATACTTAACTTCGTATCGGTATGCCCATTTGTATCCTTGCGCCTCACCTAGCGTAATTTTTATCGGCCATTTATAAAGCCAAATGTTGCGCTAGTAACTATTCGGTATGCAATGTATCCTCGCCCACGGAGCGAGTCACGAAAGTAGCCGTTCGATATGCATGACCTGGATGTGTACCTAGATATCAAATGTATCCTCGTACACTGTCCAAACGATCCTAAACTATGCACTATTTCTCGTGCACGTGGTATCGTCGCGGGTGATCTATAGTAACCATTTTTGTCCATTCGTATCTTTGCATGCAACCATACGATACGAATGCCCCCGGATGCTATCCTTGTTGTCAAGGTATCCTCGCACACTCTGAAAACGATCCTATCCGGTGTACTACCGAAGACCAAACATAGTCTTTCGGTATGCATGATCCGGAAACTTACCTTGCTGTCAACAGGTATCCTCGCACACTATAAAAACAATCGGTCATTCCTACAGCTACATGTTGCTCTAGTAACCATTCGGTATGCAATGTATACTCGCCCCCCCCCCCCCAGACCGAGTTACGAGATTAGCCGTTCGATATGCATGACCCGGATGCTTACCTTGTTGTCAAATGTATCCTCGCACACAATCAAAACGATCCTATGTGATGCACTATTCCCTCGTGCACGTGGTATCATCGCGGGTCGTCTATAGTAACCACTTCCGTCCATTCATATCTTTGCATGCAACAAAAGTAACCGAAACCCTCCGCAATAACAAAGTGAACGACGCTTGACATATAGTAACACTTCAGGTTGCTAGTAACCTTTCGATACGAATGCCGCCGGATGCTATCCTTGCTGTCAAGGTATCCTCGCACACTCTGAAAGCGATCCTACCCAATGTACTATCTCCGTCTGATCATCGTCATTCGATATGCATGATCCGCATGCTTACCTGTTAAAAAAAGGTATCCTCGCACACTATCAAAACGATCCTATCAGATGTACTATTCCTCGTGCACCTGGCATCGTCGCGGTCATTTATAGAAACCACTTCTGCCCATTTGTATCTTTGCATTGCAACAGAACGAACCGAAAACCGTACGCGATAACAAAGTAACCGATCGTCACGGGTCATGTATAGTATCTAATTCTATCAATTCGTATCCTTGCATGCAACAAAAGTAACCGAAATCCTACGCGATAACAAAGTGTTCCGACACTTGACACATAGTAATCCTTCGGTTGCTAGTAACCATTCGTTACAAATGCCCCGGATGCTATCCTTGTTGTCAAGGTATCCTCGCACACTCTGAAAACAATCCTATCCAAGGTAACATCGCCCACGACCCGGATGCTTACCTTGCGATCAAAAGGTATCCTCACACACTATCCAAACGATCACATCGGATCCGATGTATTATTCCTCATGCATGTGGTATCGTCGCGGTCATCTATAGTAACCACTTCTGTCCATTGGTATCTTTGCATGGAACAAAAGTAACCGAAACCATACGCAGTAACAAAGTGTTTCGACGCTTGACACATAGTACCACTTCGGTTCCTCGAAACCATTCGCTAAGACTACCCCGGATGCTATCCTTGCTGTCAAGGTATCCTAGCACACTCTGAAAACGATCCTATCCGATGTACTATCGCCCACCGATCAAGCCACGAAAGCACGGTATACATGACCACCGGATGCTTTCATTGCGCGCAGGGTATCCTCATACCACGTCAAAGGGATCCTATAAGACAGATAGTTGCGTCTGTTGCCTATACTTAACTTCTTATCGGTATGCCCATTGTATCCTTGCGCCTCACCTAGAGTAACTTTTATCGGCCATTTATAAAGCCATATGTTGCGCTAGTAACCATTCGGTATGCAATGTATCCTCGCCCACCGACCGAGTAACGAAAGTAGCCGTTCGATATGCATGACCCGGATGTTTACCTTGATGTCAAAATGTATCCTCGCACACCGTCAAAAAGATCCTAACCTATGTACTATTCCTCGTGCACGTGGTATCGTCGCGGGTGATCTATAGTAACCAGTTTTGTCCATTCGTATGTTTGCATGCAACCATACGATACGAATGCCCCCGGATGCTATATCCGGTGTACTATCGCCGTCTGATCATTGTCGTTCGATATGCATGATCCGGATGCTTACCTTGCTGTCAAAAAAAGTATCCTCGCACACTATCAAAACGATCATATCCGATGTACTATTCCTCGTGCACCTAGTATCGTCGCGGTCATCTATAGTAACCACTTCTGCCCATTCGTATCTTTGCATTGCAACAGAACGAACCGAAACCGTACGCGATAACAAAGTAACCGATCGTCACGGGTCATGTATATTATCCACTTCTATCCATTTGTGTCCTTGCGTGCAACAAAAGTAACCAAAACCCTAGGCGATAACAAAGTGATCCGACACTTGACACATAGTAATCCTTCGGTTGCTAGTAACCATTCGTTACGAATGCCCCGGATGCTATCCTTGTTGTCAAGGTATCCTCGCACACTCTGAAAACAATCCTATCCAAGGTTAATTCTTGACTACCCGTATCTTATTCCAAAACCAATCTCCCATGAGTAAATATTGTAAAAATCAAATGCTTCAGGCAGCGAATCAAACTCCATCCCTAACTCTGGTTCAATTACAGCGTCAGAGATCCCGTCCCTGCATCGCCTCATAGCTTTCTCTAGTGCACTCTTCCTTCCTGAACTTGCGGGCCTAGAATCGGGGATTTCTCCACGGAAGAACCTGTATAAAAATTGGAAGAAGAATCAGGCTCTGAGCTGAAAACTGATTAAGTAGTTAATGGGGAATGTATTTTGGGGAAAACAAAGCTGTCCTTCGGCTAACATGCCAGGCACATTCCTTGGCCCGGGGCCTGGCATGTGCAATGTTATAATATAAGTTATGAAAACAAATTAGCTATTAATATATTGCCTAACTTCATCATGGTCAATGATATTGGCGATATGACATTCACATAGTGTCAGGACAACATCTGAAAAGGATTTCTTCTCATGACAAAAGGGGCTCTTGAATTCCAACTATTGTCTGATGTGCTCTGTTCTACACCATCTGCAATGCAAGCAAAAATCATTTGAAACCACATAGAATGCACACAACCTGAATTTGTATAGATGGCAACTTTTATCGGCTAGTGGTACATACGACTTCCGGCAAGAGCACTGTTTAACCTAATCAATTAATCGTCGGCATACTAACCGAAAAAATTATTCAGGCAAAAAATGCCAGGTACATTTCTTGGTAAGGAAACTGGGCGAGTGCTATGTTAGGCTATCAGTTAGTTCAACGGCTGTAGACAATCATTTTTTTCCTAACTTCGTCATGATCGTAAAAACACTGGATACATGCCATATTCGGATAGTACCAAAGACAAGCGATCAACCTTGATTTGATTACCAAATGAATGCTCCTATTCTCAATATTTTGTTGTAGGTGTTCTGTTGTAGACCATTTGTAAAACACAAAATTCAGCTCTATAAAATAACGCATAAAATGCCCCCACACCCTTTGTATAGATGGCAACTTTTATCAGTTGACGCATCAGGTAACTTGTTGCTACAACATTTCCTATCTTAATGAATTACTTGTCGGATACACCCAAACATTTTATCAGCCAAAAAAGGTTGACTGATGATAGTATCTGCATCTAGACACATATATCTTATAATGAGTAGAGCATGTTCATATCACCTAATACCTGCGGTCAGGGATTTTGTGGAACGTAATATAATCCATTTTTGAATTTTGTATGCCACAACTTTAAAATACAACAGCTCCAGTAAGTTAAAAAGACAAGCTACACACTGAAATAATTCCGATAATAGTATCCCATTGATACAGCCATGATCCTTGGGTGTCACAATCCATCGGTGGCTGAATTAGCAGACCACATAAGGCAGTTAGACGGCAAATCAATAGCCTGGATTCTAATAGCTTTGCAAAACAAAAATAAAAATATACACTAACAATATCAACAAGACACAATCCCGAATACATTATAATGTGCAGAACTACTTTCGTAAAAAGATGTGCAGAAACTCAACTTTGATGTAGTCCTGAATTTGTGTATCTGGTCACTCTAATTTCAGGAGATTGTTTTGGACATACGAATGTATTAATTTTAGAACTTGCAAGTCTGACTGTCAGTTGGTGCCAGTCAACAACTAAGCCATTCCTTTGTTCTTCAAGAGACTCTATTATTCCAATAATTTGTTTCCAAGCATTTCATGTTTTGTCATGTCTAATTTGGCACCTAATTTTATGCGTGACTGCCGACTGTGTCATACTCCAGTTTACACCTTTGCACATACATATATGAAGTGCACGTTTATGGAGCTGCACCCAGAGATACTACTGACTTTAGGTTCAGATTCCGCCGGGGAGAAATACCAGATTATTGTTCAGGTCCCGCCGGGGAGAGATATTAGAGCACTCATGGGCACAAATGGAAAAAGTCGTAAGCAGTACAAACAGATTGGAAACGCTATAACAACCATCTATTTCTTGCCAAAAAAGATCACAGGAAGCAGAATGCCCCTCTAATACACACAGTGCTTCCAGGTAAATTACTCTAATAATACCAACGAAGTACATCTCATGTACAAATCAAGAAAACAATTAATACGTGCATAAAAATGAGCTTCTGCATACTACTGTAAGATAGAGCCTCAATTCTGTTCACACGAGTAATAATAGGCTAACATTACTCAGCTATCACCAAATTCTCTGTCAGATTGAAAATTGCGTCGGCTCCACTGGTTTGGCTTTTCTAGTTCAAAAATTTATAAGAGGTAGAACAAAACTACCAAACGGATTAACTGTATTATCTCAATTAAGGCATTAATACGCAACCGACATTGCATTGTTGACTGTGAACGTGTACTTTATATATAACCACTTATCTTCAGACGGTCTATTAGTGTCTGTACTTCACAAGGCAGATGTAAAATATATGGTACTTGTCAACAATTTTCAGTTATCTGCCAAAACTGAAGTAGTTTCAGGCATTGGGCAAAGCACCGTATCAACTAAGCCTTTCAGATAATTCTATCATAAATTATACAGCTACAAAAAGTAAGCATGAATCGTTTCGAAAAGCAAGAATGACGCAAAACTTTCGGGCAACTGACCTCTGCTTCCAGGTGCGCTCTGATGGAGGGGACTCGGTTGAGGTTGGCATATGCGAATCAGCAGGCAATGGTGATTCATTCTGCAACTCTGCTGCGGGGGGGGGGGGGGGACTCGACGGCATCGGGGATTGGCTCGTTGCTGCAGACTCCGTCCTCCCCGATACCGGCGTGCAATGGAACATACGCTCGCTCGCTGAAGTCAGAACCAAAACTGGACGGAGAAGTGCGGGCGCTCGTCTCGGAAGAATGAATCGGAAAGGTCGGTAACCAATCAGGCGTAAACTCGATTCCTGGCCCAGACAATCTGGTACAAAAATGGGCAAAATCAAACAGGAGAGGTGCCAAAAGACGTCAGGGGAGAGGGGAGGGGGGAGGGATGGGGCGGGATTTCAGGTCTAACCTGATGAGCAGGTCCGTGAACCCCTCCGATTCTCCGCCAATCATCATGTATTAGCGCGCTGGCCGGCTTGAATCTCCCAGATGTGCACGGCCTCGCCGCCCCGCTCCAGTGAGGGATCTGCCGGCTCCTCGCCCGCCCCGCTGTTCATCGTCCCTCGCGCCGGTGGCGGCGCCGCCTCGACGACGGTCCTCGCGCGGGAGACGCCGCCTCGTCGCCCTGTGGCCGCCTCGCCGGTCGTCCCGTGGCGCCGCGCCGGTGCACGACCTCGCCGACCTACTCCCAGATGCGACAAACAGCGAGGTCAGCCGGACCGACGAGGAGGGAGGAAGGGGATGGGTAGCTGGAGATTCAAAATTGAAATGTAAAGGTGGGGGCAGAGGCTGGGGGAGTCCGGGCAGCTCCATCCCGTCGCCGAACTGCGCGGCAGGCAGGAAGGACGGCGAGGACGCTGTGTATCCGCCGGCGAGATGTCCTTTGGCACGCGCGTATTGCTAGGAAGCCTAGGCGTATGAGCAGAGCGGTAGGGGTCAACCGCCCGTTTTGGTGGGCCCAGATGCGCGAATCTCCAACAAACCGGACGGTATGGATTAGGGACGGACGCCATAAGGTCCTGTAATTGTATTTACCGGCCTTGCACCTTGCACAAACATAATTATGCACGTCTCCGGCAATCTTTTGTACGGAGTAGTTTGCATCGGCGTCCATGTAATAACTCATATATATATCCCTCATGCACGATTTGTTCTCCCCTAATTCTAAACTAGGACACCCACGTTTCCTACTATAGAAACTAACCTGTATTAACACAACTCTAATTTTAATACGACTAGGACAAGATTATTATTTCTAACAATACTCAGCCCGGTTGGTTTAATAGGGTTGCGCCACTTGCGGATGGCAATGGTGGGTAATTTCTCTCTAAGTTCAGGGGTAAATAGGTAAAACAGCGATGACGTACCACGGTTGCATTGCAATCTATACCTAATCTTTACCTACTAATAAAGGAAAGAAGGTTTCTCCCCCTATTTTTCGTCCGTTTTTTATTTGCCCCCCTTTTCTATAAGAATTACAGGGCACTGCCACCGCCAAGTTATGTACCTGCCTGTACATCGCGGCCTCCCGTTCTGCGAGATCCTTATTTACACGCGTACTTCATGGACCTTGGCCCGGCCCAACGTGCGTGCTCCATCGCCAGCTTAGATTGACGCCTTGACGGTATCGATTTGTGAACGTGCAAAAGGCGTGCGACCTAAACGCGGACTACAAGACGCCACACCTCGGAGGCGAGGTGCCATCTGATCGCCGCCGCCAGCCTGATGCATACCGTCGTCGCTGCCAAAGAAGACACGGCCGGTGATGTTCCACGAGAGTATAACTCAGTATATATACTGCCCAATTCCTTTTTAGTTCGCTGAGTGCTCCAAGCTGGTGCTTGTGCCCGTGCGCGATTTCGATCGGAATTTGTACTGCGCTGCTCATTAGTCGGCCTGGCCCAGCTTCCCCTCCTTGGCTTCCGCCTTCCAGGCGATGGACCTGAAGGATCCCCAACCTACGTCAGGCACGAGTTCACAAGAACACGAGTAGTTGCACTGCAGAAAACCCGGAAAACTGAAGTGACACACGACGGTTTCCATCGTTCTCCTATTCTCCAGATCGGTCATGCCACCAAGGACTTGGCGACGACCACGCCGCGGCCGCATCGACAACCATCCCAGGACCTCGCCGGTGAGGTCAGGATGCAAGGGTACGCCAGTGGTATATACACAAGGGATAGAACCAGGACAAGCCGTATGCTTTTGAAACCAGATCGGATCGAACAAATTCGTCGACTCACCGTTCCGGCGTGGCTAATCTTCACTGCAACATCGCCGACGCGACCCGGCGCGAGACAGCCCTTCGACGCAAAGGCTAGCCGGCGTGGCAGGCCGCGGATTGCTGTAGACGGGCAGCCTTGGCGGCGTGGCCGCAGCAGCCCGCGGCGGCGGTGGTTCCCTCTCTGGATCAAAGGAAGTTCCCCCGTGCGTTTTATTTGTTGTGCGCAGCAGATCGACCGCCGAGTGCTAGGGTTCAACCACGTCGCCGCTCTTCGCGTGCGTCCCGCAGCCTCGCACCACCGTGTTCCTTTGATTCGGCCACCACTATCGTGGCCCACTACCGCCAGGCACCACCATGGCACCTCGCAGCACTGCATCCAACAATTTCCATGTTGTAGCTGGACATGATCTATGGCTTCTTCGTTTGTTGTTTCTCCTCTGGCCTCTGCCTTCAAACCCATATCGCCCCTTTGGCTGGTCTGGTGCCTCGACTCCCAGTGAGAGCATGCTGATCCAGTACAACCACGGTGGTATTTTGGTCAGACGATCATGTCTGTTGTTAGCTTTTTTTATTTAGTGTGCAGGCCAGACATTCAGTCCCGAGCTCTGAACATGCAGAGTAGTGCCAGGCCTCCAGTTACTCCCACCGCTATAAAATTCAGCACACATCGATCATGCCGTGTTGATTGGAACATTGTGCAAAAATCCATTGGTGGCCGCCATGTCCTTGCTGTCTCATCGGGAAGGCTGGTCAGGGAGCCGGAGGAGCCATCATCTGGCTGATGGTTAGTTTTTCTTTCATTTTTCGGTCAAAGATATCTAGCTCACGTTTGTTTGTGTTTTTTTGACTAAAATCTAGCTCATATTTAATTTGCTTCACACTTTCAGCTTTTAATTCATGTCAATTTGTAATATGCAAATTATACTTGATTTTGTTGCATCGGTTGTTTTTATTATGTGTTGCGCTGGTCTCGAACTCTAAATCGGTGACACCACCACCCGGTTGTTGCAGTCCTATCGCCTTCGTGCCGTGGAGACAAGGCCCTGAACATGATCTTTAGTGTCAACGACTAACCCTCTCCATCTCGACTTGTATTCGTCAACAAGTCGTTTGTCAAACATTACTCGCAAGCTTTCGGAGCCACAAACACACAAGATGGCCAGGGAGTCAGAGCGGGTACCTGCGCAACCACAAGCGCAATAAAGGCTATGTCCACTTCGTCAACTAGATGACGGTTGTGGCAGCTGCTGCCGCAAAGTACTAGCATAGTTTCAGGGAAACATGCACATATAAGATTTTTTTCATCCCGATGCAACGTACGGGCAATTTTTCCTAGTAATATAATAAAGGAGCTAAGGTTTGTGCCAAAATTTTCGTCCAACTTTTTGTTGGACGGTTTTACCCTCCCACCAAAATACATAATACAGCAAAATACCCTTGTACCGGTTCGTTCTTTTCGGCTCCTCTAACCGAGCAGAGAACTGCTCTTCCCCGCGCATCCCAGCGTTCAGCGCTCCTCGTGCGCCTATCCCGACGCCGGCCAGGTCCTCGCCGACCACCAGCGCCGTTCCTGCGCGTCTCCCTCCGCCGTCCAGGCCCTCGCCAACCGCCAGCGCTCCTCAGGCCAGACCTTCGCCCCCAGCGCCCCTCCTGCGCGCCTCCCGCCGCCGGCCAGGCCCGCCGTGCGGGTGTACAACCATGTGCTCGATGTGCTGCTCCGGAAGATTAGGCGGAGGAAGGACAAGCGGTGGAGCCGAACGTACAACCTGCTCATGAAGGTTGTTGTTTGAGAACGATCGGGTCAACGCCACGCGCAGGATGCTCGATTAAATGGCTCAATGGCACAACATCAGCTGCAGCCAGTCCTGCTCGTGACGGCGTATCCCGTCCTGTGTGCGAGAGCGTCATTGTGAAAATAGGCGGGCTGAGCCTCCATGAGCACTCGAGGGCGAGCTCGGCTGATCCTAGCAGTTGCCGGTTAGGTCCAATCCCCCATTTTGCTTGACACCGAACAACGCGCCTCATCTGCCTACTTCCACATCACACAATAGTTCAACGAGATTTGGAACGATATGCTGGCAGTCTATCTGATGCAACAGATCGACTGGGCGGTCTTTCTTCTCAACGAGATGCGGGACAGCGGGAGCGAATCTAAATCTTCTCGTGAACTTACACTGTATTATGGGCATACTGAATTAGTCGTATCTTGGCTAAAGTACCAGCTTAAAAAAATGATGCAGTTTCTAAGCTACAGGTAAACGTACATATCCAGAATCTTCTCCTGAATTGCCTGCTGAATATTTGGAGAGATGTAGTTACCTGCCACGAGTAGCTGCCTTGGAATGCAAGCAAGCCAAGTTGTTGTATCAAACGCTGGAGCTAATTGCTCGTGTCTAACTGAGAGTTGCTAACTGGAAGAGCTGCTTGCGCTGCTTCTGTCTCTAATCCCGCATGGGCCACCGGGCACGTTGCTATTTTGGTGGGCCTGGTACCGACGTCAACCAATTGGATCCGTTGCTACGTAAAAAGATGCTTCGGTTAGTCCCACCTCGCTACGTTACAGGGACTTCCACCAGTTTATATACGATAAGTTTGTGGATATGAACAAGCCAATGAAGGACGGCTAGAGAGATCAGAGAAGCTCAGATGGAACTATGGAAGAAAGGCCGCGCTGAACGGAAATCGGGAATCGGGAAGTATGAGGTGTGCCGAGACATAAACTAGAGCGAGATTTGAGCCTCGATGGACGAGGTGACCTGCCTGCTTGCCGGAGGAGCACACACGCTCGGTGGGCTCGTCGCGAGTGGCGGCGCTGGGTGGAAAATCGACCGACCGAAACGAGCTTCCTCGCCAACAGCCGGTTGCCAGATGCACCAAAGACAAAGGAAGAAAAAAAAAAGCACGGCTCGTCGGGATCGGCTGGGGTAGTGGGCTTCCGCTGCCACGCGAGAACGCCCAAGAGAAACGGGCTGTTTTTTCTACTGCAGGCCATCGCTGTTGGGTGCACATGTACGACTGTACAGTAGATTTGATTAGACTATGAGATAAATTAATTTGGTTTCCCTTATAATTTTTTTATTCACCTTCCTAAGTGTGTGTTGTAGATTTGATTAGACTATGAGATAAATCATGGAGTACCTCAGCTTTAGAATTTTGTTATTACCATACGAGTAAATTTGAGGCAAAATATTGAGGCAAAATTTGAGATGTTTGTGCCGTAGAAGCTAATGACCTGATGAATTTTTTTTTTGCCTGCAAGGATCTACGTTTTTTGAGCACCTTTTTTGTTTTTTCCTAACTATAGCCATCATACCTATATTTTTTTTGTATAAGAAGACTGCCCGGTGCAGTAACTACTTGGTATTACCGGAGTATTTTGACTATATATTTATATTTTTCCTACAATTTAGAACTTGAATTATTGAT
>NC_061508.1:122943287-123017420 GCF_022539505.1 Lolium rigidum
TAGTGGATGCTTCTCATATGGCCAAAGGCCTGATATGATGTTGGTTATTATGATGGATGCAGACTACCTTCTCTTAATGTTATATATGTTAACATATCACTTTCTTTGGTAAGAAAGTAAAAGACGGGCAATTAAGGATTTCATGTTATTTGTTTATTTAATGTAGGACTTCATGTTATCTATACCTAATAATAAAGGAGCTAAGGTTTCTGCCAAAAAGTTTCGTCAACGCTTTTTTTGGGACCGTTTTGTCCTCCCACCAAACCGCATAATACAAACAATTGCCACGCTATACCGTTTCGCAGGAAAATTCGTTGGGGAAAGAAGCTGCGGTGATGGGCATCGGGGCGGCGGGCATCGTTCCTGGGTAAAGCTACGGACCGAACGGCCCAATTGACCAGCAAAGAAACTATCGGGACGATTTACTAGCACGGAACAGATTATCAATCTGACTCTACACCTATGTATAGTCCCACCTCGCTCCCGTATAAGAAATCCCACCAGTTTATATCCCTACGTTTTCTGGATTGTAACAAGCCATTACCAGCAACATCATTCTCTGATCTAAAGATGTAATGTGGGAGCGGATTTAAAAGAGGAATTGCAAGGGCTTGTGGCATGAGGAAGGAAACGAAAACAAATTAAAGAGGGAGGAAGGAAGGAAGGAAGGAAGGAAAGCTGAGGAAAGCCGAATCAAAGGAGAAATTGCAAAAAAATACTCGCCGGTGGTGGAGAGGAAGAAAGATACGGGGCGACCACCTGGGAGAGATTGAACGGCACCCGAGCAAACAGCGATTGGCGGCGGACTGTGCAAGCCGTGGCAAAGCGAATCGTTCGCCGTGACCTCCAGCGAACCTAAATCGGATGGGGGAGTGTGGTGGAGTGGGCAACCAGCGACAGCTAAATCGATTGGCGGCGGACTGTGCAAGCAGTGGCAAACCAAAGAAAGGGAGCTTCGAGCGCCCTGCGCTGTACGGCCTCCTTAGGTGAAAGGATAAGAAGAAAATGAGTGGCATAGGAGGTGTCGCATGCTTCCTGTGAGCCATTGTGTTTGTTTTCATATTTTAATGTCACAGCTAAATGGATGACAATGGATGTAGTTTTATATCTTGGTAGCATGTAAATTAGAGTATATTTGGGGAGAACTTTTGTAATACAATTAAATTGAATTAATTTAACCACCACCGTATATTGATGTGGCACTACCTCATGTACGGTGTAGCGTGATGGTTCAGCCGCGTCTCCCAAACAATTTTCCAAAGGATTTTAAGCCGGATATATTTTCGGTTTCAGTGGCGCGCCTTAAAGCTTTCTTCCGCCCGACGCAGTTAATATGGTGTCTGGCGTCCCGAGCCCGTCTCCGGTCACAGCAAGAATCGAGGCGGGGAGTGGCAGACCCAACGCGTCATTGACACGGAAGTCTAAAACTCGTCGCCTACCTCTGGTCAAACGACGTTAATGGTCTGGCGTGTTTCCTAGGCGGCGCAGTGAAGCGTCCCGTCGCCCATGCCCGCGCGGCCATCCGCGCCAGTTTTATTGCTGCCAACGCCCCCGCTGCCGCTTCGCCTGTCGCCGATGTTCAAAAGGTCGCCCCTCCTTCCTTGTCATCTCTTCCACATACCATCCTCGGCGCTCTCGACAGCTCCTCCTTCCTTCACGTCACCTTCCTAATCCGACAATGTCGTCGTCCCACAAGAGCGTGCTCCCTGTGAATGGCTTCGAGCGCGGCAGCCTCACGGTGACAGAGGCGTGGCGTTGTACTATGCGCGGTACCCTGTACCGCTGGACATTTGAGCGACGCGATCAGCACCCAGCGCGCTTGCCTCAACGTTGAGGAACGCGCCGATCCCACCTAGGCCCCCACCAGCAACGACGACTGGTGGGCGGACTTCTTCCAGGCGCAGTACGACGCCGACCTGAACAGCACCGACGACCTCGTCGGCCATAGGAACACATGGAACAAGGAGAGGCGCGCCCTTTTCTGGGGCGTTCCCGGGCGCACCCTCTCGGCCGTCGTCGATGGCATCAACAACGGCGCCCCGCGGCTGGAGATGCCACCTTCTCCGCCGCCATCTCCTCCGGCTTCGGTACACTAGCAACCGAGAATAACATACTCGTTATCCTCGAACTCTTCTTCTTCGAGTCTGGCTCGGTCGGCGCCTTCATCCCACCGTGCCACGACGTACATCATGCCGAAGCGCGAGGTGGAGGAGCCCGAGTACGCGACGCGCCGGTGATTCGGAGGCACGGCAACAACGACATCACTATCACCGAGCCAGCACGGCAGCAACAGAGGCACACCGGCGGCGCCCTCCTCATTCTGAAACCGGAGGTGAAGGAGGAACTGAACGACGAGGAAGCGGCGAAGGCCGCGCAGATGGCAGAGTACGAGCTGCGGCAGTGCCTCATCGCCAACGGGGTTGCCCAGGGTTGCACCCGGCGTTCATGGCGTCCTTGAACGATAAGGACGTCTGGAGGGGCGACATCGACGAGGCGATCGCCATGTCCATCCGCGACACTGGGATTCCACTCGTCGACCTCACCGACGACGACGAATGGGCCCAGCGACGCGGTGATGGACGAGCCCGTCGACAAGCCCGACGAGCGCGACAAGCAGGACGTCACCGACGATGCCTTGTACAACTTCCACCAGTACTATAACGCCTCTGGGCACCGCAAGTACTACTAGATTAGGGTATAGGTTTAAATTTCATCGAATTTCGTGAATTTGACTGTTTTCGATTAAACTTTAAAAATCTCATTTTCTGCACCACAAAGAAAAAAAGCGTCCCCAAAAACTAAATTCGGTGTTGTTTAGGGAACACTTTGGAGGACGCGGCTGGCGATGCTCTTATACCGAGAAAAGAATACACAATGTGCCACAATGGCATATCAGTGATGGACTTTCAAAATTGATTAGGATGGTGACTAAGAGGACAAGTGTCAACACAAATAGTTTACATAAGGCATTTAAATATTTATTTATCCCGATGCAAAGCACGGGCATGATGCCGTAGCAACGCACGGATTTTGTCCTAGTCTATACCTATATACCTAATAATAAAGAAAATAATGTTTCCTTGGTTTGGTTTCATCATAATGCGCTTTCATCCGCCATGAAAGACGTGTTCGTCCGCTTGTGTTGATCGCTAATTTCAGTCGTTCCCGATCATTTGGTATCGTACCGTATTTGGAAGGCTAAATACGTCGGGCTCAATTTCAGCAGGGAGAGATCGTGTCACACTTGAACTCGAGCCTGAAAGATCCATATATACCGCTGTGATTATCCCCACTTTCCGCGCCGCAGCCGGCGAACGCTGCCCCTGCTATAGTCGTGGCCCCTAGGACAGCACCGTCAAAGAACACAGCAATGGTGGAGCTCAAATCGCCGGCGCCCTTGCCAAGCTTTTCGAGTTCAACTTCATCGGTTGGATGCCGTCCCAGGCTTCCGTCGAAGCAGACTTCGATCCGAGTTAAAACAGCCTAGCTAGCCAGGGCGATCTCCCTCACGAAATCGATGGGCGAGACAACGACATCCTGGCTCAAGTCCTCAGTAGCCGTCTTCCAGCTTAGAGCGCCTGACACGTCGCTGCATCAAAATCGGGGACGCTAGCATCGCGCCGCTCCCCGACGGGGCGCTTGGATTCTCCGGGCCGGATCTTCGTGGCGACGGGGGCTGCTCCAGGAGGCAACGCTGGGTTTCGCCATGGCCATGCCAGAGAGGAGATTTATTACTTCGAGGTCCGAGCGATTTTGCTTCATACCTTGACAAAGAAAAACCTGATCGAAGTGGTTTTCTTCCATCGTGAAGGAACAGCCTCCATGTATACGTAGTAAAATCGGAGCGGAGTGCAGCAGCCTTAGCACGTCCCCGTTTTCGTGCCGCCAGCTAGAGTTGGCCCCAATCTGAGGATAGCATACAAATCTTTGGTGGCCAATCTGGCTGGCAAGGTGGTTTGTTTGGGTATGCTGAGACAGATTTGACTGATTTCTTCGGCAATTTCGGCCGAGTGTGACTTTAGGTCAGGCAGAGGCCAACTTCCAGCATTTTATAATGATGAGATGATATGGCTGAAGCGGAGAAAAATCATAAGCGTGCAGCCATCATGGACAAGTACATCTTACATGATATGTTTCAGAGGGCTGATCGATTTTTTGCTGGCCAGTGCTCTTGGCCGCGTGGCTAAACCTGAAATCAAAGCCAGCTAGAACGTATAGATGGATTCATATATTGTTATGGAGGCTAGCAGATAATATGTGCATCGTCTGATGCCGTCGATTGAGTATTTTGAGTAGCTAGGCCATCTTATTCTCCATCCACGGAGCTCGACCGTGCTCACCTGAGTAGCGGACAAACTACTACGAGGAGGCATCTAGCAAATCTTTGCTAATACAGGCTATGATTGCCCCGGTGGAGCTCACAACATGTGTAACAGGAAGTACACTTTTTTGAGATCTATGGGTTTGTGTACACATGTTGTATGTGCAAATGTCGTATAAAATTTATTTTTGTGGTACATGGATAAGAGTAGTTTATGTTTAGTGCTTAGATGCACAATCAAGCTAACCTAAGCTAATAAAGAATTTATGTCTACGATGATTGGATGGAAATTTTCTTATGTTCGGCCTTGCTAAGCAAACACTGATTTTCTCCATGAGCAAATTCTATTTTATTTAGTGCTCTTCCATGTAATCTAATGATAAATAACTTTGCATGATATTTTCATACTTCTTTGATATATACATGATGCACATAGAGATGATTGGAAAGGAAATCGTATGATATACAAATAAGCGAACTAAGGCTGGTTTAAGCGGGGAGTTTGGCGCAAAAAAATGGGCCGTGCCAAAAAAAAAATTTCTGAAGATTATTTTTATGTTTCCCGTTGCAAAGCACAGGCAATTTTCCTAGTTTAATATTAAAGATATTGCCAGGGCACTGTGTTGTCTTACACAGTGCTCCCCGCTTGTACCCGTCGGATCTCCATCTAACGGTTCACCTGAAACGTTGAGTGGTTCATGTGCTGCACGTGGGACAGGCTGTAAGCAGTAAGGGTGTGTTTGGCAGCCCGTATCAACCCAGAATTTCCCATCTCAACAGAGATTTTTGGCCATACCTATGTTTGTTAGCCCGGGTGAACACAGATGAGCTATGCCCACCTCATACAGAAAATGCCCCTCAGCCTGGCCCGGTTGTGAAGCTCAAATCGAGCTTCACAGTCCAGCCGAGCTGAGTCCATCCCGCAAACCTCCTCGGGGCCCCACCAGCGAACCCCCAGACCCCAGCCCGGTCTCGTCATTTCTTCTCGAACGAAAGGAACGGAAAGTGGCCTCGCTCCCGTACCCGTCCCCAGGCCGTCGCCCGTCACCACGACCTGGCCGCCCGCCGGCCGCCGCCCGCCCCCACCCCCTTCCCTGGCCTCCCTGGACACCGCTCGCCGCCCGCCGCTACTCCCTGGTCGGCGCCTGCCGCCCCTGGACGCCGCCTGCCGCCCCTGGACGCAGCTCCCGCAAGAAAGCCCCGCCGCCTGATACGTCTCCGACGTATCGATAATTTCTTATGTTCCATGCCACATTATTGATGATATCTACATGTTTTATGCACACTTTATGTCATATTCGTGCATTTTCTGGAACTAACCTATTAACAAGATGCCGAAGTGCCAGTTCCTGTTTTCTGCTATTTTTGGTTTCAGAAATCCTAGTAACGAAATATTCTCGAAATGGACGAAATCAACGCCCAGGTTCCTATTTTGCCCGGAAGCATCCAGAACACCCGAGAGCCGCCAGAGGGGGGCCACAGGGCCCCAGATGATAGGGTGGCGCGGCCCACCCCCGGCCGCGCGGCCCTATGGTGTCGTCGCCCCTTCGACCTTCTGACGCCGCCTCTTCGCCTATTTAAAGGTCCCTGACCTAAAACCTCCACACGAAAAACCACGGTACGAGAAACCTTCCGAGCCGCCGCCATCGCGAAGCCAAGATCCGGGGGACAGGAGTCTCTGTTCCGGCACGCCGCCGGGACGGGGAAGTGCCCCGGAAGGCTTCTCCATCGACACCACCGCCATCTCCATCAACGCTGCTGTCTCCCATGAGGAGGGAGTAGTTCTCCATCGAGGCTCGGGGCTGTACCGGTAGCTATGTGGTTCATCTCTCTCCTATGTACTTCAATACAATAATCTCATGAGCTGCCTTACATGATTGAGATTCATATGATGATGCTTGTAATCTAGATGTCATTATGCTAGTCAAGTGAATTTTACTTATGTGATCTCCGGAGACTCCTTGTCCCACGTGTGTAAAGGTGACAGTGTGTGCACCGTGTGGGTCTCTTAGGCTATATTTCACAGAATACTTATTCACAGTTATGAATGGCGTAGTGAAGTGCTTATTTATATCCCTTTATGATTGCAATGTGTTTTGTATCACAATTTATCCATGTGCTACTCTAGTGATGTTATTAAAGTAGTTTATTCCTCCCGCACGGTGTAATGGTGACGAGTGTGTGCATCCGTGTTAGTACTTGGCGTAGGCTATGATTATGATCTCTTGTAGATTATGAAGTTAACTATTGCTATGATGGTATTGATGTGATCTATTCCTCCTACATGGTGTGAAGGTGACAGTGTGCATGCTATGTTAGTACTTGGTTTAGTCGTGTTGATCTTTCATGCACTCTAAGGTTATTTAAATATGAACATTGAATTGTGGAGCTTGTTAACTCCGGCATTGAGGGTTCGTGTAATCCTACGCAATGTGTTCATCATCCAACAAGAGAGTGTAGAGTATGCATTTATCTATTCTGTTATGTGATCAATGTTGAGAGTGTCCACTAGTGAAAGTGTAATCCCTAGGCCTTGTTCCTAAATATCGCTATCGCTGCTTGTTTACTGTTTTATCATGCGTTACTACCGTTGCGTTACTACTCGCTCATACTTATTTATACCACCCGTATTTCACTATCTCTTCGCCGAACTAGTGCACCTATTAGGTGTGTTGGGGACACAAGAGACTTCTTGCTTTGTTGTTGCAGGGTTGCATGAGAGGGATATCTTTGACCTCTTCCTCCCCGAGTTCGATAAACCTTGGGTGATCCACTTAAGGGAAACTTGCTCGCTGTTCTACAAACCTCTCGCTCTTGGAGGCCCAACACCTGTCTACAAGAATAGAAGCACCCGTAGACATCAAGCTATTTTCTCGGCGCCGTTGCCGGGGAGGAAAGGTAAAAGGTACTCACACTCCGGATCTCGGCTACTAAGCTATTTTCGCCGTTGTAAGTACTCGAAGCTATTTCCTTTAGATCCTGCAATTGCATCTTTTTGTTTCTTGTTTACACTAGTTTGGCATAATGGACAAAAATGAGCTTCTTGTTCTATTTCCTGATTTAAGACATGGATGGTTTGATGCGAAAATTAAAAAACCTATGGAATCTTATTTGCATGCTGGTAGTAATATTAGTATGAACACTTTGAACACCATTTTTGATAATAATATAGAAAGTTCTAAGCTTGGGGAAGCTGGTTTTCATGATCTTTTTAGTCCCCGAAGCATTGAGGAGAAAATTTTCTTTGATGATACTTTGCCTCCCATATATGATGATTATAATGATAGTGGTCTTTTGGTGACACCTACTATGGAGAGTAATTTTTATGATGATAATACTATGCCTCCTACACTTGATGAGAATAATAATGATAGCTACTTTGTTGAATTTGCTCCCACTATTACTAATAAAATTAATTATGCTTATGTTGGGAGTAGTAATAATTTTATGCATGAGACTCATGATAAGAATGCTTTATGTGATAGTTATATTGTTGAGTTTGCTCATGATGCTACTGAAAGTTATTATGAGAGAGGAAAATATGGTTGTAAAATTTTTCATGTTACTAAAATGCCTCTCTATGTGCTGAAATTTTTGAAGCTACACTTGTTTTATCTTCCTATGCTTGTTACTTTGCTCTTCATGAACTTTTTTATTTACAAGATTCCTATGCATAGGAAGCATGTTAGACTTAAATGTGTTTTGAATTTTCCTCTTGATGCTCTCTTTTGCTTCAAATACTATCTCTTGCGAGTGTATCATTAAAACTGTTGAGCCCATCTTAATGGCTATAAAGAAAGAACTTCTTGGGAGATAACCCATGTGTTTATTTTGCTACAGTACTTTTATTTTGTATTTGAATTTTGGAAGTTGTTACTACTGTAGCAACCTCTCCTTATCTTATTTTATTGCATTGTTGTGCCAAGTAAAGTCTTTGATAGTAAAGTTGATACTAGATTTGGATTGCTGCGCAGTAACAGATTTCTTTGCTGTCACGAATTTCGACCTGCCTCTCTGTAGGTAGCTCAGAAAAATATGCAAATTTACGTGCGTGATCCTCAGATATGTACGCAACTTTCATTCAATTTGGGCATTTTCATTTGAGCAAGTCTGGTGCCTCAATAAAATCCATCTTTACGGACTGTTCTGTTTTGACAGATTCTGTCTTTTATTTCGCATTGCCTCTTTTGCTATGTTGGATGAATTTCTTTGTTCCATTAATGTCCAAGTAGCTTTATGCAATGTCCAGAAGTGTTAAAAATGATTGTGTCACCTCTGAACATGTTAATTTTTATTGTACACTAACCCTCTAATGAGTTGTTTCGAGTTTGGTGTGGAGGAAGTTTTCAAGGGTCAAGAGAGGAGGATGATATACTATGATCAAGAAGAGTGAAGAGTCTAAGCTTGGGGATGCCCCGTTGGTTCACCCCTGCATATTTTAAGAAGACTCAAGCGTCTAAGCTTGGGGATGCCCAAGGCATCCCTTCTTCATCGACAAATTATCAGGTTCCTTCTCTTGAAACTATATTTTTATTCGGTCACATCTTATGTACTTTACTTGGAGCGACTGTATGTTTCTTGTTTTTGTTTTTGTTTGAATAAATGCTTGTGTGGGAGAGAGACACGCTCCGCTGGTTCGTATGAACACATGTGTTCTTAGCTTTTAATGTTCATGGCGAAGGTTGAAACTGCTTCGTTAATTGTTATATGGTTGGAAACGGGAAATGCTACATGTAGTAATTGGTAAAATGTCTTGGATAATTTGATACTTGGCAATTGTTGTGCTCATGTTTAAGCTCTTGCATCATATACTTTGCACCTATTAATGAAGAAATACATAGAGCTTGCTAAAATTTGGTTTGCATAATTGGTCTCTCTAAGGTCTAGATAATTTCTAGTAAAGAGTTTGAACAACAAGGAAGACGGTGTAGAGTCTTATAATGTGTACAATATGTCTTTTATGTGAGTTTTGCTGCACCGGTTCATCCTTGTGTTTGTTTCAAATAACCTTGCTAGCCTAAGCCTTGTATCGAGAGGGAATACTTCTCATGCATCCAAAATCCTTGAGCCAACCACTATGCCAATTTGTGTCCACCATACCTACCTACTACATGGTATTTCTCCGCCATTCCAAAGTAAATTGCTTGAGTGCTACCTTTAAATAATTCAAAATTTATCACCTCTTATTTGTGTCAATGTTTTATAGCTCATGAGGAAGTATGTGGTGTTTTATCTTTCGATCTTGTCATTTACTTTTGACAGACTTTCACAATGGACTAGTGGCACATCCGCTTATCCAATAATTTTGCAAAAAGAGCCGGCAATGGGGTTCCCAGCCCGATTAATTAACTTGCATTAATAATTCTCTTCACATGTTTTGCTCTGATTCATCAGTAATCAACTTAATTTTGCAAATAGACACTCCTTCATGGTATGTGATTGTTGGAAGGCACCCGAGGATTCGGTTAGCCATGGCTTGTGTAAGCAAAAGGTTGGGAGGAGTGTCATCCATAAATAAAGAAAAACTAAACTAAAGTACATGTGTAAACAAAAGAGAAGAGGGATGATCTACCTTGCTGGTAGAGATAACGTCCTTCATGGGAGCCGCTCTTGAAAGTCTGGTTGATGAGGTAGTTAGAGTGCCCACTACCGGTCGTTGACAACAACAAACACCTCTCAAAATTTTACTTTTATGCTCTCTTTATGTTTTTAAAACCAAAGCTCTAGCACAAATATAGCAATCGATGCTTTCCTCTTTGAAGGACCATTCTTCTACTTTTATGTTGAGTCAGTTCACCTATTTCTCTCCACCTCAAGAAACAAACACTTGTGTGAACTGTGCATTGATTCCTACATACTTGCATATTGCACTTGTTATATTACTCTATGTTGACAATTATCCATGAGATATACATGTTATAAGTTGAAAGCAACCGCTGAAACTTAATCTTCCTTTGTGTTGCTTCAATACCTTTACTTTGATTTATTGCTTTATGAGTTAACTCTTATGCAAGACTTATTGATGCTTGTCTTGAAAGTAATATTCATGAAAAGTCTTTGCTTTATGATTCATTTGTTTACTCATGTCATTACCATTGTTTTGATCGCTGCATTCATTATATATGTTTACAATATGATCAAGTTTATGATAGCATGTCACTCCAGAAATTATCTTTGTTTATCGTTTACCTGCTCGGGACGAGCAGAAACTAAGCTTGGGGATGCTGATACGTCTCCGACGTATCGATAATTTCTTATGTTCCATGCCACATTATTGATGATATCTACATGTTTTATGCACACTTTATGTCATATTCGTGCATTTTCCGGAACTAACCTATTAACAAGATACCGAAGTGCCAGTTCCTGTTTTCTGCTGTTTTTGGTTTCAGAAATCCTAGTAACGAAATATTCTCGGAATTGGACGAAATCAACGCCCAGGTTCCTATTTTGCCCGGAAGCATCCAGAACACCCGAGAGCCGCCAGAGGGGGGCCACAGGGCCCCCAGATGATAGGGTGGCGCGGCCCACCCCCCGGCCGCGCGGCCCTATGGTGTCGTCGCCCCTTCGACCTTCTGACGCCGCCTCTTCGCCTATATAAAGGTCCCGGACCTAAAACCTCGACACGAAAAACCACGGTACGAGAAACCTTCCGGAGCCGCCGCCATCGCGAAGCCAAGATCCGGGGGACAGGAGTCTCCGTTCCGGCACGCCGCCGGGACGGGGAAGTGCCCCCGAAGGCTTCTCCATCGACACCACCGCCATCTCCATCAACGCTGCTGTCTCCCATGAGGAGGGAGTAGTTCTCCATCGAGGCTCGGGGCTGTACCGGTAGCTATGTGGTTCATCTCTCTCCTATGTACTTCAATACAATAATCTCATGAGCTGCCTTACATGATTGAGATTCATATGATGATGCTTGTAATCTAGATGTCATTATGCTAGTCAAGTGAATTTTACTTATGTGATCCCCGGAGACTCCTTGTCCCACATGTGTAAAGGTGACAAGTGTGTGCACCGTGTGGGTCTCTTAGGCTATATTTCACGAATACTTATTCACTGTTATGAATGGCGTAGTGAAGTGCTTATTTATATCCCTTTATGATTGCAATGTGTTTTGTATCACAATTTATCCATGTGCTACTCTAGTGATGTTATTAAAGTAGTTTATTCCTCCTGCACGGTGTAATGGTGACAGTGTGTGCATCCGTTTTAGTACTTGGCGTAGGCTATGATTATGATCTCTTGTAGATTATGAAGTTAACTATTGCTATGATGGTATTGATGTGATCTATTCCTCCTACATGGTGTGAAGGTGACAGTGTGCATGCTATGTTAGTACTTGGTTTAGTCGTGTTGATCTTTCATGCACTCTAAGGTTATTTAAATATGAACATTGAATTGTGGAGCTTGTTAACTCCGGCATTGAGGGTTCGTGTAATCCTATGCAATGTGTTCATCATCCAACAAGACAGTGTATAGTATGCATTTATCTATTCTGTTATGTGATCAATGTTGAGAGTGTCCACTAGTGAAAGTGTAATCCCTAGGCCTTGTTCCTAAATACTGCTATCGCTGCTTGTTTACTGTTTCACTGCGTTACTATTGCTGCGTTACTACTGCTCATACTTATTTATACCACCTGTATTTCACTATCTCTTCGCCGAACTAGTGCACCTATTAGGTGTGTTGGGGACACAAGAGACTTCTTGCTTTGTTGTTGCGGGGTTGCATGAGAGGGATATCTTTGACCTCTTCCTCCCCGAGTTCGATAAACCTTGGGTGATCCACTTAAGGGAAACTTGCTGCTGTTCTACAAACCTCTGCTCTTGGAGGCCCAACACTGTCTACAAGAATAGAAGCACCCGTAGACATCACCGCCGACGAGCCACCGCCCCACGGCCCTACTCCCGCAACCTCCGGCGCCCCACGGCCCTCCGACCACCACCACTGGCGCCCCACGGCCCGCCATGGCCGGCGATCTGCTCCCAGCACGGCGGCTGAGGGCCTGATTGCTTTTTAGTTGTTTTGTTTAAGGTCCTTAGTGCAAGAGTTTGGACCTCTTTGTTATTTCTTAGGTCTTGGCAAATCTCCACCCATCCGGTTGCCAAACAAAGTATCACTTTGAATTCTCTCAACACATATAAGCTAACAAACACATCACAAAATTCCAAATCAGCTTGTATGGGGTGAGATATCTCAAGTGGGAAAGTAAATCTGAAGTGACACGGGCTACCAAACACACCCTAAATTCACCTCTGATCTTTCTTCTCGCGTGGTCTTCGTCTTCGTCTGCAAATCGGCCTCTCCCGTTTCTCCCCAAAGTCAGGAATCCCGTCTCTCCCCAACGCCGGGAACCAGAGGCGTCGATGATGCGCATCCGTCGTCGACTCACCCGCCCGGCCCCGGCGCGCTCGACCTCTGCCGGCGACTCAGCCGCCCAGCCCCGGCACGCGCGACCTCCGCCTACGACTCATCCACGCGCCCGGCGCGGCCGACCTCCGGTAGCAGCTCACCGGTTCGGCCCCGACGAACACGAACTCCGACGGGCGGACGCGCGATGGAGGCGGCTTTCGACCTTGCAGCTGTACCGTGAGGGCCGTATCAGATGCTTGGGAGGTTGTCGCCTTCTTCATGGCCTTAGGTCTCCTGCAGCCTATCCTAGGGCAGGTACCTCCAGCTCCGCTCGATTTGGGTATATTAAGTAATTCTGTAAGTAATATTTTTGTAATTGGATGTATGAATAGTAATTTTTCTCTTAATTCTGGGGCTTGTTTTTGTAACTAGATGTATTTCCTACCCTTTTCCTACATCTAGATTGATGAAAGTTTCTAGGTGTTTTTCCCCAATTTTAGGTGAAACTTTAGGCATGGATGTATTTTTTATTATTTTTCTACATCTAGAACATTTGAATGGATCAAGGTTAACACACTAGTATGCTTTTGTGATCCCAGGTTTGATTCAACTGGATGTAACTTTATCTTCTTTTCTACATTCACCGCTGCAATTTTTACATCTTCAAATGAGATCACAAAACTAGTTGTTGTGTGGTGTGTTGTTTTACAGGGCTGCTGCCTCCTTTTTTTTTCGAAAATGGGCTCTTTATTACTTGCGCAATAGACCCGGCCTCTGCATAACTAAGATGCACACAGCCGCACACGAATCCGTTACAAAACCACACAATAGGGTTCAAAGATAAAACATAGTCAAACGAACAGTAACAAGAACTAGCTAGGTGGGTCTAGCCGAAGTTCACGCTGCCACCCATGTTGGGAGAAAATATCCCTCGCCGTATCCTCCAACCGTGAAGACACCTCCGTAAATAGGTCTCGGTGCTCCACACGCTGCAGCGGTATCCATGAGCGAAGCAAAGCTGTGCACCGGTAGATGACCTGCAAAAAGGAAGAAGAAATATTATTGAAAATCTTGTCATTTCTACATAGCCATAGCGACCAAATGATTGCAATCGCTCCCATCCTAATAAGACGTTTAAACCTAACATCCACACCATTAAGCCGGTTACCAAATAAATTGGCAACACTACGCGGTGGGTATAAGGTAGACCCAATTTGGACGGCTGACCATATAGACCTAGCAACCTTACATTGGAAAAATAAGTGTTTAATAGTCTCTCCCGATGACGGAAGACACACTTTTTACTTCCATGCCAGTTGCGTTTGGCAAGATTATCTTTCGTAAGAATAACCCCCGACGAAGATACCGAGGCAAAGATTTTTGTTCTCAGAGGTATCTTCATTTTCCAAATCTTGGAGTTATTATCGACCGGGATATTAGACTGAATTAGAGCATTGTACATGGAAGCCACTGAGAATGAACCATTCCCGGTAAGATTCCAGCGAAATTCATCCGGTTCTTGCGTCAATTGAACTAACTCAAGACGCTGTAACAAATCCTGCCAAGAGGCTTGTCTGGGGCCGATGAGACTTCTTCTGAACTCCACATTTGGTGGGAAATTTTCCAACACCTTGGCGATAGTATCGCCTTTGTGGCGCACAATATTGTACAAAGCCGGATATTGTTCTCGGAGTGTGGTATTACCCAACCATTTATCCTCCCAGAAACGAATTTCCGATCCATCCTTTATAGAGAAAGAACCGTATGGAAAGAAAAACTTCTTTGGTTCCATAAGACCAGCCCAAAAATGCGAATCTCCTGGTCTCCAAATAATCTGAGATAAAGCCTTTGAGCCAACATACTTCCTCTTAAGGAGCGTTTGCCATATGCCATCTTCGGTAAGTAGCTTATACAACCATTTACCGAGAAGTGCCCTATTCTTGACCTGGAGATCTTGAATACCAAGTCCTCCATGATCTTTGGGCCGACACAGCACACTCCATCTAGCCAGCCGATATTTACGCTTCTCGCAATCCCCTTGCCAGAAGAATCTTGATCAGAAATAATCCAACCGTTTTAAGACTCCTCTGGGAAGTTGGAAGAATGATATCATATAGAGTACCATATTACTTAGTACCGCATTTATGAGAACTAATCTTTCACCCATGGACAACAATTTACCTTTCCAACTACTTAATCTAATCTGAAGCCTTTCCTCAACTAATTTCCACTCAGCATTGGTAAGCCTCCGATAATGAATCGGAATTCCCAAGTACCTAATTGGAAATTGGCCTTGACCACAGCCAAACAGTTCAGCATATTCCGCAACATGCTCTTGGGCCTCGCCAAAACAGAACAATTCACTTTTATGGAAATTTATTTTCAGACCCGACAAGAGCTCAAACGCAGAAAGAATTAACTTTAGCTGCCTCCTTTTTTTACTCGTCAAAAACTTGCGACAGAGCAGAGAAACTGGAATGACGTTCTCCGAAGTTCCTGTGCTGACCTGGGCGGTAGGAGAAGACGTGGGGAATTAGTATTTCTATTTCAGAACGCTGTCGGACTAATTTATTTCCTAATTTGGGTGGGGCACTCCGGTAGACTAAATAGTAGCTATAGCACTACGTAGCAAAGGTCCTTTCTTTTTACCTCTGTTATTTTCCTTTCCTTTTCTTCCGTTCTTTCTCCCTGATTTCCGCCGCCGGATCTTATTTTCTTCTTCTGCTTCGATTTGCCTCTAATGGTGCAGGATCTGTGTGTGGGTCTGTGCGCCGCCGCGTGCCCCTGCTATTGTTCCTGTTGACGGAGGAGTTGTTGGTGGTCGGCGTGGTGGCGGTGCGGCTGGCGGCCGTGGGCGGATCCCTGGTGCGCTCTCCGTCTCCCTGTTTCATTCCCTTGCTGTCCTGATCTCCGTTGTCCCCTGGCCATGCTCTGGCCGACGCCGGTGCGCTAGGAGAAACTGGAGGCTGTGCTCAAAGAGAAGGCGTCAGATTCAGGTGGAGCAGACTCAAAATCGGTGGCTGATGGAGAGTGACGATTTTTCCCCGGCCGGACTCTCCCCTTCGGCGAGATCCCCCTGGCCGAGCTCCCTCCGTGGCCGGCGGCCATTCCCTGGCCCCAAAGGCCGGTGCGCCCTATGGTTGTTTGACGGCCCGTGGTCAGTATAAAGCATTGGCTCACAACGATGTCGTTGATTCATACTCTCCGCGTGCCAAGACCGTCCCACGCCGCCGTTGGTTCATTGTTGCTGCGTGCCCGGCCGGTGGTCCATGTACGCGACCTTAGCAGACGTTCACGCGATGGCCAGTTTGTCATCTCCTCGTGTGCAGCCGGCACATGGATTGGCTGCATGGGCCTGATGGTCGAGCTCGGCGGCGGCGAGGTCGGGCCGCATGGCAAACATGGGTACCGTGGTGGATAATGCAGCGGCAACGTGGACGACCAAGTCATGCGTGCCTAAGGTGGTCGTGCATGCGGCCACCGACGCGCTACGGCAAGAGCTCGCTCTTTTCTGTGTGCAGTCTTCCGTCTGGGTCACACCAACCTCGTGCAGTTTGCTGCGAACTGTGGAGATGGAGCGGGCGTGGGTCGACAGGGCTCGCGGCTGCCATCGAGAAGTGGTGTCCCTGGTGCTATGCGGTCCGGTCTGGACCACGTCAGCTCTGTGCAGCTCGATGGAATCGGCGGAAACGGAGAGAAGTGGCTACAAACGGAGTGAGGGATGCACGGGAGCTCGCGGTGGTCGTCGAGGAGGCTGCATGGGCCTCGCCGGAGTGGGCACAACGGAGGCGTCCTGGTGCAGGTGATGCCGCGCGGCGACCGTGGCCTGCTAACTGATTTCATTTTGGATTTGATTTGCATTTTAGGATGATACATCTTCCATCAAAACTGGAGGATGGATTCGACCTTGTCCTATTCGTGCTGCTGGAGGATGGAAAGATGTACATGGAGCTGAAACCTCAAACATACATTTTGATGAGGAATTTCTATCTTTTGTGAGTTTAATACATTTAACTGATCTTTTGTGAGTTTAATACATTTAACTGAATCTGCTACAGAGGGCTTTGCACTGCAAAGTAGTTTACTTACTAGGATCTTTTCAGATTTATTAAGATAAAGAGTGGTCCAATCCAGCATGGAGTAGTGGAGTGCTGCTTCAACGATTTTGATTGATACATGGAGTTGCGAAGTGAGTAACGGAAGTTTAGATAATTGGGCTTGATATATGTATAGGCATAGTTCTACATTCATGCGTTGATTGTAAAACACGCCTGTGCAGATGCACACATTTTTTTTTTGTTTGTAGATTCTTTTTTTTCTGTTCTATTGAATTGTTATAAGAAACATTTAGGGTACAAGAACAGTATGCTTCCTTGTTGATTCTAACCAACTGACTCCTTACTGGTCTCTTTGTTCTGAAATTAGCAATTTAGCAGCAATAGATATGCCTGTTTCATTATCTCAACCTAATGCTATGTTCAAATTGATATTCTTTGCAAGGTGAAATATTATACCTGATCTGAGAATATATTCATGTAGTGTTCCATAGATAATGCAAATCATATTTATCTCTTTCACTATACATGCAGAGCCTCAATAACATTTTTTTTTTCATTTCAGTAGAATGATCACTGGTTATAACATTTACTTGGTAACTCATGCAACAATTTTAGTATGCCTAGATGCAATATATAGTCAGGTACAGTGTGCTATATTTTTTTACTTTGGCTTAGTAATATTTCTCGGGTCTGGGTTTGTGGATTTTCTTTTCTGCACAAAAAAACTAAGATGGTGATTAATATCAAGTTGTTTATCTATGTAATTATGCTGTAACTGATTGGAGAAAAATATTTATTGCATCTTGCCAACGCCATGCTGCATTTTCATGTTTATTACAAATGTCAAAATGAATTGGATTCATCTGTACCCTAATTATGACAATTTAGTACTGCATTTGTTTCCTTTTGCTAGCTTGACCATACCAGTGCATCTCAGGCAAGGGAATCAAAAGTATGGCACTGTGTGTGTGGTGCCAACTTCAGTGACGCCACTCTGAAGTTGAGGCCCATACTCTGAGTTATATGTAGAATTGAAGCTGGCCTTTCGAGAAAGACTCTGTTCAGTTCTATGATTCAGGGATGCTGGTACATGTCAATAGTGAATCTGAAGCTATAACTCTTATGAAGGCTCATGTATGGTGTAAGTGCTTAGGCAATCTGTTATCTTCTTTTACCACATAGACAATATTTGAAAATTTCATAGGTATTGGCTCTTTATACTGGAGCTTTTGTGGTGTCCTATGAATATTTGTAAGCCGCTCCTCTGTGAATGGGCAGTTAGTATAATTCTATTACCCAATTGTAAATACGTGTGATTTTAAAATTCTTGACATGATTTGACAAAAAAGAGCATGTTCCACGGAAGAAGCAATTTTTATTTGTGTTAATGTCTAAAAAATGTTGCATCTCACTCAAATATTTCATGTTATGATTACGTCTGACTTGTGTCACTTAAAATGTTATATGTGATTGAAAAATTAGAGTGCATACCATCAGCTTACTTAGTTTTTTTACATATTGTTTTCTGACTAATACATTTTGTGTTGGGACAGAGAACATGGTTTAATTTCATTTCATCAATAGTCATGTTTCGCATTGGTCTTATCAGATCTCTAGCACTTCTCCACCTTAAAAACTAAGGGTGGTTAGTCCAACCGTCATAGGTTTACCTTTGTGCATATGATTTCCAACTTCATATAAAGATGGCACCTAAGGTTTACCTTTGTACATCTTCAGAGTTAGCCGTCCCGCCAATTGTTGGCACTACACATTATTTGGTGATGGAATTGACCGCCCTAGACTAGCCCATGAATTAGCCAAAAAAGATACACTTCAATTAAGGGGGAGCTAGGGGCCAGCCAAAACTTTGACACCAAACAACAACTAGATTTTATGGGCATGCTAAATTGTTTTTTGGGTAAAGCCAACTTTGACTCAAATCAAAATAGACCCATAATTTGCAAGTTGTCTAGAAGCTCTTTGTGTCTGCTAAATTTCCAGAGGATGTGCCTTTTTGCCTGACATCGTACATTGCATGCCAACAACATATCGCTCCTCGACCCACTTCTCGCCGGACAATGTCGCCTAGATCAAGCTCGAGAAGAGCATCATCGCCAAGTCTTTGCCACCAACAGATCACTCCTTGACAAGGTTCTCACCCAGAATAACATGCCTTCCAGGACCACCGACATCGCATCTTCCTCGGCAATGGAGCGTAAGAAAAAAGCCTATTGGCTTTACACAGGCAACAGGGAGAAGACAGGAATGGCTAAAACAGAGTTTGTCCATGGAGCTAGAAATTGTGTAACAAGAAAGCCTATTGGCTTTACACAGGCGACAGGGAGAAGACGGGAGTGGCTAAAATAGAGTTCATCCATGGAGCTAAAACATTGTGTAACGTGTATTATCAAAACTAGAAAGTCAACTATTGTATTGTGTGTTCACCGTCTAAAGTCCACTATTGTAGTGTGTGTTCACCGTCTTTCTCTATGCCCTTCCACTATCATATCAGTGTATCCCATTTAATTGTTCCTGAAGGTTAACTTTTTATGCACATAATTTCCGTGTATAATATATCAGATTTAATTACCAACCATCTTAAAATACACTATTTAAACAAGAACATATTTAACAATTCACGTGTGGCCTTAAAATTATAATTACTACCATCGTATTAAATAGTCGGCGCGGCGTGCCGCAGCGCCCTTCCATGCTAGTGTTTTATTCAGAAAGCCACACTTGAGCAACAAATTTTCTTAGTCATTTCCTTTCAGCTAGCCATTAGTTTATACTCATGCAAGGCTTTTGGTTTAAGATCAACAGCATAGAAGGCACGACATTTCGTTCAAGTGTACTGACAGTCAATATGATATTGGTAGTATCTGCTAAGTCACTAGTAGCAGTTGGCACACAAAAGCAAGGTCACATGACAAGAAAGCGGTTTGAAAAGGCACACTCCATGTCATCCAATCGATGGAGTCCTACACGTTTATAAATGGAACAGGCATGTCAAGCAGCAGTCTTGGACACATCTACTGACACTGTTTACAGAAAGGCTTTGTGAGTAGCAACACTAGAATACTATGATTGCTTTTTTTTAAATGTAGAATACTGTGATTGCTGTCCACTAGTGTAAGGCCTTCCCGTGGGTGTCTTCTGTAATTAAGTAGGAGCTGGAAGCACACTGACTGATACTTCTTTTAAGCTTTGGATTCGATGGGTTAGTTGAATGACTTTTGTCTGCTTCCTGGCATCTGAAATCTCTGATTCGCTGGTAAACCGACCATTTGCATGGCAGGTATAGAGCTTGGACGGTTTCAAGTTTGGATTTTCTTCGGCCTTCAGCAAGTGGTCAAGGCCGGCTTCAGTAGACGACGAGCAGTAACCATCTATTCAATCATACACATATAGTGAGACCGCCGCACGTTAGAGTACAAAGTATACATGGAATCACCTGCCTTTTCCATTGGAAAAGGAGGTTTGCTGTCGGAAATGGTTCTGTCACCTACGGAGCTGGAAATTACAGTACATTACAAGTCACTGAGATTCAGACATACGTTGACAAAAATCATCGAGTAGCACGGCTTATATCTAAAGCCACAGCGGAATGCCAAGTTTATTGTAAAACTAGTTTAGAACTTGTTTGCTACTAATGTATTTCTATGGATATGGATTTGTGGGTATTATCGTGCAAAATCCTATATCCCTATTTTATTGCTATATAAACATGTTCAAATTCAATATATTGGGTTTGTTTAATCCTTACATTTTTCTAAAACTTAGTATATTTTTCCTAATACTCTTACCTAATACACTACCGCTATCTTTCTTTTCGATAAAAAAGAATATATCAATTCGCGAAGATAGTGATTGCAACCATCGTCTGCAACAATGCAAAACCCTATTGGTAGTACGGATGCACACAACCAAAAATTAAAGAATAAGCTAAAAAAGTAAAAGTTTCGCTATAGTGTTCCAGTCCTTTAGCAGCACAAACACCACCATGACAACACCCGAAGTCAAAGTTCTTCAAAAGCGGTGTCTCTAAGAAATAAACAGTGAACAAACACCGTCATCGCCCAACCCTGAAGAAAGTCCTCATATCTCAAAACAATACATTCAACAAGACCACTGCCACGCATAACCAGTTAAGATCAGGTCTTGAATTTTTACCCTAAATTGGGGATTAGAAGTTTATAGAGATTTTAGAGAATTGAGCGAAGGTAGAGGTTTCACCAACCCCCTGTGAAAATTATGTCCACAAATCTTGCAAAATCTCTATTACCAAACAAAGACAAAGCGGTAGTTATCTTCAGGTGCACCACATCATACATGGGCGGTGTCAAGGCGCAACCAAGTATATTGTCGACATAAGAGCATCTACAGTCACGTCGCTCGAACGGCGACGCCTGAAGCGCCGGATCGGTCATTTGGGGGCTGTCGCTGCTTCGTGCAGCTTTTTAAACATGTTGCCAAACATATTTTTCGCAACAAAAATTAAATAAAACTAGTGATACTTGCTTTTTTACATACTAGAAAAGCAGTAAACATACCGACCAATAGAAACCTTAACTAGAGGCTTCGTTGCATCAATCTTCACTATAGGTGTGCCTCGCACATCATGCCGTCGAACACCTTCAGGATGAGCACACCATCGCCACCATCATATACAAAGTTTACGAAGTAGCCAATCTCTATGTTCTGCGCGCGGACGAACTGCTTCCAGCCGTTGTTGAGGTACATCTGGCATTGCATGTCGAACATGACCTCCACGGGGCACATGCAAAGACCATCGCCGGCTAACCGCAGCTTCACCTCGGCATGCTCCGAGATGTCAAGAAATTGCGTGAAGTTCTCTGGAGTCTCTGCGGGGAGCGACCGAAACAGATCAGAGACGAGGTTTGCATTTATCATGGGAGAACGATCTACATTCCTTTTTGCTCAAAGGGTTTTCATAGATGGAGATGAAGAACTCGAAGTCGGAGAGATTTGCAAAGGCCTCGGTGTCCACCTCCATCGGCGTGGGTGATCGACCACAACCATGGCTACGACCCCTACCCAGGCCTCTGATAGGACCGCGACCCCACCCTGTGTCAATGACATCGCTCGCCCAACACTCCTCACACTGACACGCGTTGCGCCCCGCACCTGATATGATACTAGTATCACATACATGCGCGCGAAACACTTGGATGCGGGACGGAAAGGAACTTGGAAGTTAAGCGTGCTAGTGCTAGAGTAGTGGGAGGATGGGTGACCGAGCGGGAAGTTTGAGCACGAGTAAGTAATTGGACTAGAGATAAGAGTAGTTAGAGACTAAACTTGTGAAATAACTAAAATATTAGAAGTTTTGAAAAAAAGAAAAAAAAGAGGGAGTGGAAAATAATTCGAAAAAAAATTACGGTAGCGGGGTTCTACCGCGGCAGCGTTTTGGGGCATTTTTCTGCCGCGGCAGACCCTTTAGCACTCTCGCTCGGACGCCCGGCAGCCGCCACGTGGTGCACCCTTTAGCACCGGTTCGCGCCTAGCACGCTTATCACGTGCTAAAGGGGGGCCTTTTGCACCGGATCCTTTGCACCGGTTGGACATCAGGTGCATATAGCCCTTACCAACCGGTGCAAAAGGTCCATTTTCTACTAGTGCCTGCAAGGAGCCTTGGGCACCGGGCACGATACTAAGCCACGTCAAACCGAAAAATCCTTTAAAACGCGGCTATACACGGTTATCACGTCTCAAAGTATTTTCGAGAACACTTTGTGGACACGACCAGAGATGCTCCAAACTACCCAACTTGCCAGATCGGGACCGCGCCGCCAATGTCCTGTGCCACCATTTCTATTATTTTCCGCTTGTAAAATAAAGGCTTTTTACCAATCACCTCTTGTCCTGCTCGCTTGTAATCTTTCGGAGGGACACGTTGGACCCGCTGCACGCTTGACCATTGTAAGGTAAAGTCTCTGCAACGTTGCAATGGTTGTGGTTCGGCGCAATATATTTGCATGAACATCACCAAAGGTTATACTTTCTCACGTGGCCACGAGAGGCTTCGGACCACCCGAGACGCATGCATGCGTATTCTTTTCAGATGTGCCGATCAATCGGCTGGGTGCTATGCGTGGTTGGCGGGGCTGATTTGAACAACATCATTCATTTATGTCTCCTTTTCCATTGTATTTGCAGATTGCTACAATTACAATTGTATCATTATGTACTGTTCTACTACGATAAGAGCATCTTCGGTCGCATCCCTATAGGCCTCCTCAAACAGCAATTGGAGCCTCGGAACAAAAATTGGTGCCCAGCCGTGACTCCAAACACCAATTTAGATCAAAAAAGAATTTGTTCGGCGTCTCCTGGCTGACCCCAACCCATAAAGGGCCGCTTGGTGGCGCTGGACAGAAGGTGTCGCCAAGGCCACATAGGAAAACAATTGGCGGGTGCCACTAGCCAGTGATCCACCCCATTTTCCCGCCAACTCGCCTCCCCCCTATTCGAGGCTTCTCCAATCCCCGCCAAATCGACACTACCATTGCGCACTGCCTCGGCTGCACCTTTCGCCGTCGATAGTTAAGTGACACCTATACCAACCCCCGACGGATGCACCTCTTGCTGCTCCTCTCGACCTGCAATTACCTTTCCTAAGGTGTTCAACTGACTTCCTTGGTAGGCTTCACTTCTTAATTTTGTTGCTCTCACCGGCGTTCAGTCAATTAATTTCTCCGGTGTTTAGTTCATAGACTATGTATTTGTGACGAGGAGATGGTGATGCATCATTTCCTGGAAGAGGAGGCCAATACCGTCGTCGATGAAGATGAACAGTTGGCAATCCTTGCTTGTCTTCTAGAATTGCAAGTGAATAGATGAACAATGCTACTCCTAGTCATGGAGGTTCAAAGCTTGGGAGAAGGAAGAGCAATGAAAGGCAGAGGGTAGAGGGTCATGCCATGCTATAGGTTGATTATTTTTCCCATCCCCCAACATGTAGGTGAAAGCAGTTCCGTCCCGGTTAAGAATGAACAAGGAGCTGGCCATGAAGAAAGATATTGTCGAAGTGCCCGGTTTCTCAGCAATTCAGAAATTGAGCACATTATCTGGTCGCCGGTTTCTCACTTTGCTTCACGCTAGGAGTATCGTAAGAAAGAGTTCATGTTCCAATCTCATTTTACTATTGTTCGGTACTCTGTTTTTATCTAGTCTCAAGGGCAGATGTGGGAGGTGATGCATACAACGAAAGTGAATAGTAAGAGAAGGGATCATGCACAACATAATCAACAAAAGTGAGCACAGAAAAAGGATGATCCTCTATATGGTAACCAGGGCCATCTTACCAGTGTTGTTCACCACCTTCCTGTGGAGTTCGCCGATTTCCTCACCATGCATCAGGAGATCCGTGACGAAGTTGTTCATCAATAGCAGCAAAATGATCCTGTTGAGCACCTGTGGGCGCTCAAAGGAGCCACCGCATGAGTCTCGTTCTTGTTGAACTTTAATCTACTCTCTCCGACTTATATTACTTGACAGTAATATATATATGTATCTAAACACTTTTTAGTTGTAGATACATCCATTTTAGCATCAAGTAATATGGATCCGAGGAAGTACTTGAGTTGCAAGAATTATCATATTTCTATTCTAATTATTGTGTTACTTTTATTTATTTTTATTTACGTGTAGAAATTTTCCAAACGGTTTAAAACATGGTTAAAGACACGACATGTTATGCCGATGTTTTGAACAGCCACGTGCTGGAAAAGTTGGCGTTTTGCAGGACAATTGAATTGAAGGGGACAGGATGAGTGGAACTGCATCCATCTTCTTACCCTCGCATCGATTGAATCGGGGACCAGACGCGAGACGCGCGCACGACTGCCAGTCATCGATCAAGTCAGCGTGCAATTCAGCAGCATTGCTTCCTAAGCATGCACGGCTTTTCCCGAACAGCGAGCAGAGTGTAGTCTCGGAAGGAACAGTGGAGCTAAACAAGGCGTCCAGTGTGCGATCTCAGCCAGGAAGCTGGAAAGCGGTCGAGGCCACGAGACTGCACGCTCATCTCATGATTAAAGGATCTCCAGTCGCATCTCCGAACCGCCCCCTAAAGCGCGCTGGATCGAGCGTTTAGAGGACGTGTTTTGTTCGTGCCGTGTTTGGGGGACGTCGCTTCCCAGTCACGTTTCTAAACGTCAGGCCTAAACATTAAAAGTAATTTAAATAGATAGAAGAAAACTCTTTACTAATATTTAAATCGGTTCGACATGAACAAATTACATATAAAACTTCGAAAAAACATAATTAAATTACTCCGATGATGGCCCCGCCTCGTCATCGTCATCACGGTGGTGCTTCCTGCTCGTCACCTCTTCCGAAGAGGCGGTGTCGGCCGACTCGTCGGAGGAACTAGTGTCCTTCTCGTCGTCGCCGGTGCTCGCCGGCTGCTCCTTGGCCTTGGCCTTCGCTTTCGCGTCCGCCTCCGCCTTCGCACGGGCTACCGCCGCCTCCTCTGACCCTTCCTCCTCCGCGTCCTCCTCCACGCCCAGCCATTCCTCCTGGCTGTCAAATGCCGGCAGGAATCATCGCCGCTGCTGGGCGTCCGGGTTCTGTCCCTCCAATGGCGAAATCCAGCAGACTTGCTCTCGCTGGACGTGTCGGATGGAAGCTGTGAGGTGTAGCTCATCGTCGCTGGAGATATCGGATGGAAGCTTGGATGAATGGCGGCCGGTTGAAGATCCAAAAGCGCCTACGTACGGGTCTTATTGAGCGCGGATGAACGGCGGCGCAGAAGTCGAAGAGAGCGGCGGTTGCTCTTCCGAGGAGTCTGCGCTCCATTTCGGCGGTTGGCGCGTCGGTCGACGCGGTTGCCAATGTGACGGTTCCGCTTCCCGGCAACTGCACCGTCGCTACGTAGGCGGCGGTTGAGCATCCGAGCCCGCGCCTCCTCGCCCCTCATTTCGTTGTGTCCGGCGTGTCCGGAGCATCCCCTGTGTAGCGCAGACGGACTCGGAACACCGGATACCGTATTAGACCGCGCCGAACAAAAAAGCGTCTGAAGATGCTCTTAGCCGCGTCACCCGGTCCAATGCTCCTCGCCTCGCGACGCCGTGACCCCTTGCTTGCTTCGTTCCTCCTCGTCCCACAACGCAGAACACAGTAGCGCCCCGAGCTCCATCCAAGCTTATGAACGCCGACTCTGCACGCTCAACTCATCATTGTGCTTGTGCCAGCCCACCCACAAGGGCAGTCGTCGACCTCGCCAGTTTTTTTTTCTCTTTTTACAAATCTGACCCCTATACAAAAGCTAATACTACAACGCCTGCCCCCTTGCAAAATTATTTCGGAATCTAAGAGCAAACTTATTGGAGGCGCCAGATAGAAAATCTGGTGTCTTTTTTTTTTAACAAAGCATCCGCCTCCTTTATTAAATCACCAAATGTTGGGGAATACAAACGCTCTCAGGCGGATTGCCGAACCAGGCATACCTCCCTACTGGAGAACCCAGAATCGAGCGAGCCAAAACATGAGGCTCATTATTCGAACATCTATTCGTATGAACTAAATAAAACTCACTAAACGCTGATGAGGACGCCATTATTTCATGCAGGATGTAACTATATCTGCCCCGATTTTGCTCCTTCATCGCTTTCACAACTGATAAACAGTCACTAGCCACCCTGATCCTTTGGACTGAGAGATCCAAGGCCAGGTTAGTGCCTTCTCTGACTACCAAAACCTCGAGTACCTCGGGATCAGATATGCCTTGGTGAAGTACTGTCGACGCTCCTAGATACTCGCCGTTTGCCCTTCTCACCACTGCAGCGATCACACCGTGATCTTTACACCTTGCAACTGCTGCATCTACATTCACCTTTACAACTCCATCGGGGAAGGAATCCATCTAGGATGATCATGCTTTGGTACCGTCCCTCCCTTGATCACTGTTTTCTCCGATTGATTAAGATCAGCCAAGAAAATCTGGTGTCTGGGATGGTTCAGTAGAGTGTCTGACGTCCTCGGCTCATACGATGCATTGTGGGCGCTAGCAGTTATCTGGGTGCTTTGGCTAAGTAGAAATGACAAGATTTTTAAATATAAAAATTGTTCTTTGTTGCAGGTCATCTACGGATGTACATGTATTCTCCGTTCGTGGTTACCTCTTCAGCGGATGGAGAACCGAGACCTATTTACGGAGGTCTGTACACGGTTGGAGGCTACGACGAGGGATACTTTTTCCCTACATGGGTGGCAACATAGTCAATGGATTGCAGCCCCACCCTCATCCTAGGCATTATATGATTCATCGTTTCGATATGTATTTCGCCTAGTTTTTATATACTTTGACTTCAGACACTTGAACGGCTGTGTGCATCCTGGTTATGCAGAGGCTGGATGTAATTGCTTATCAAAGTAATAAAGCATCCTTTATCGAGAAAAAAAATGAGGCATTGTGGGCGCTTTGGATACGAGACGTGGGAGACGTGACGACGAGAGCTCGACATGGCAGGACACGATGGCGGAGATGTGCCGCCACCGAGCAAAAACTAGGCCAACCGGGAGCAGTTTTCAAGCGCGTCGGGACATTCCCTGGCATATGTCCAAGAGTACATCGAACGCATCGGTGCCCTAGACCCGGGCACTACTCAACCATATAGCCAGCGAGCGAACGAGCTCTACCACAGATCTAAGCCGCGTCAACAAGGAGGAGGAGACCACCCCCTACCGCTGGGTTGGGTCCATGCGACTTCTCACCGACCCTTCTTTGGCACCGCATTGTCTTACCGCTGAACTGCACAAATTCATCGCCGTTCTCGAAGTTGCCACAATGAAAAAATTACGGTTGGTACCACTCGGTCCTTGCCTCGCGCATCAGGTCGTCGTCGTCGGCAAAAACAAGTCCATCCTTCCATGTGCCGCCACCTACGACACCGACACGTGACTCACACGCAAGCGATCGTATCTTACCGCCGCTGGCATCAGCTACCGACGTTCTGTTGGAGATATGCCCAAGAGGCAATAATAAAGTGGTTATTATATATCTTTATGTTTACGATAAATGTTTGCATACCATGCTATAATTGTATTAACCGAAACATTGATACATGTGTGTTATGTAAACAACAAGGAGTCCCTAGCAAGCCTCTTGTATAACTAGCTTGTTGATTAATAGATGATCATAGTTTCATGATCATGAACATTGGATGTTATTAATAACAAGGTTATGTCATTAGATGAATGATGTAATGGATACACCCAATTAAGCGTAGCATAAGATCACGTCATTAAAGTTCAATTTGCTATAAGCTTTCGATACATAGTTACCTAGTCCTTCGACCATGAGATCATGTAAATCACTTATACCGGAAGGGTACTTTGATTACATCAAACGCCACTGCGTAAATGGGTGGTTATAAAGGTGGGATTAGGTATTCGGAAAGTATGAGTTGAGGCATATGGATCAAGAGTGGGATATTGTCCATCCCGATGACGGATAGATATACTCTGGGCCCTCTCGGTGGAATGTCGTCTGATTAGCTTGCAAGCATATGAATGGTTCATAAGAGATGACATACCACGGTACGAGTAAAGAGTACTTGTCGGAGACGAGGTTGAACAAGGTATGGAGATACCGATGATCAAACTTCGGACAAGTAAAATATCGCGTGACAAAGGGAATCGGTATCGTATGTAAATGGTTCAATCGATCACTAAGTTATCGTTGAATATGTGGGAGCCATTATGGATCTCCAGATCCCGCTATTGTTTATTGGTTGGAGAAGAGTCTCAACCATGTCTGCATAGTTCGCGAACCGTAGGGTGACACACTTAAGGTTTGATGTCGTTTTAAGTAGATATGGAATATGGAATGGAGTTCGAAGTTTTGTTCGGAGTCTCGGATGGGATCCAGGACATCACGAGGAGGTCCGGAATGGTCCGGAGAATAAGATTCATATATAGGAAGTCATTTTCTAAGTTTGAAAATGATCCGGTGTATTTATGGAAGGTTCTAGAAGGTTCTAGAAAAAGTCCGGAATAAATCACCATGAAAGGTGGAGCCCCGGAGGGACTCCACCTAGCTTGGCCGGCCAGCCAAAGGGGGGAGGAGTCCCAGGTGGACTCCACCATAGGGGGGTGATAACCCACAAGTATAGGGGATCGCAACAGTCTTCGAGGGAAGTAAACCCAAATTTATTGATTCGACACAAGGGGAGGTAAAGAATACTTATAAGCCTTAACAACTGAGTTGTCAATTCAGCTGCACCTGGAAAAGCACTAGTAACAGGGGTGATGTGAAAGTAGCAGTGATATGAGAGCAATAGTAACAAGTAACACAACAGCAGTAATAGTAACACAGAGGCAATGGCACCAGAAAATAGTTGATACTACTTCCAATGACATGTAGAACGAGTATATAATGATGAAAGATGGACCGGGGTTCCCAGCTATCTACACTAGTGGTAACTCTCCAATAACAAGTGTTGAATGAACAAATTACAGTTGGGCAATTGATATGATTGAAATAACATTAAGACAGAACATCAAGATTATTAATCATTTAGGCATGTTTTCCATATATAGTCATACGTGCTCGCAATGAGAAACTTGTACAACATCTTTTGTCCTACCAGCCGGTGGCAGCCAGGCCTCTAGGGAATCTACTGGAAATTAAGGTACTCCTTTTAATAGAGTACCGGAGCAAAGCATTAACACTTGGTGAAAACATGTGATCCTCATACCTACGCCTTCCCCTCCAGTTATCCCAGTTGTTGTCACTCTGGGGCCTCGGGTTCCGGACATAGACACGTGCAAACAACTTGTAGATACAATCTAAGCAATAAGTATAGAACTTAAATCTAAGATCATGCCACTCGGGCCCTAGTGACAAGCATTAAACACAACAAGATTGCAGCAACAATAACTTCACAAACTTTATAGATAGACTAATCATAATGTAACAATCCATCGGATCCCAACAAACACAACACCGATTACATCAGATGAATCTCAATCATGTAAGGCATCTCATGAGATCATTGTATTGAAGTACATGGGGAAAGAATACCAACTAGCTACAGCTAGAACCCGTAGTCCATGGGGGAACTACTCACGGAGCATGATGGAGGCGATGGCGTTGATGGAGATGGCTTCCGGGGGCACTTCCCCATCCCGGCAGGGTGCGGGAACAGAGACTTCTGTCCCCCGAAAGGGAGTTTCGTGATGGTGGCGGCACCCCTGGAGTCTTTCTGGAGTTTCGTCAATTGGTATCGATGTTTTAGGTCAGGACGGCTTAAATAGGCGAAGAGGCGGAGTCGGAGGGGCCACGGGGCCTCCTCACACTAGGGGGCGCCCCCCTTGGGCCGCGCCGCCACCACGTGTGGGGCCCCCAGGGCTCCCCTCCGGTCCCTCTCGACTTTCCGGAAGCTTCCGGGAAAAATAAGGTTCCGGGCGTTGATTTCGTCCGATTCCGAGAATATTGCCCGAACAGCCTTTACGGAACCAAAAACAACGGAAAACGAGAACCGACAACCGTGGCATCTTGTTAATAGGTTAGTTCCGGAAAATGCATAAAAACATTATAAAATGCGAGCAAAACATGTAAGTATTGTCATAAAACAAGCATGGAACATCAGAAATTACAGGTACGTTGGAGACGTATCAAGCATCCCCAAGCTTAGTTCCTGCTCGCCCTCGAGTAGGTAAACGATAAAAAAGAGTAATTTCTGTAGTGACATGCTACTTACATAACCTTGATCATACTATTATAAAGCATATGAGATGAATGCAGTGACTCAAGGCAATGATCTATAGTTGCTAACAAATAGATAACATATAGCAAAACTTTTCATGAATAGTACTTTCAAGACAAGCATCAAAAGTCTTGCATAAGAGTTAACTCATAAAGCAATAAATTCAAAGTAAATGCATAGAAGCAACACAGAGGAAGATTTAAGTTTCAGCAGTTGCTTTCAACTTTCAACATACATATCTCATGGATAATTGTCAACACAAAGTAATATGATGAATGCAAATAAGCAAGTATGTAAGAATCAATGCACAGTTGACACAAGTGTTTGCTTCTAAGATGGAAGGAAGTAGGTAAACCGACTCAACATAAAGTAAAAGAATGGCCCTTCGCAGAGGGAAGCAGGGATTAAATCATGTGCTAGAGCTTTTTAAGTTTTGAAATCATATAGAGAGTATAAAAGTAAAGTTTTGAGAGGTGTTTGTTGTTGTCAACGAATGGTAGTGGGCACTCTAACCCCCTTGCCAAACAGACTTTCAAAGAGCGGCTCCCATAAAGGACGTTATCTCTACCAGCAAGGTAGATCATCCCTCTTCTCTTTTGTTTACACATGTATTTTAGTTTTATTTATGGTTGACACTCCTCTCAACCTTTTGCTTACACAAGCCATGGCTAACCGAATCCTCGGGTGCCTTCCAACATTCACATACCATGAAGGAGTGTTTATTTGCAAAATTAAGTTGCTTACTGATGAATCAGGGCAAAACACGTGAAGAGAATTATTAATGAAAGTTAATTAATTGGGGCTGGGAACCCCGCTGCCAGCTCTTTTTGCAAAATTATTGGATAAGCGGATGAAGCCACTAGTCCATTGGTGAAAGCTGCCCAACAAGATTGAAAGATAAAACACCACATATTTCCTCATGAGCTATAAAACATTGACACAAATAAGAGATAATAAGTTTTGAATTGTTTAAAGGTAGCACATGAAGTATTTACTTGGAATGGCGAGAAAATACCACATAGTAGGTAGGTATGGTGGACACACATGGCATAGGTTTTGGCTCAAGGTTTTGGATGCACGAGAAGCATTTCCTCTCAGTACAAGGCTTTGGCTAGCAAGGTTGTTTGAAGCAAACACAAGTATGAACCAGTACAACAAAACTTACATAAGAACATATTGCAAGCATTATAAAACTCTACACTGTCTTCCTTGTTGCTCAAACACTTCTACTAGAAAATATCTAGACCTTAGAGAGACCAATCATGCAAACCAATTTCAACAAGCTCTACGGTATTTCTCCACTAATAGGTTCAAACTACATGATGCAAGAGATTAATCATGATCTACTTGAGAGCTCAAAACAATTGCCAAATATCAAATTATCCAAGACAATATGAAGCATTTTCTGTTTCCAACCAAATAGCAATAAATGCAATAGTTTCCAACTTTTGCCATTGAACATTAAAAGTAAGAGCGAAGAACACAAGTGTTCATATGAAAAAGCGGAGCGTGTCTCTCTCCCAAACAAGGATTGCTAGGATCCGAATTTATTCAAACATAAACAAAAATAAAAACACACAGTACGCTCCAAGTAAAGCACATAAGATGTGACCGAATAAAAATATAGTTTCAATAGAAGAAACCTGATAAGTTGATGAAGAAGGGGATGTCTTGGGCATCCCCAAGCTTAGACGCTTGAGTCTTCTTGAAATATGCAGGGATGAACCACGGGGCATCCCCAAGCTTAGACTTTTCACTCTTCTTGATCATATATCATCCTCCTCTCTTGACCCTTAAAAACTTCCTTCACACCAAACTTCTCATAAACTTCATTAGAGGGGTTAGTACTCAAAAAACTTTAATCCACCTTGGACCTGTAGTGACACATTGCAAGAACTCAATAAAACATTAGCTACAGCTCTCCACGTCTAGAAAGCCTCACTTAAAGTCCACAAGAGACAATGCAAAAAACAGAGACATAATCTGTCAAAACGAACAGCCAAGAAACACGAATTTTTAAGAGGTACTTCCGTTGCTCAAATCAGAAAACTCAAAACTAATGAAAGTTGCGTACCTATCTGAGGATCACTCAAGTAAATTGGCAGATTTTTCTGAGTTACCTGCAGAGAATCATACCCAGATTCGTGACGGCGAGAAATCTGTTTCTGCGCAGTAATCCAAATCTAGCATCACCCTTCTATTAGAGACTTCACTTGGCACAACATTGCAATAAAATAAAGATAAGGAGAGGTTGCTACAGTAGTAACAACTTCCAAGACACAACAAAACAGTAGCAAAATAAACACATGGTTTATCTCCCAAGAAGTGCTTTCTTTATAGCCATTAAGATGGGCTCAGCAGTTTTAATGATGCACTCGCAAGAAATAAGAGTCGAAGAAAAAGAGAGCATCAAGAAGCAAATTGTAAACACATTTAAGTCTAACCCACTTCCTATGCATAGGAATCTTGTACACAAATAAATTCGTGAAGAACAAAGTGACAAGCATAAGAAGGTAAAACAAGAGTAACTTCAAGATTTTAAGCATACAAAGAGGTGTTTTGGTACCATGAAAGTTTCTACAACCATATTTTGCTCTCTCATAATAATTTTCAGTAGCTTCATGAACAAACTCAACAACATAACTATCACATACAACATGCTTTTCATGATTTCCAAACACATAATTTTTATCAAGCTAAAAAATAATAGGATTAAAACTTTCAAACCCACTTTTATCAATAATATAACAAGATGATTGATCAATATTAAAAGATATGGGACTCATAGATAAAGTCAAGAACTCTCCAATCCCATTTTCATTAGTAGTACAATTAATATTATCAAGTAACATAGGACCATCATCTAGAGATTTATCATAAACATTTGCCAAGCAAAATTCTTTAGTACCATGCATTTCGACATCAGGCACAAACAAAGCATTATCATAAGATTTATCAAAGTAGCATGGATTATCATAGATAACAGTAGCATAATTATTCTCACAAGTTTTAGTCATAGGGAATATTTCAAGAGAATCCTCAGGAACATAACATTCATCCTCCTCCGGTAAGCATGGATGACAATCAAATAGTGTAAGAGATAAAGAGTTACTCTCATTAGAAGGTTGGCATGGGTAGCTAATCCATTCTTCCTCCTTTTGTTCATCACTCTCTTCTTCTTTTTCATCCAATGAGCTTTCAGGTTCATCAATTTCCTCCTCTTTTTCATCGAATGAGCTTTCAGGTTCATCAATTTCTTCTTCCACTGGTTCCTGCAAATTGTGAGTGCATTCTTGTGCATTATTGAGTGTCTCTTTATAATTAATGATATAAGGATTATCACTGTAACTTTCTATGAAAAAATTAAGGATAGAAGAGACATAATCTTTAAGGTCCTTACAAACAGCACAAGTTTCATAATTTTTAGACATGAAGGATTCTATCTCAGAGGCTCCCATAAATATGACAAATTGTTCTACCTCTTCGAACCCAAAGTGAATATAGCTATTCCAATTATAGTTCTTAATTAAAAATTCCTCACTAAAGCCACATTGAAATTTAAGATGTTTAGTATCCTGTTTAGAGCAACAGTTTATATCATGGCGTTTAAGCAAGATTTTAGCAATTGTATTCAATTTTTCTATCACAGCTCTCATAACTTCTCCCGTTCTTGATTCTCTATAATTATTATATAATTCAATAAGCTCCAAATAGGTTGTAGATTCTCCCATAACAGCAGTTTTTAATTTTTAGGTTTTTCAAATTTTTATGGATTTTTGGGTATATGAGAAAAGTAAAACAAAACAAAAAGAAACTAGACAAAAATAAACTAAGCAAAATAATACTAGACCGAAATAAACTAAGCACAAATAAACTAGACAAAAGTAAACTAAGCAAAACAAAATAAAATAAAACAAGAACAGAGAGAGAGGTAGAGTGTACTCCCCAGGTGAACTTATGAGTAGAGCTATGCCTCCCCGGCAACGGCGCCTGGAAAATAGTCTTGATAACCCACAAGTATAGGGGATCGCAACAGTCTTCGAGGGAAGTAAAACCCAAATTTATTGATTCGACACAAGGGGAGGTAAAGAATACTTATAAGCCTTAACAACTGAGATGTCAATTCAGCTGCACCTGGAAAAGCACTAGCTAGTAACAGGGGTGATGTGAAAGTAGCAGTGATATGAGAGCAATAGTAACAGTAACACAACAGCAGTAATAGTAACACAGAGGCAATGGCACCAGAAAATAGTTGATACTACTTCCAATGACATGTAGAACGAGTATATAATGATGAAAGATGGACCGGGGTTCCCAGCTATCTACACTAGTGGTAACTCTCCAATAACAAGTGTTGGGTGAACAAATTACAGTTGGGCAATTGATATGATTGAAATAGCATTAAGACAGAACATCAAGATTATTAATCATGTAGGCATGTTTTCCATATATAGTCATACGTGCTCGCAATGAGAAACTTGTACAACATCTTTTGTCCTACCAGCCGGTGGCAGCCGGACCTCTAGGGAATCTACTGGAAATTAAGGTACTCCTTTTAATAGAGCACCGAAGCAAAGCATTAACACTTGGTAAAAACATGTGATCCTCATACCTACGCCTTCCCCTCCAGTTATCCCAGTTGCTGTCACTCTGGGGCCCCGGGTTCCGGACATAGACACGTGCAAACAACTTGTAGATACAATCTAAGCAATAAGTATAGAGCTTAAATCTAAGATCATGCCACTCGGGCCCTAGTGACAAGCATTATACACAACAAGATTGAAGCAACAATAACTTCACAAACTTTATAGATAAACTAATCATAATGTAACAATCCATCGGATCCCAACAAACACAACACCGATTACATCAGATGAATCTCAATCATGTAAGGCAGCTCATGAGATCATTGTATTGAAGTACATGGGGGAGAGAATACCAACTAGCTACAGCTAGAACCCGTAGTCCATGGGGGAACTACTCACGGAGCATGATGGAGGCGATGTCGTTGATGGAGATGGCTTCCGGGGGCACTTCCCCGTCCCGGCAGGGTGCCGGAACAGACACTTCTGTCCCCCGAAACCGAGTTTCGCGATGGTGGCGGCGCCCCTGGAGTCTTTCTGGAGTTTCGTCAATTGGTATCGATGTTTTAGGTCAGGACTGCTTAAATAGGCGAAGAGGCGGAGTCGGAGGGGCCACGGGGCCTCCTAACACTAGGGGAGCGCGCCCCCCCTTGGGCCGCGCCGCCACCACGTGTGGGGCCCCCAGGGCTCCCCTCTGGTCCCTCTCTGACTTTCTGGAAGCGTCCGGGAAAAATAAGGTTCTGAGCGTTGATTTCGTCCGATTCCGAGAATATTGCCCGAACAACCTTTCTGGAACCAAAAACAACAGAAAATAGGAACTGGCACTGTGCCATCTTGTTAATAGGTTAGTTCCGGAAAATGCATAAAAGCATTATAAAGTGCGAGAAAAACATGTAAGTATTGTCATAAAACAAGCATGGAACATCAGAAATTATAGGTACCTTTGAGACGTATCAGGGGGCCGGCCACCCCACCAATGGGAAAGGGGAGAGTCCCACCCCAAGTAGGATTCGTCCATATGGCAATTTTGAATTGGGGTCTTATTCGAAGACTTTGGGAAAACCCTTGGGGGTTCCACCTATATAATGAGGGACAAGGGGAGGGGGCCGGCCACACCAAAGCCACCTTGGCCGCACCCCTTGGAGGCACCAAGGCCGGCGCCCCCCTCTCCCCAAACCCTAGCCGCCCCTCCTCCACATACAACTCTAGTAGCGCTTAGGCGAAGCCCTGCCGGAGTTCTCCACCACCACCGCCACCACGCCGTCGTGCTGTCGGGATTCCGAGGATCTACTACTTCCGCTGCCCGCTGGAACGGGGAGAAGGACGTCGTCACCAACACCGAACGTGTGACCGAGTACGGAGGTGTTGCCCGACTGTGGCACCGTCAAGATCTTCTATGCGCTTTTGAAAGCGGCAAGTGATCATCTTCTGCAACAACGAGATCTAATCTCGTAGGCTTTGGAAATATTCGAGGGTTAGTCTGATGATCTTCTCGTTGCTCCCATCTTCTAGATTGCATCTTGGCTTGGTTTTCGTTCTTGCGGTAGGAATTTTTTTGTTTTCTATGCTACGAATCCCATCACGTTCACCTCCCTCCCTTCCCCTTCCTCCTTGGTCGCCTCGCATGGGGTGACTCCAGAGGCCCCTCTCCCACCCTAGCAATCCTCCCCTTGATCTACTCTCCATGGCCAATTCCGTCATCTTCACTAGGCGGTGGAGTCCACGCCAAGCCCTATCAAAGGGCGAGGGAGGGTGACCTTGTTAAAGGCATTGTTTTGTGAGCATGACTTTCTCTAGGGTGAAAGTCTAAGATCTATGATCGGGCGACGACATCGGTTGTGCATTGTTCCCTTTTTGAAGGCGTCTCTTTGGAGAAGGTGGATTTTTGGTGGTGTTAGTACGGCTATTAAAAGGAATATATAACTGTAGCGGGAGTTTTTCTTTTATTGTAATTCATATTCTGTTTTGACTATGTGCATCCGTAATGCCGCTATGCATAGGCTAGGTATAATTGATATCTTCGTGATATTAGTATGTGTTCTTTGTCGTCAAATTCCAAAATAGTTTAGCTAGAGATTATTTTAGCTCACTATTCACACAGCAGAAGTGGACATTTTTTCTCCTCTCCGCTCTCACTTCCCACCTCTTGAGAGTCGTCCACGCGCCCCCGGCTCCTACCTCCACCCTCTCTGGCGGCCTCGCCAACCGGAGGGGATGGAGGGACGAAGGCTGGCCTCTGTACAGTAGTAGTAGTACCAGTAGTAGGGATCTCGGCTATATGCCGGTTGTGGGCTTGTGCCCGTAGTTTGGAGTAGGGTCTCGGATCTATCCAGCTAGATCTGGGGAAGTTTAGGGTTCTTCTTCCTCTTTATTCACCTCTAGTGGCAGGAGGTGAAGCTGATGAAGAGAGCCACAGTCTCCGTTAATAAAGTCGTGTTCTTTGTCAAGCTCAACCTTCTGCAGCGGGCACTCCTCTTTTCTCTGGTCGGCCATGGCAGCGGGAGGAGAAGAGATGGTGCAACCGTGGGTCTCACTGTCCTCTGGCCGGCCGTGCTGGCGAGGGGGGAGGGGAGGCGCAGAATGTTGCGGCTCGTCGTCGGAAAAGTGGAATTGACGATTCCTCTACCGCCTAACGTGGATGCAGCGGTGGCTTCTCGATTCTGCAACAGGGGGAAGCTTTGCTTCTCTTGGGAGTATCTCCACGCCGACGATAGGCTCGCATGCGTCCTTCATGGTTGAATGGCGGCCACTCCCTCCTCTGGCATCGGCGACGGTGAACGCCCACCGGGGCTTGTGGGTCATCTTCAACCTCCATACCTTGATGCCGACACAGAGGCACTTTGGCTTCATCGCAGTTGACTCCCTCCTCGCCGTCCCAAGTGTTGGCGTCCCCTGTGACGGTGAGGGTGACTGTGACGACGTCTTTTGCGGTGGAGAAGGAGCTGTCCTTGATTGCATTTCTAGGAAATCTGTAGATGATCTTGGTGCAAAATGCAAGGACCTACTTGTTATTTCCTTTTTCGTGATGTTCCTTTCTGTAAGTTGTATGTCCATCCCTTGAATATATTAGAAGCTCCAAGGCTTCCTCTCTGCCCCTAGCAGTGACTCGTCGTGCCCCGCTGGTTTAGCGTCCTTAGTGATGTGGAGCGGCAGTCTTCGCTTCTGCAAGGCATGTGCTTGTGTTGTAGCGTAGTGTTTGTAGCGTAGTGTTGTAAGCTTCTCAGAGTGCTCCCTTGTATCTTTCGGTCGTAGTGTGTGGTGTGGTGCTGTGTGGTGCGGAGGGCCTTGTGTTACGGTGTCCCGTTGTAATCCCTGGCCGGTTAATGGCATTGTTAATTCAAAGCTAGGCTTTCGAGCTTTCTGTTTAAAAATATATTAGAAGCTCTTGGTCCTTGAGGACCGACACCTGTTAAAAAAAAAGATATGTAAGAAAAAGGAACACCTAGCAGCGACTCAGGTCCACGCGCCGCCCACACCGGGACGGGACGTCCCGAGGAGCGCAAGTCGGCACGGTGAAATGAAGAGGAGGGGACGCCCTCTCGCTCGCATCATCACACCTAAAACTGAAGCAAAGCAGGCCAGCACGCACAGGCAGAAGAGACGACAAGTCACCCGGAGGGCGGCACCGACCGACGTCTTCATCCCGCGCCCGCGCCCGCATCCCGCCGCACGCTTTCCCAGCTCGATCGAGCCCAATCCACGCTGACACCTCCAAGGTCTGGCGGCCTGCTCTCTCCAGGCACCGCGCTAGGATTAGATCAACTAGCAAACGCCGAGGGACCTAGCCATTACTGTCATTCAAGCCTCCGCGCGCCCCCCTTGCTCGCATTGCGCTCTCTTGATTCACGGACCCTACACTGGTAGCTCGATGCTGACGATGCATACGGCGATGGACGGCGGCAGGGGGCGAAGGCCGGCGGTGGCGCATGGCGCGAAGGTGGCTCCTCCGAGGAACGACAAGGTATGTGGCATCGCATTCCCTCCCTCCCTTCCTTCCGTGGGTTTGGCATCAGAAAAGTTTGCGTTTTTCGTTGAGTTGAGCGCCCAAGCCATGAATATATTCTTTGCGTTTCCTAGACCTTTGGTTTCCTGGCACCCGAGAGGGGACGCCTTCCCCCGTCCCGTGGAAATGGGCGTCTGAATTCTTTGCGTTTTACTCTTTCAGTCTTGCCCTTCTGGGGGCCTTCGAGATGCACATTCTACATTCTTCTTGTTCTTGCTTGCTGTGAGTGGAGACTGCTTGTTAAGGTTTCAAACTCAAGTTTCTGTACACTACTACGCTCTGTTCTTAATTTTGTTCTGAGGGTTTGAGATTGGTTCGGTGGCGTTGTACAGATCAAGCAATTCAAACTCTGTACCAGTGTACCCATCTTCTGAATGAATTTCTGATTGCTCCCCACCACTCCTTCCGGTCTCTTTAATGTGCTGTCCTTTGCGTTTTTCAAGTCTCCCTCGACTTATTCTCACGTCCTATTGCTGTCCATGATCAAGGTGATGGAGAAGGATCGCAGGAGAACCAACTCCAGGACGCCGGCCATGAAGGCGTCCACCAACGCGGCTACCCCAGCTACCAACAGGAACAGAAGCCAGGCAAGGAGGGATAGGAAAATAGCGCTGCAGCAAGACGTAATGGCCCTGGTTTTCAATCCAAGAGCAAAATTCAGTGTCTCACATAAATAGTATGTCAAGAAATTCACAATGTTTCTGTATGTGGAGTCGCAGGTGGAGAAGCTGAGGAAGAAGCTGCGGCAGGAGGAGAACGTCCACCGAGCCCTGGAGCGGGCGTTCACCAGGCCGCTGGGCGCGCTCCCTCGCCTCCCCCCTTACCTGCCCTGTCAGGTAAATTGTGCGATTACATTTCACAAGGTAAGAGTAGTTTGTAAGAGGATCCCATATCCTGACACAACATGTTTGTATCTCCTGAATTTCGTCTGCAGCTATTGGAGCTTCTGGCGGAGGTGGCTGTGTTGGAGGAGGAGGTTGTCCGGCTCGAAGAGCAGGTGGTCAGTTTCCAGCAAGGCCTCTACCAGGAGGCCATCATCGCTTACCTCTCCGGTGGGGGTGAACGGTCCTCGCCGGTACAGCTCTGGCCGTCACCCCAAGTGCAGAATTCAGAGGTTTACCCGGCGGTGCGTCAATGTTCCGATCAAGATGCTAATTGGTCATCTCTGAAGCGAGTCGACAATGCGAAGCAGACCCCGATCGGAAAGCCTCTCTGTTCGCCGAGCCAAGGTGACAGTCCTGGGAAGGAGAACCTGTTGTGCTCCACTAATTCATGCAGAGATTTCAGATGGCCGCTGACACTGAACTAATAATGTGCCGAGATGCAGTGGAGAATTGCTTCCCAGGGAAAAGGTATCAAGCTTATACTCTATTGTGTATTCAAAAGCACTAGAATTGTTACTTCGACTTGATTGCTTAGTTGATTCTCTAATCACCGTGCTAATTACAGTAATGTTCTTGCATGACCCTTCCAATATTTCAGAGACTTCTAAATCTTGAGAACACCAATGCCATTGTGTTCAGATTATCAGTTAGGCATTGCCTGATGCGAACAATGTGCCGGATGAGCTATTGAGGTGTCTACTAGGCGCAGATGAGCATGAGCTTCGCCGGTGGCCAAGGGGAGATGGGCACATCGTCCCTTATCCATTTCTGTGAGAGCTCCGACGACGGGCATGTGCAACCGGAGACCCGAATTCCAGGCCAGGGGCATTGGCCCTTCAATACATTTCCGAGAAGGTGATGCCACTTCATTCCACACCGGGTGTTTCTGCTCCCAACGCCCATCATCTTGGCCAGAGATTGAAGTGAGCTCCCACTGATCTGAGTAACCACTAAGTAAACATATATTGGTGCAAAAGTAGAGTATATCGTGTGGTGTAATTTGTAATGTGGTGTGAGTTGGCGTGGCTGTTTGACTTGGGATGCTGAACGGTCCCTGTCTACCAGACAAAATTAGGGTCTTGCTCTCCAAATGCTCTCACCAGCAGAGGCCTGGATTCAACAACTACAGCTGCTGCATGATGGTTGTAAGCTGTCCCTCATGATTGAGGGCTCCTTTTTCTTGTCCTGAGATATACTCTGGTAGGAATTGAGGACTCCTTTTTCTTGTCCCACCAGGTGTCAAGCTTACCTATTCAGAAGTAATAGAACTGTTACTGCTACTTGATTGCTTAGTTGGTTCACCATGCTAAATTGCTAATTATAATGTTTTCCTTGGCCCTTCCGATGTTTCAGAGAGACATTGTAAGACAACAATGCTATTGGTTCAGACAGGCATCAACTGATGTGAACAATGTAGCGAAGAATCAATTTACGTGCCTGCTGCTAGTGCTATCTCTCCTCCCAAATGAGCACGAACTCCGACTAGGAGGGTAGATCATCCCTGTCTATTTCAGGCTCGTGCAAGAACTCCGACGAGGGGGAGGGGGGGGGGGGGGTGTGCAACCAGAGACCCTGATTTTCAGGCCTGGGGCATTGCCTTGCAACATTTTGGAGAAGTTGATGACACTTCATTCCACTGGGGGGAAGTTTCTGCTAGCAACGCCCTTCTTGGGCAGATATTGAAGTGAGCTCCAAATGACCAAACTTTTTTTTTTTGTTTCTGAGAAGGAGGTTGAGTGGATGTTTGACATGGAATGTTGATCCTACAATGGTCCTTGTGGACCTTGTCTACCTGACAAAATTAGGGCCTTGCTCTCCAAATGATCTCATCAGTTGACCGTGTGGACCTCTCTTATCAGCAGAGGCCTGGATTCAGCAACTACAGCTAGCTCCTGCATCATGATTGTAAGCTGTCTCTCATAATAGAGGCCTCCTTTTGCTTTTCCAATGAGAATGATCAGTTCGTAGCTTTACCCCTTCGTTTTCGCTGATGCGGAATTCACGCTGGCAGGATGTTTGTTTCCTGCGAAACATCATGAGTCTGTTCATGATACACACCGAGATATACAGTTGTGTGGAGGTGTAACTTGGGTGAACAATTGTATGACTGAACTAGAAAGACTACTACATGCGTGGCATGTTTGTGCACTGCATGTTGTCCGTCAGTGGGAATATTAAACTTCAGTGTTGAAGTGATTCCTGTCTCTCTAATCATCAGCAGAACCACAGACAAGTTAGGATCTGGGCTTCAGCAGGCATTGACCACAGCACATCTTCGCCACCAGTACAGCCTTGCAGAGCAGCGTACATTAATAGGGGATCAAGGGAACATGACCTGATCCAACGCGCTGGATGGCTCTTGTTAACTCTGCAACTCCTCCAGGCATTTCTTGAGGCAGGAGCACCTACCAGTACCAGTCCCCACCCCCATATGCTGATGCCGGTGGAAATGATACCAAAACCAAAGGTAGGCGCCGATAGGTTCCCTTTCCTTGTCCAGATGCATTAGGCGCATCCAGCATTTTAAAGTGTGAGCAAAATTAGAAGATCTCTGACTGGCCTGAGTGTGGGTCGGCGGTTCTTTGCCCTGCAGCCTGCAGGCGGCCATAATCGTCGGTGGGCGCGCGTGCTGAGCGGTGAGCGCCACAACGATCGAGTAGTTCACTCCCTCCTCTCCCCTGGAATGTAATGTGGCGAGCACGGAGAACATTTTTATGCGGGAAATCGACAATAGAATGGAGAAAAGGCGCTGTCTACGTACTGCGCCTGTCCAACTGCTGAACATGATCTCAAAAGATACGGCACGTAGCTCGCGATCATGGCGTGTGCTTTCCTGCTTTGATTAAAGTGAGGAGGCATCATAGTTTTGCAATTTTGGATACGGCTATTGCTCCGGTGTCCCCCCTCTCTAAACTTTGTTCTATTTAGACGGCTAGGATCTGCTGAAAGAAAGAAAGCGCCGGAACTTTCGGTGTCCGGAAGACTGCAGCCCAATCATACAGATGGAGTACTTGACGGCAAAGAGGAAATTTTGTCAAAAAGGACCACCTGCCCCACTGAAATGTCAAAAAGGACCACCTCTCAACGGAATTGACAAAACGGCAGGGCCTGCTGCCGTCAGGCGTGGCGGCACGTCGCCATCCCTCAGCCAGCTGTTAACGGAGCCGTTGTCGCGTCGCCCTGCCGCCCAAGCCGGTGGCGGCACGCTGACGTGGCGCTCCTGCCGCCAGCAGCGGTGGCGGCATGTGTCGGCAGCTCCGACAACCTGTGTCCCATGTACTGCTTTTGGCTGATTGCACTGATTGAGGCATGTTCCCGCTAAATTTTCCCGCCTAATTCTCTCGCTCAGTTCGCTATAAAAGCCGGCGTCGAGTGTGCCTAATTCTCTCGCTCAATTCGCTGATATTATTTGGTACAGAAGTGCTCATACCTTAGCCAGTATGAGTGTGCCTTGCTCAGACCAGGATTTTAGACCGATGAAGGGAAAGAATGCAACTTTGCCGCCGGGGGTTAGAGCAGAGAGGTGTTGGTGCGGCCGCCTTGCGAAGGTGAAGGAGGTGGTGGATTTTTCGGATAAGTTCGGCATGAAATATTTCATGTGCGCATACTACGATCATGATCCACCCGCACATACAAGTTCATCGTCCTCGAGACCTGCGGTATGTTGTAACAACATGATTAAAAATCATATGTATGTCATTAATTTTCATTTATGAACCGTTTTATTTTTGTTGCAGTCTCTCCCGCCCTTTTGCAACTGGTTTCGCTGGATAGACCAAGAGCAGCCGGATTGGACGCGCCGTGAGGTGGAGGAAAAACAGAGACGTGCATGGGCAAGGTTCCATGAGGAGGAGCGTTTCGAAAAGGCTATTGCTAATGATAAAGCAGAAAGAGAGAGAGACAGATACAAAAATTAAGGGCAGAGCAAGCTCGAAATCGCGAGGTAAATCAGAAGCGGATGGATGATGAGGCTGCACGTAGGTATGCGGAGAAAGAGGTGCGCAGGGAGGCCCGTGAAGCGGAAAGGAAGAGATTAAGAGAAAGGGCTGCTGAGGCGCAGGCAGCAGAAGAACGCGGCGACAAGACTGGAAAATGGCCACGCTGGACGCAGGGCAAATAGAGTTATTTGTTGTAGTAACTACGTATGTTAATTTGTGTTTTGCTTTGTCGTTGTATCTTAAATTCCGTAGTAGTGATTAGCCGTATTTTAATTTAAGTTATGTTTTCATATTTATTTCGTCAGATAGTAACTTAATTTTATGTTGTATTTTTGCATGTTCATGTATCTTATTTTGAAGTACTGGTTGAATAATTATTCGAAATTATAGAAATATGTCTCATACATAGATAGAAATAATAGTAATATGGCAGAGTCGTCAACATATCACCCTTGTCGACGACGGCGTGGTGGTCTCTGCTTAGCACCAGAAGGCGACCAAGGATGTGGTATACGATGTTGGCGCAACCCTCGACCGTATTGTTCGTTCTCCTCATCTGTGTGGGCCTCATAGTTCTGTGGTGGAGTTTGTAATACATGTTGAGATTGTGTCGCCGGAGGAATTAAACTGCCTTGTGTGCTTATAATGTCAGCTCCAAAGAATTCATTAAATATCCCTTGATTCTCAGGTTGACTAGAAGTTCCTGGATAGTATTCTTCCTGCATACTCAGTACCCTGTAGCGGGGCCATATTGTGGCCGAAACCAGCTATCATGTTGGGCCAAGCAGGATCAAAAGATTGCGGCGTAAAAAAATTTAGTTGTAAGTAATAGCCATCAATATTTTTTATGGGAGAAATTATATATTAAAATTGAAGGAACCTGTGGAGGAGGCATATTGTAGCCGAGTCCAGCTTCCGTCTCTGACCAGTTAGGTTCAAAAGATTGCTGCGGATGAAAAAGGTTCGGAAATAATAGGCGTAATTTTATGTTGTATGAGTGATTATTTATAAAATATGAACATACGCGAGTGGTGTTGTCGATGTTTGAAGTCTCCCCTTGGGTGTATGAAAATCGTTCCCCGAACGGATTAGTAGAGAAAATATTCTCCTCCTATTTTTAATGCGCAGAAGATAATATTTATTGTAAAATCTTGTAGAAGGACGTACGCGCATTTATAATTTTAGATGTATCTGATAATACCTGTGTCGCGCCATGGGGCGGAGACATGCGAGCTGATTGTGAGCGGTCAAGTAGAGATGAGTCGACGCGTGCATATGATGGATTCCGCGTAGGAGGTTGGCTCGTACGCGCCATACTGCTCGTACGTGCCATACTGCTCGTACGCGCCATACTGGTCGTACGTGCCATACTGGGTCTATACGATGGTGCATCTGGCATGTCGCTCGCGTAACAACATCGTCATCTCGAGCACAACCAAATATTTTAAGCCCGTTCATGGCCGTATTAAAAATACGCCTAATCATGGATTTTCCTTCAGGAGTATTCACGTTTCGCAGCCGCAAAGCATCCGATGCAGACCGAGCGATCTCCCTATATTCTTGTATCTGAAAATAGAAAATTCAAAGTACGAGAAAATGGTGTGGATATTTATTTCAATTGCAATAAACCCATATTTTTAAAGAAATGCAAGTACCGAGGTTTCGCGATGGTATGTTGTTGTTCGTTCAGTCCCTACAACCAGTGAATCTGTCGTCCTCTCTGGTGGAGGACCGGTGAGCAAAATCCTTGTGCTACTGCGATACCAATGATTGTAGTGGTCGTATGTGGCGTCACTATATGGTCTACCAATATAAGAAATAATTGTCCGGCCATACATCCCTATAGTGCTGCCCAATGCCCCATGTCCAGAACTCACCATTCCATGTGTGCAGTAGGTTGTATGTGTTGAAGTACGGAGATATTTAGGTCTGCACGCTAATGTTCTGTGCTGAAGCAGCCTTGAGGACATGACTACAAGGGTATCCCAAAAGTTTTGGCTTGTTACAACTGCACTCACACGAGCTAGTTCCGAGGGTGACAGCATGCTTTCTTGAGCCTCTGTGGTGGCCTCTCACAAACTTGGCACGTTATGTATTTCCCACTTATTCCTAAGTGCGTCAATTTGACGGAAACCATGGCTTTGTGATTTTTTTTGCTTTCTCGTCGAGATGTCACTGCATCTTTTCAGACCATTGCTTGTTTAGTGCGTCCCGAGCGTTGGCAACCTGGACTCTGTCTGCAAAGTACGACAAAGTCCGGTTCCAAGTTTCAGTAATCAACGCCGTGATAGGGAGGGCGCGCACACCTTTCAGCACACCATTGTACCGTACCGGGCCCCAGAGTCGTGAGAAAGCGCCCACTTGCTTAAATCGGGGCAACTCTCGGTAATCCATGTAGACAAATTAACTGCCCTGGTATTGCCCCTCCGATCTTTTCTCTGTGGCAACGCAGCTTTCTCAATTTCGGCATTGATTCCGCTCCAAATTGCATTCATCTTCTCTTTTGTCTTCTGCATGCACATTCTCTTGAACAGCTTGAACCAATCCTTGTTCTTGAACTTTGAGTAAAAATTGGCTGCCAAATGTCGCATGCACCACCTTGTCTCTAGATCGGGCCACCCCCATTCTGGATCTTGTGCCACCTTCATAAATTCGAGCACACTCAATATCCCCGTGTTGCGATAAGAGATGATGCAAACATTGGGGCGATTTCCGACAACTGAAATCTTCAAGCAGCATAGGAACCAGAACCAGCTATCTTTGTTCTCGCTCTCCACCAATGCATATGCAATAGGAAGGAGCTGATTGTTTGCATCTGTTGCGATTGCCAACAGGAGTGTGCCCGTGTACTTTCCAGTGAGGAAGGTACCATCTATTGACAACACCGGACGACAGTGTTGGAATGCCTGTATAGCCTGCGGGAATGCCCGGAATAAACGGTCGGGTATTTCTTCATTTTGCTCCCCGGGGTGTTGACGTTCTCTCCCGAATACTTGAGTCCCCGGGTTACTTGATGATATCCGATGGAGCAGTCCGGGGGCTAGGTCATATGCTTGCTCATATGTGCCATATAGCCTCCGGAAAATGTCCTCCTTGGCACGCCTTGCCTTTCCGGAGCTGACAGAGAAGCCAATCTGATCTTCTGCAGTCTCTTGCAGCGTCTTCACACTAACATTGATGTCTTTTTCCACCGCCACTTGCAAGATATGTGACAAAAATTTTGCAGTGACGTTGCGGTGCTTAGCCATAGCCCCCACCTGCTCGCAACTATGTGGTTCTATTTTTGAGATATGCCAGGGCTGACATACCCATAACTCTTTCGAGCGATCACTCTCCCCATGCACCCCTCATTCAATTTGACACATATCACTTTTAGCTGACTTCGATCTGACTGCTTCACTCTATGCTCCCGAGATATGCTCAATGCATACCTCTTTATTGCTTGGTCAGCGGAGTCCTTGTCAGGGAAACTTTGCCCAACTAGCGGACTATCCTCTCCTAGGCCCGGAACGGACGGAAATTCATTGCTTATGGTCATGGTCTGCAGGAAGTCGTGGGTCCATTGGACCCGGGACCGCCCTCCGGGAAGGACCTACTCCTTCTTCATCCGATGAGGATTCAGACGAAGATGAACGAGCATCATCATCCAACGCCTCAGGCAATCCCTCCACGTGTTCGCTGATGTCGACGACCGCAGACCAATATCCTGGGCCAACATTATGGTGGCTAGGCATCTGCTCCGATGGGTCGATGCTAGGAGCAGCAGTGATGGCAAGCTGCTCCGACAGGCCGGTGGTAGGGCCTGCGGTGATGGACAACTGCTCTTCTGCAGCGCTCCTACTGCTTCCAGCATCATCAGTAGCTGAAATAAACTTCACGTACACCATCGGCCGTCCGTACATAGCAGCACCAGGTGTGCTTGCAAACCTCATGTACGTACCCCAATTTGTATCATTTTTTACCTCCCGCCCAAACCCCAACGGGGAGGTCCATCCCTTCTACGACGATAAGAGCCTCAACCGTCATCCTCTTGCCACGCATCCCCTGACCAAATGGGGCTCGGATGAATTTTCTTACATCCGCAAATGCTCTATTGACCATATCTATCACTGCAACTTCCATCGAGTCGCAGTTCGAGAAATCCACCCCACCAAATTCGTCACGTACGACGTTCCCATAGTACACTACCAAATTTTCCATCGTACCTACCGCACAACCAGATTTTAAAATAATATTAGTAACATCCTACCTTAAATCATATTCATGTTTTTATAATTTCATTACAGCACATATTTTTAACATTGCAGTAAGACTTTACGAAAATAATGAATCCTTCATTTTTTTACAAAAAAAGACACAACAATTTTTAAATAATACTGTACAAATATTATAAGACCATATATTAAAAGATAACATATATACCTCAATTTGCAGATAGATGTTCTTCCAAATATAATTTAAGCGTCACAATATTCCAAGTAATAATACCAATCTACAACAACACAAATGCTCCACTTCTAGCTTCCTAGAAATAACAGTGAGAGAGCACGTGTATGCTTCAATCCACCTAAAACACATTCAAGGTATATAGTTATAACATGTGCATGTTTCTTTTGTTTTGCGATAATCCAAGAAGAATACACAGGGTCATCAACGAATAAAATCAACCTAACATACGCACACATTACTTCGAAAAATTAGACCATTTTCTCATATACGTTGTGTAGTTACGTCCAATAATACTACACTATAATAATACTACACTACATATAGTCATGCTGCATTTCAATTTCACTCATACATATATACAAAAATACTACACTACACACCATCATGTTGCATTTCTAACTATAACTACGTGCTTCTAAAAATATTACAGTGCCTTACATGCTAAGCTAATATAATGATGCGTGTCTACTTACTAGAAATGGAAACATAAAAATTATGCTTGTACGAATAAAATCAAATATCCAAATGAACTATCCTTGTTGTTTTCCCTTCTATTGCATCATGCACTTAATCAATGCACTTAATCAACCAACTATGGTTGTGTGCTCAGCAAGAGAGGAGACCAACTAAGTGTGTTCTTTCAGCTCATACGGGAAGACAGAGGAGAGCAGCTGCGCGTGTTCGCAACAATGCACTAAGCAGCGGCTGGTTATAAAGCATGCGGCACTGCACACTTTCGGTGGTCACGTTTCTGTATCGGCGGCGGACGTCTTCTCATGTCTGACAATCATACAATCAATTTTCTGTACAACTACAGTCTCTAACATAGCTAAAAGTACAAAAACTAGTGCTAAATAGACTCAAACCGGATACATTAGCCTCAGAATCATAGACAGGGCGAATCTGAGAGTCTGCGTGGGAATCAGCGCCGTCAGCGTCGAAATCAGCGCCATCAGCATCAAAATCAGCGCCGTCAGCGTGGGGAGGACTGTCGGCCAGCAGCAGCACATGCCACCACCGGTGGTGGCGGCAGGCCCGCCACGTCGGCGTGCCGCCACCGGCTAAGGCGGCAGGCTGCAGGAGGTTGACGGCCGGCTGAGAGAGGGCGACGTGCCGCCACGCCTGACGGCGGCAGGCCCTGCCGCCACTAGCTGCGGCGGCAGGCGCCACACGCGTCCGCTGGCCGTGCTGCCGCCACGGCAGTTTTGCCAATTCCATTCAGAGGTGGTCTTTTTTGACATTTCAGTGGGGCAGGTGGTCCTTTTTGACAAAATTTCGGCAAAGAGAGCAAGCATAGTTCAGTGCGGACGTAGCTTGCCTGTCCCTCGGCTTCCTCTCATCGGCGCTCTAGGGTATGTATCGAGCATCACATGACCCTCCGGCATCTCCAGCGCGGAGACCCAAACCCAAAAACGGAGACCACATTCGTCCGTTTGGGTCAAAACTGCACCCAGCGGGGCAACCCATCTTAAAAGCGGATACTCTCAGCGTCCGGTTCGACCCAAAACTGACGCAAATCTTGGAGCGATTTGGGTCGACACGGACACGAGCGCGCGTCCATCTGTCGTCGTTCTGTCCGGCCGGACACACGTTCTGGCCCATTTGACAGAGAGACAAAGACAACCCAGTAGACCCCGCATCATTCTCTCTCCTCTGTCCTCCTTTCTCCCATGAAAATCCATGGTACAGCCGCCGGAGTTTGGCTCGCCTCGTCGACTGCCGCCGTCGCCTACTCATGGAGGCACTCGTCGCCGCCGCCTCCTTTTTTTAACACCTGTCGGAAGTCGCCGGAGGCGAAACAAGCTCCGCGCCCGCGGCGAGCTTGGAGTCGCGCCGGCGACGTCAAATGGGGCAGCGCGGGAACAGACGTCGAATGGGGCAGCGCGGGAACAGACGCCGGCCGCTTGCCAGGCCTCGGGCGCCGGCTGCGCGGGCACGGTCGCCGGCCGCGGGAGCCAGGGGCGTGGTCGTGGGCGGAGCTCGCCGCGACGGGCGCGGGCACGGGCGGGGCGGCCACGGCCGGGCACGGGCGGGGCGGCGCTCGCCGCGACGGGCGCGGGCACGGGCGGGGACGGCCACGGCCGGGCACGGGCGGGGGCGGCGCCGCCGCGACGGGCGCGGGCACGGGCAGGGACGGCCACGGCCGGGCATAGGCGGGGCGGCGCTCGCCGCGACGGGCATGCGCACGGGTGGGGCCGACCGTGTCGGCCACGGGCGTGGGCGGGGCGGAGGTCGCCGGGGCGGGGCGGAGCTGGCCGCGGCGGGCACGGGCGGGGACGGCCACGGCCGGGCACAGGCCGGGGCGGGGCGGGGGCGGAGTTCGCCGGGGCGCGGAGGTCGCCAGGGCGCGGCGAGCCGGGGGCGACGCGGGCGTGGGCGGGGCGGAGCTGTCCGCCGGCGTGGTGCTCGTCCCGGCCGTGCACGTCTTGCTGCGCGCTGGCGCCGAGCTCGCCGAGGACAGCAAGCAGCGCCGGGTCCATTCAGCCGATGCAGGGGCGTCCGTGCTTGGCAACTAGTCCTACGAGGAAAGAAGAGAGGAAACAGTGATTTGGGTCTCACTATGGGTTGGGGAATAAAAAAAGCCATAGACGTCCTCGTCTCGTCTGTCCGCGTCTTTGGAGGCCAATCCAAACATCCAAAATCGGACGCGAAAACATGTCCGTTTGGGTCGTAGTGTTGGAGATGCCCTTAGGTCTAGGATGTAAACAGATCAGATCGGATAGAGTATTTTTATTTCTATATTTTTTATTATAATTTTGTTAAAAATTTAATTAGAGCGGATAATGACCAGATGCGAATGTAAATGTGGATTATATCAGATTGTGAATATTGAGCGGATTTGGGGCAGACTTGGATCAAAAGCGGATAATTAAGAAAAATATACACATAAAATTAGAAGGACATTTTTTATGTAAAAAATATGAGGAGAAAATGTGTAACAGTAGATTATGGCCAAACCTGCACACTAGTTCGTTCAACAAATCAAGTTGCGTGCTAGTAGCAAAAATAGTTTGAGCCAACGAATTAACCATGTTGTCTAGATTAATGTGGTAACTTATTTTATCGGATTATCATCTTTGATGATCTCCGATAATCCGCAAAAGAATATGGGATAATCCATACCCATCGGATATTATTAATACCGTATGCGCTATCATGTCCACTGGTTATCTTCTTAACCAATATTTACATTCATATCAATATCCAACGAATATCTAAAAGTGCGTACTATGTTCTTGAAAACGGATGTGAGTATAGATTTGGAGCGGAAATTATCCATACCATTAATACCCTACTCTCGGACCGTGACATCCCAACAAAATCGAACGAATTTATTAGCCCATGCGATAGAACGGGTCTAGAAAAAAAAATACACACAAGGCTTAAAATTCAACGGGCGAAATGGATTGTCAATCAGCCTGCAAGTGCAACCTCCTGAGGGTGTCCCGCCTAAGTACAAATGTGCCTGCATGAGTTATGCGGGCTTACGCGGGCAGCTCACAGAAGCTACACAACTTACCGGCCGAAACGCCTGCACTGCCCACGTAAGCTACAAGCAATAGGCAGAATAGCGGGCATCCCACATAGACCTAGCCATGGGCAGCCCGGCCTAGTCGGCCCGGCCCAGCCCGGTCCGAAATTCCCGGGTCAAGCCCGACCCGACCATGCCTCTAGGTTGGGCCTGGGCTAGCTGCCCCGATGGCTAGGCCGGGCCGGGCCTAGACCTTGATTTTGCGTGATTTAGCGGCCCGGCCCGAGGTCCGACGGGCTTTCCCTGTGATGGGCTGGGCTTGGGTCAAGATTTCTGGCCCAATGGTCGGGCTGGCCTGGGCCGAGATTTTTTACGTTGGGCTTTGATTGGCCCAGCCCGGCCCGAGAAATGCTGAGGTATGATCCCACATAAGCTACGCAGGGCAAACCCTATTCTCCGCTTAATGCGGAGGATACCTGGGACACCGCTTAGGGAAGCAGTTCTGGGCCAGACCCATCTAACGAGAGGAGGGACTGGTTCGTCCCCTTCAGCCTTCATGTTTGGCTTTCGTTTCCCCATTCCTTCCGATTTCAGTTTTTTCAACGTTTTTCTGTTCAGTTTATTTTGAACCTTTTCAATTTCAAAATTTTTCGAATTTTTTCAGATTTAAAGTTTGTTCAAATTTTGAAATTTGTTCAGACTATGAAATTTGTTCTTATTCGAAATTTGTTCGGACTTTGAAATTTGCTCAGACTAGGAAATTTGTTCATATTTGAAATTTGTTTTAATTTCGATTTTTTTGAAATTTGTTCAGATTTTAATTTTTGAACTTTTCTCAACTTTGAAATTTGTTTAGATTCAAAATTTGTTTAAAATTGAAATTTGTTTACATATTGAAAAGGCTCAGTTTAAAAAAATGTTCACTTTGAAATTTGTTTCATTCTAAAAAATGTTCAGTTTTAAAAATGTTTACTTTTTTAAAAAATATTTTTGACAAATGTTCGGTTTTCTAAAACTTCAGATTTAAAAATAAAAAGAAAACAGAAAATAAAAGAAAGAAAAAGATAACGAAAAGGGTACCTTTTGTTGGGCCGCTGCCGGGACGCCCATAAGGTAGTGCTCAGGCGGAAGGGAGACTTGCTCCCGCTTAAAGCAGCCTATAGGCAGAATAAAGTGAGTGTTTGCGCGTGTATATGAGCGTCTGCGTTTGTACTGTGTTTCTCAAAAAAAAAAAAAGTGTTGTTCGACGCCGGTGCCTTGTCCTTGCAAGACCATGGCCTCGTTTCCAATGTCTGGAAGGCTGCTCCCTATATACATCACCACATCCACTGTAATCCCCTCTGGCTGCCTCAGTTTCTTCCGTCGCTGCGGCTGAATGCATGAACAACTGTAATCCCCTCTGGCTTCCTCCGTTTCCCCTGTCGCAGCGGCTGAATGCATGAAGATGTTGTTGTATTTGTTGCCCATGATGGTCCGGTGTTAGATAAACTAGAAGGATACCCCGCGTGTTGCAGCAGGAATTTCTCCGATAACTCTATTTTATAAAAAACAAAAGGATATAAGTTGATTGAAATAGGATGTTATTTGTAGGAATATGCATGATTCAATTGGCGTAAATAGTCAAGAGGCTAACTAAAAAATAATGACTTGAAATGGTTATGTAGTTGGCAGCTAAAAGTTGATGATGTGAATAATTGGATGGCTTAAAAATAGATGATGTGGCTTGCATGTAAAGTATTAATGAATGCTAGTGGAGGATGACATTGACAATTGGATGGCTAATAAAATGGATGATGTGGATAGCTTGCATGTTGAGATAGATAACTTAAATGATCCTCTAGTGAGGTTTTGCTTTATAAGAGATATAGATATGTCAAGTGGAGAGTTTTTATTTGTGTGATTTTATATTTATGGTTAGGATTGTAATATTTGTCTATATACATGCAATAGAAAACGTCCAAGTATAGTCAATCTTTTCACATGGTATCAGCAAAAAATTCTGAAATCACTTCTACTCCTCCTCTCCCTAATCACGCCGCCTCCAGCTGCTGGCCGGCCGCCGCCCCTGGCCCTCTTTACTCATCCTCCATGGCGCACATGCTGCAGCATGGCGCTGCGCCCTCCGTGCCACCGGCCTCCTACCCCGCTCACGTCGGCGGCCCCCATGGTGGTCGCACCTCCAACGCTGCCCTGTACGGTGTCGCCTCCTACGGTCATGTCTACTACACTGGCAACATCCTCCACGACGCCCCCTCCGCGCCGCCGGCCTCCTACCTCACCCGTGCCGGCGCCCCCCACGGCCATATGTACGGCGCCACCCCTTATGACTAGGTCTACTACAATAGCATCGTCCCCCATGGTGCGTCTTCTACGCTCCCCAGGTCAGCACCATCACCGGACCCTAAATGCCTCGCACAGTCCTTCACCAACATGCTGCAGGAAGCAGTCCTCGCCTTCGGCATGGGTCATGGACAGCGGTGCGACCGGTCACCTCTCCAACAACGCCTGGTATACTCTCCTCTCTTTTTTCACACCCTATGTACAGTCATGTCACTGTCGGAGATGGTTGTTGTCTTCTTGATACAATACATGATATTTGCCTCTAGAATTAACTGCAATTTTTATCTAAAGGGATTCTAGAAGAATGCCAAGTTTCTACTAAAGAATGGAATACTTTTGAATTCTGACTTTCTGAGATTGATTTCCTATAAGATGTAATCCATCCAACTTTGTACCACAAACCTGATAATAAATATAATATAATTTTTTTTATAGTCAATGGTTATGTTAAGGGCCCTATTTTTTATTTTGCATCGAGCCTCCATTTTCTCAGGTATGGCCCTGCTCTGCAGTTTTTTATTTACTTCCCCCGATCCATATTACTTGATGCTACTAGTATAGATGCATTTAGACACATTTTAGTTGTAGATACACCCATTTTAGCACACGTAATATGGATCGGAGGGAGTAAATATATCTATCACAGAGTTTCTCAAAAAAAGATATTGATTGCAGATCATTGATGCTTTGCTGATGCCACTAGATAATCCAATAGTACATGCAGTTGTACCTGTTGATGATGGAGGACCTGAAACTTCTGATGATGCTGAAACTTCTGATGAAACTGGACCTAAACCCGAAATTTCTGATGATGCTGAAACTGTCGAGGATGATATATTTGAAAGAATGGGATATTAGGTGGGTGCCAATGGAGAATTGATTGTATTTTCCCAAAACCCAGGTCGCTGATATCTCTAAAACGTATACACAATGGTACAAGTCGAACTGCCACCCGTGCAGCGTGTCGGGATAAACCAATACGAGGCTAAATGGTACCCATCACTGGTAGAAAAACAGGCTTCCGGGAAGCCCCATAAGTCGCGAAGGTAAAGGAACCGCGACTAATGGGGTCTTTAGTCGCGGTTCGTGTGGCGAACCGCGACCAAAGGCTCCGGGCCCGTGGCGCACGGTGGCTAGCTGGTGCACGTGGGGGCTTTAGTCGCGGTTGGCCAGGCCAACCGCGACTAAAGGTGCCGAAGGCCTTTAGTCGCGGTTGGCCAGGCCAACCGCGACTAAAGCCCCTCCCCTATATATACCCATCCAGCCATTTGGAGCCATTCTCTTCACAAACTTCACAAGTGAGTGTTAGGTTTGCTTTTGGTTCCTCTTATGCACATAAGGTGTTTGATGAAATGCCCCAAGAGCATGAAACAAACATGATATGAAGTGTTGGAGCCACACTTGAGCTTTCTCATTTATTTTTTCCTCCTCGATCGCGGTTAGCAACTTGAACCTTTGATGTGTCGTCATTGATACAATATGCATGTGTGTGTAGTTGATTGTTTAATTTATATTGTTTGTAGCTAGTTAGTTTAACAAATGCATGATGGTTAATTATATATTTTATATTATAATAATGCAGATGAATCGGCAATGGATGTACGGTAACCGGCTCTCCGGCGAGTTCAAGTACGGGTTTGAAAGATTTCCTCGTAGTGGCTAATGCGAACAAGCAGTGGGGTTTTGTTATCTCGTCCATGTGTTAACCGTAAGAATCGGAAGGGTTACTCTTCCTCAAGAGATGTTCACATGCACCTGCTTCGGCACGGTTTCATGCCAAGCTATAATTGTTGGACCAAGCATGGAGAAAGAGGGGTTATAATGGAAGAAGATGAAGAAGGGGATGATTTCATCGATGAAAGCTATCTTTCTCATTTCGGTGATACTTTCATGGAGGATGCTGAAGGTGAAGGGGAAGGTGAAGGGGAAGGTGAAGAAGAGGCACGTGATGATCCCGTTGATGATCTTGGTCGGACCATTGCCGATGCACGGAGACGCTGCGAAACTGAAAAGGAGAGGGAGAATTTGGATCGCATGTTAGAGGATCACAGGAAGGCGCTGTACCCCGGATGCGATGATGGTCTGAAAAAGCTGGGCTGCACACTGGATTTGCTGAAATGCATGCACCCCTTTCACATACTACTACCAGCACGCACGTATTGAGTTACTGAAAATATATTTAGAAAAGAAACCGAAGCAAATTTTGCAAGCAATGTCACTATAACGCCATTGCGGTGTTTGATAAATTTATCGCTACCATAGAATGCCCCTACCAGAAGGACTGGACTATATTGCGGAATAATTATCTTGCTCCAGCAACATATGTTGATGCCTTTTTCATTGGTAACTCCCCGAAATGTATGACTCGCATCTACGCAGTTACAGAGCCACGAGGAGATGTGCTTGTTTGGGAACTAAGCAAATGGAGTAAGTCTATTATATAAGAAGTCAAATATTATGTGTTATACAGTATTACACATGCACTGTATCAAAGCCAAAGCCGAGAGGTTTTGCTGCAACCACATTCATCTGGTTTCATCTCTCAATTGCTAGTTGTTTTTGTTTGTTGCAATCATTGTTTGTGATATTTTTACTAACGGAAAAGAACACACAGGTTTACTGGCAGGACCTCGTGTCATACATGCTCCAGTGATTGAAAAGCCATCAAACGACCAAGCTGGTTGTGATGCCAATGAAGATCTTGCATCACGGAGCTGGTACCTGGCAGCACTCGGCTGGAATCTCCCGTGGATTCATACCCGGGGTGCACGAAGCAGCAGCGAAGGTGATCCAATATCACACATGGGAAGAGAGCTGATCTCTTATCCTTCTCTTTGCTGCCACGTTTTCTTGAGGAATGCATGGCCGTTGGATGACCCTGTAGCACCTAAGTGGATTAGACATGACAATCTGCAAGGGAATTTAGTGTTTGTTGGTATTAACTTTCCGTTCTTCCTAGAGCCCACTGAGAATTTCGAACCTGCTGCTGCTGATACAGACAAAGTTCTCCCAGTCTTCAAACCATACTGTGTGTTTTCTACACATGTGCGCGGCCAGGATCGTCCACAGCTAGTTCCAGATTAGAGCCGCATGCACATCAATGGGAGGGGTGCTGCTATAGGCTCATCACTGAACTACCAGGCGCAAGAATAGAGGGAGAAAATGTTCGAGACACCGATGTGGTTCGTCGCAACCAACTCAATTTGGTGCAGTGCTAGTCCTTCTTAGTTAGAATATACTTACTCTATTTAGAAATGTAAGATGGTGGAGCATTTTGTTTGGTTCATCCACTTCAGTTTGTATGTAGTCTGTTTTTGTGTAGATTCACTCACTTTGATTTGTATCTAGTCTACTTTAAAAGTACCTAAAACATCTTATATTGATGCATGGGGGGGGGGGGGGGGGTAATAGAGTCGATGAATCTAGCGTGCGCCCAGAACCTTCTAGTGTCCTCTAGTTAATTTCTTGCTTTAAGATTCGTGTAGTGCATCATAGATTTAGTAAAAAGTACACCTTTTATTATTTGACAATTATGCTCGTTTTTTAGAAAGATCCATGCTCGGTTGGATCAGGTCTCTTTATTTGAAGGCGAGTCTATAGCCTCAACACACACTTTTTGTTCATCGGGATCAATTATCTGATAAACGTGAAGATACATCATGGCCAGGCTCCTGATGGCACGATGAATCCATTCCTAAGGACAAACTATGTGTATGGATCATAAAATGGGTTTAGTGAGACAACACATCCACTCATTAGCCGCTGGAAGCTTCATCCAAGGAAAGAAGAGCATGTTAAAGTCACTAGCCTTCAGCAGATGGATGGGGGAAATCCCAACAAATGGCGATGTAGTTCAACCCTAGTTTACACAATATCTGCATATTTCAACAACATTTCTGCCCTAGACCAGGCCATGGATAGGTCTAGTCATGGAGCTTTGTGGTGTGAATAATCTATTTTGTTCCGTGTTCGAACAATTTATCAAATTATGTTTTTTTAGTGGCTAGCTTGATGACGCAGTTTGTGGCCCACTTTTGTTTTTAATGTTGCCTTTGATGTTCATAAACTATGCGTCACTGTCCATATCTTAGAATCAGGTTTTGTAATTATATCAGTGATAGTATGTAGAATCATGTACTACCAACAATATTTATAAAGCATTTTTTCGATAAAGGAAATATATTAATATCAGAAGATACCAATTACACCCAAATAATGCAATACCATAATTGCAGTACGGATGCACACATCCAAAAAAGAGAAAGAGAAAACTAAGAAATAAAAACGCCGCTAGAGTATTCCAGCACCTAGCAACAACAATACTACCACCACCAAGATAACAACTGAATTTCAGACTCTCCAAAAAGCGACGCCTCCGAGAAGGAAATATTGCACCAGCGCCGTCATCGTCCGATCAAAGATCTTAGGTTTTCACACTGAAGATAGTCCCCACTCTCAAAACAATGCCTTCAACAAGATCACTGCTAGGCACAACCAATTAAGGCTAGACCTTGAATTTTCACCTTGAAAGGTAGGACTGTGAATTTCACATGTGTTGCCGCCCCCACTTTCATGCCACTGTTGGAACACCAAGAAAGTCTCTGTTGCGGTCAGAAACCCACCGGCGAGCAACGACGGGCAACACAGTAAAGCCGGGAGGCTCCCAGAACTGCGGCTGGCCCTGGTCCCTCGAGCGACGGCCCGCAAAGCCTCGGCACGCATGTCCGATGCTGGTGCAAGGGCGTGCCACCTGACCTATACCTGGTCAGGAAGGTGATGGATTTGCTTCGCTTAGTTTTCTGCATGGCATACACGTAAACATTAAATACGAGCCTCGATCGGCTCTCAGGTTGTCCTGTGAATCGGCTCAAGGAGCCGATCCACCCATGATTCGTATGAGGTCTACGATCACATGGTGGTCCTGCTTGATCAATATAAAGCTAAAACGACCTACGACAATTTAGGGTTTTCACCACATAATCGGAGCATCCTACGCGTGATTGAGCCTGGCAGCCACGCGCGGTGATAATAAACCAACCCTAGACAAGGCCTAAAAACCAACATGAAGTTGATCCCCGGAACATCTTGTTTAGGGCTAGCAAACTACACCCCACGTGCTACTGGATCCTTCAACCCGTTTGCAAGGCCTAACTATGCAGATATTAAACTAATCCTTGAAGAACAAGGAGCAATCATAACGGATCGGATCTACTAAACAATGATCAAGCGAGGATGCCGCCCTTACACCTAAGATAGGTGTAAGGGCGGCTAGACGTCTAAGGGTTGCATGGACAAAAGCATGTGACACGATGAAACAATGCTAACCCTAACACATCTATGATAACTACGTTGCTCGCCATCAACAAGGCTTCAGCACGAGCAACGCATGAACAACGAATACACGTATACTGCCTAGATCGCAAGATGCGATCTAGGCAGCATGATGCTTACCCGGAAGAAACCCTCGAAACAAGGGGTTGGCGATGTGCCTAGATTGGTTTGTGATTAACGTGATTGTTGTCTTTCTCAATAACCCTAGATACATATTTATAGTCCGTAGACTTTCTCACGTGGGAATAATCCCAACCGTGCACGAGCCAAATTCTATCTAACCGACACGTATCCTACTATATTTACAGATACACGGGCAAACTAGCCCAAACTTTGTATACAAGGCCGATTCATGTATATCTTCCGTGTATATTCTTCAAGCCCATCTTAATCGCGGCCCACCTCTGATCCGGTCAAATTCTGGTGATAACACATGCCCCCTGGTTTTGGAAATGATAATTCCAAAATCACTCTGCTTTTTCTTCGTCGGGTCATGTCGTGGCAGAGCAGGACTGCCGCAGAATCTTTTATCATGACGCCTTGCCTTCTCAGCTTCTGCGTGACTTGACGGTTCTTTGGCACCACTTCCTCGGGAACTGCTGCAACATTAACTCCTCCATATCCCATTACTTAACCGCGTCGAGCAGTTCGCCTCTTCATTCTCCTGCCCCGTACTAACCATCGGCAAAAAACCCTCTTCCTCTGTAGCCATGTCTTCTTCCTCCTCCTCCTCCTCGGCCACATCAGGTCTCTCCTACGTATCGTCTCCCTCTCGTGAGCCGACGCCAGAGTGGGGCTCGTTGGCGGCGCACGACATCCTCGCCCCAACGACGTGGGACAAAGAGGACCATGATTCCTCCGTCTGGTCCGAGGATTACAAGTCCTTGACCGACGGAGAGGACGACCTCCAATTCCTCGTCGATGGGGAGGAGGAGGCGGAGAGCGAGGACGACCGCTTCTCCTGGGACGACTTCACCTCCTCCGACGGGGAGGAGGAAGAGGAGGACGACACCTCCTCCGACGAATATCCGCCGGCAAAGCGCTTCCGCGCCTGGTGGGACGACGACGACTACGACGACGACGACGACGGCGACGACGAGGCTCCCGTAGAGGGCTACGGGAGCAGCGACGAGGATCCCGCCAGCAGCTGCGCCGGCGGCAGCGATGACGACGACGAGGGCAGCAACGGCCCGTAGATTTAGGAAGTAGTGCAGGACCAGTAGTAGTAGTTCATTAGACATCGGATGATCCTTTTGAGAGCCATCGGCCCTTCCTTGTAAGATCTTTCTGTTAATCAATGAAAAATATTCCTCCGATTTGGTTCTCCAATTTTAATCATTCCGATTGCCAAAGTAGGTCACCGTATCAAGGACCGATAGCAGAATATCGGTCTTCCCCCAATAGATGCTCATACGGCCCAAATCAAAGATCTAATTAGACAGATTCAAGTAAACATTCCTCAATTCAGACTGTAACTTGATGCCTGCTCATAACATTTTTGTAGCACTAGAGTCGATGACTACACATCGGCAGTGTTATTCTTAAGTCGATGACCATGCATCGGCTCTTGCTTCGCACATATATTTCTTTTATCGGCCGATTGCGTACATCGGCCCCCATATTCCATTGCTCAAGTTGATGTAAAAACTTTTTATCGGCCGATCTAAAATCGGCCCCCATATCTCACTGCCCATCATCCCACATGCTTGGGAAATACTTCTTGAGATGCTGGCCATTGACGGCTACAGGGAATTTTACACCATCCAATTGTTCGAGCATGTATGCATTTCCCTTTAGGACCTGGTCAACCCTGTACGGCCCGTGCCAATTTGGAGACCATTTGCCATATGCCTTGTACTTAGTCCCCAACGGCAGTACAACTTCCCATACAGATCACCAACCTGGAACTCCTTTGGCTTCACCTTCTTATTATATGCACGAGCTACCTTGGCCTTGTTCTCCTTAATTTTCCCAAGTGACCAAAGCCTGAGTTCCATCAGATCCTCAACGCTATCACTCATCAGGGCTGCATACTCTTCAGTTGTCAAATTATTTTGAAACGTGACACGTCTCGACCCAGCCGTGATCTCCCATGGTAACACGGCTTCTTGTCCATAGACCAGATGGTATGGCGAGGTTTTCACTGCTCCATGACATGACATGCGATAAGCCCATAAAGCCTCCGACAACACCTCGTGCCAACGCCTAGGGTACTCGTCGATCTTTCTCTTTATAACCTTGCTCTGTCTCCTTGCAGCAACAGGACGGTCCAGACCCATCTTTGAAGAAGGTTGTGATGCAGAGCCAGCCGATGACACCCAAATCGGCTTCCAAAAGCAGAGTGTCCACTAGGTCAGCTGCCCCCCGAGCCTCAATCAAGGCGAGAACAGCGGTGAGGAAAGTAGCTGCCAGGAAAACTCTGAAGCGCCAAACCCTACTCCAGCTCAAGAAGGCTCGCACGTAAGTTTCACCCATGCTTTGGCTGATTTCATTCATCCTTCTAGGCTTCTGCAGCATACTTGCATTTCTTCTACAGACCTCCACTGAAGAAAACTCTAGTGAGGACACGCGATCCGGTCGAAGGGACTCGAGCTCGGGCAATCTCGAGAAAACCACCACGCAGAGCCAACCAGACTTGCTACCGTCGGCTTCCAAGAAAAGGTCAGCCCCTGAACCTGCCTGTCTCCCAAACCCCCATCAAAGCGGGGCAGGGCAGCCTACGCACAAAGAGCCGATGCATCAAGAGAGCTCGCAAGGAACCACAAGGCTCTTCATCAAACCAAGAGATATCAAACGTAACTCCATCCTTTCCTTGGCTCATTTTGCATGCTGACCCCTTGTCGTTCTCATCGGCTAACCACTCCCTTTGCAGACTGATGGCACCTCCAGTGGGGAAGTCGAGGAGGTACCAATGCCATCCGCCACCCTGGACCTAGCAACTTCTACGAGTGTAGCTGAGAAGGTGGCCAACTTGGCCAAACCGACAGCAGAAACACCAGAGCCGATCACCTCTTCATCGACTGTTTCTCTGGTCTTAGGAGAGGTACGATCCTTCCCTTTGGCTCTACCTTACTCCTTTGCTGTCTCCTGACGTTTTCTTGTTGTCTGTCAGGGTTATGACCTTTCAAGCCTGCTAACATTTGACCCCGAATCCATCGAGCCGGCTATTGCTAAAACGAGCGAAGAGCCAGGACCCAGCACTTCACATGGTCAACTCCATCATCTCAAGGCCCTGCTTTCCTCCTCGATCGAGACATTGGTTGAAGACTCCGAGGCAGTGAAGAGCATTCTGGAGGATATCCAGCCTCATCTCCCGGTGACGCTGCAGGTGAAACTTTGGCCAGTCGTGACTCTGTCTGCCTACAGGTCAAGAGTGGCATCGGCTCGTCAGAGAATCGACCTGCGCCACGCCCAGCTTCCGTTGAAATCCGATATTGCAGACAAATGCCAACGGCTTAATGAGAAGAAGGCTGCCTTGGACGCAAAAACTGACACATCTGACAGCACGACTGAGCTGGCGACCTTGCGCAAAGAATTGGAGGCCCTTGAAGAGAAGGTTCGGACAACAAAACAGCTTATTGAAGCCAAGGAAGCTTTTATCGCCCATTCCCTCGAGGAAGCGGAAGGTCTCAAAGCTGGACTGAAGACTGATCTGGCCGAAATCCGCACCTTGAACAAGCAGCTGGTAGCAGGCAAAGACGAAGATGACGAGGCCGAGATTGCCGAGGTGGATCGTGCTCGTGCTGATGCCCTCCATGCCCTTGAGATGTTCCTTCAGTAGAGTCTCCCTGTGTAATCTGAGAAACAAGTTTGTACTCCAGAGTCGATGGCTGTGCATCGGCTTTGTCCCCTAGTTCTAAAGTCGATGTCTGCGCATCGGCTGTTATCGATTTTTTTTTTGTTTTTTTACTGGCCGATTTCATGCATCGGTCTACATATGTTATCATCCATAATTCCATATTATGTGCCCCCGAGCCGAATCTTTCAAGTGATTGAAGATATCGGCTCTTGCTGATGCATGTTGGTCGTAGCTTATCCCACGGACCAATGTCGATCTCTTCTAGCTCCTCAGCTGACGTAAACCCATATCCCAGCTTTCCGTCGCCCGTTAGATCGACGTTGAACACAGGCAGAACGTATGGCGAGGATAATTTTGGCCGATTGCTGGAATCCGTCCCCATGTTGATTGAATTGCTCAATGAAGGTTTACATCTTGGTCTTGCTTTACTATAACTACGTGACATGCTTGAGACAAGATTATCCCTTTCATTTTTTGGGGCCGATCACAAGAATCGGCCTTGCCACGTACGTCCATAGATTTTGCTCTTGTTACACGGTCAGGCCGGTGGATAAGACCAGCCTCACCCCGTTTTTTGTCACGTCGATGCGATCGCAGTCGTCCAAAGTGATGCCTGAGAGTGGCTCTTGGCCTGCCGTCTCCCAAACGTTCATGCCAGCCGTTGAAATCTCGGCTGAGTCATCTGCATGGACGACCCCTACTTCATCTCCATCCCATCGTATTAAACATTGGTGCATCGTGGATGGAATGCAACAGCTTGGCGTGGATCCAATCTCTCCCTAGTAGGACAGCATAGGTGCTCTTGCTATCGACAATAAAGAACGTCGTAGGGATGGTTTTTCTTCCTACGGTCGGATCCACGTTCGAGAACACCTTGTGCTTCGGATGCTTAGCCGTTGAAATCGCTCGGTGTAACGTTGGTCTTGATCGAGATCCGAGCTAGAGCGTCCCAACCGACGTAGCATGGAGTATGGCATAATGTTGACTGCCGCTCCGGTGTCCACCAGCATCTTGTTGACAGGCTGCCCATTGATATAAACTCGTAAGTACAGGGCCTTCAGGTGTCTGTAGCTCCTTTCTCGTGGCTTCTCAAAGATAACTGGTCGTGGGCCGCAGTCAAGTTGTGCCACAGGTGCTTCGTCTAAACCTGGAGCACAAAACTCCGCTGGAAGGATGAACACCATGTTTGTGCCAGCCGATGTCTCATCATCGGCTTTCCTTTGTTTGGGGCGCCACTCTTTCTTTTGTGGTCGACCCTCTTCGTCCAGAGTTCGCTGAATTTTCACGGCCAGATCAGGCCGCGCCTTCCTTAACGTGTGCAGGTATAACCTTTCGGCTTCCTCCAAACCACGTAGTCGCTGAACCCTACGCTTTTGGGAACGGCTGAGTCCATCAGGGCACCACCTTGGCCGGTGGTACTTATCTTCTTCTTCTTCATCGTCATCTTCTAGCTCCTCGAGATCTTCCACCCGAGAGGACTCAGCTTGCTTGTTCCGAGATGGGAGAGGCCCTAGACGTTTGAACAATGACACGTCTCATGCACCCTTCTTCTTCTGTCTACATTCTGGGCAGTTGCCGATTGTAGGCAATCGGCTCATTCCTGAATCCCAGCAGTGTCTGAAGAAGGGACAGTCCCAGTGCCTATCCACGTCGTCTTTCTCTCTTGACTTTTCCTTGGCGTGGCGCTCATATCTCTCCTCGTCGCGATCATGCCGACGATGTCTCCTGGCGTCCCTGCTAGCCAGACGATCTCTTTCGTCATCGTCGTCGTATCGTCGATGTTGGTCGTATTGAATCACGTATTTGTTGAGGAGGTGATCAGAGAGAGGTCGCTGATATCGCACATTCTTCACTTCTCCCTCTGTGATGTAGCGCTTGCCATCGTGCCGGAGCCGATCGCGTGGAACGGCTTCCTCTTTGTCCTTGTTATGAGAGCGGCTGCCCTCGTCTCTGTCCTTACCGCAGTGGTGCCCGGGTCCTACCATGTTGATGCTGAATGAGAAACCCGGGCTGGCACCTCCCGGGGTAAGTGCACTCCACCATGTTAACGGCGGGGAAAGGGTGTGTGTCGACTTTCATGGCGTACCGGCTGAAAATTAGACGCCCTTGTTCTATCGCCATTTGGATCTGCCGACGCCACACCCTGCAGGTCGTTGGTGGTATGGGTGAACGTGTTATGCCACTTGCAGTATGGCTTCCCGTTCAGCTCCTGTGCCGTGGGGATTTTGAGGCCTTCGGGTAACTTTAGCTGCTTCTCCTTAAGTAAGAGGTCGAAAAATTGCTCAGCTTTGGTCACATCGAAGTCAAACCCTCTTGGAGGACCTTGTGGCTTAACCCATTTGCAGGACACGGGGCTTGCCCCCCGAGTCCATTCAGCCACTGCTACCTCTTGATCTCCCGCAGAGCCTTCATCTTCATCTGCCTCAACCAGGACTACCGCACGCTTGAACTTATCCTGGTACAACTCTGGGTGGCGCTGTTCATATAATGACAGCTTCTGAACCATATGCGCCAGTGAAGGGTAGTCTGCTTGGGAAGCCATATCCTTTATCGGTGATGCGAGACCCACCACCGCCAACTCGATGATGACCCACAAGTATAGGGGGTGTATCGTAGTATCTTCGATAAGTAAGAATGTCGATCCCAACGAGAAGCAGAAGGTGTTGACAAGCAGTTTCGATGAAGGTTTCACTCGTAAATGCTCACGTGACAAGTATTCGAGGGGTTTTGATGTAACGGATGAATAAAGTACGAGTAAGTAAAATGCGAGAGAAATAATTGCAGCGAGTGGCCCAATCCTTTTTAGCACAAAGGACAAGCCGGTTTGTTTACTTATAATGACCAAACGTTCTCGAGGACACACGGGATTTTAGTCTAGTGCTTTCGCTACATACGACTGATTAATCTTCATTGTTTTGATAAGTGTTGTGTGGGTGAACCTGTGCTAATGTACCGCCCTTCCTAGGACTAATACATACTTGTGATTATACCCCTTGCAAGCATCCGCAACTACAAGAAAGTAATTAAGATAAATCTAACCACATCCTTAAACTTTGAGATCCTGCGATCCCTCCTGCATCGATATACCAACGGGGGTTTAGGTTTCTGTCACTCCGGCAACCCCGCAATTGGCAAACGAGTACAAGATGCATTCCCCTAGGCCCATAAATGGTGAAGTGTCGTGTAGTCGACGTTCACACGACACCACTAGAAGAATAACACCAAAACTTAAATATCATAACATTGAATATTACTCAACCATAGTTCACTACTAACATTTAGACTTCACCCATGTCCTCAAGAACTAAACGAACTACTCACGAGACATCATATGGAACATGATCAGAGGTGATATGATGATGAATAACAATCTGAACATGAACTTGATTCAATGGTTTCACTCAATAGCATCAACAACAAGTATGAATAGATACCGGGAGAGTTTCCCCTATCAAACAATCAAGATCAAACCCAAATTGCTACGGCGGTGACGAGGTGCTGCGGAGGAGATGGCGGTGATGATGGTGGAGATGATGATGATGGTGATGGAGATGATGTCCAGCTCGATGGCGGTGAAGATGGCGTCGATTTCCCCCTCCGGGAGGGAATTTCCCGGCGGATTCCTCGCCCGCCGGAGAGCTCCTTTCTCTCTGGTGTTCTCCGCCCCGCAGAGGCGGCTGTAACCCTTCGTGAGGATTCCTCTGCGGCTTAGGTCTTCGGGACGAAGGGTTTCGCGAAGAAAAGGAGGCGAAAGGGGTCGTGGGCCCCCCAGACCACATGGCGGCGCGGCCAGGGCATGGGCCGCGCCGCCCTATGGTGTGGGCCCACCCTGGGTCCTCCTGGCCCCTCCTTCTGGCTTCCTTCGTCATCTGGAAAAATAGGATTTTTGGTAAAACTCCCTTCCACAGTTGATCTTCCGAAATATTGCATTCGACGGTGCTTTTTCCAGCAGAATCCTGGCTCCGGTGCTCGATCTCCAAATAATCATGAAACATGCAAAATAGATGAAATAACATAAGTATTGTGTTCCAATATGAAATATATCAATGAATAACAGCAAATTATGATATAAAATAGTGATGCAATTTGGACGTATCAACTCCCCCAAGCTTAGACTTCGCTTGTCCCCAAGCGAAACTGAACTCTGTAAACAGGTCCACATGTTTATGGAGAGAAGAGTCGATAAATAAAATACGGACAAGAAGCATCATATTCATTCACACAAGACATTATAGTAGACAACTTCCCCATATAACTCAATCTTGAAACAAGTATAAGGTAGTCACAAATAAAGGTGCATAAGGAATCATAATTGGTGATGGCAAACTTTGTTCTTGGTCAGAGAACATTTAACAGATTATATTCATCTATTGAGCAGCGCTCTCATATTAAAAACTTATGGTAGACTTGCATACTCAATCATATTAATCATTGATGACTTCAAAGCTATATTCATTCAAGGTAAAACTTGTATTAAACAAGAAAGAGTAAAGACATGATGAAGCAAATCACAATATAATAGTTTGATCACAACAACTCAAATGCTTGCTTGAGATGGAGGGAAATAGGTTTACTGACTCAACATAAAGTAAAAGACAGGCCCTTCACAGAGGGAAGCAGAGATTAAATCATGTGCTAGAGATTTTTCAGTTTTGAAATCATATAAAGAGAATAAAAGTAAAGTTTTGAGAGGTGTTTGTTGTTGTCAACGACTGGTAGCGGGTACTCTAACCCCCTTGCCAAACAAACCTCCAAAGAGCGGCTCCCATGAAGGACGTTATCTCTACCGAGCAAGGTAGATCATCCCTCTTCTCTTTTGTTTACACATGTATTTTAGTTTATTTAAGGGTGACACTCCCCCAACCTTTGCTTACACAAGCCATGGCTAACCGAATCCTCGGGTGCCTTCCAACAATCTCATACCATGGAGGAGTGTCTATTGCAAAATTAAGTTGCTTACTGATGAATCAGGGCAAAACATGTGAAGAGGATTATTAATGAAAGTTGATTAATTGGGGCTGGGAACCCCGTTGCCAACTCTTATTGCAAAATTATAGGATAAGTGGATGAAGCCACTAGTCCTTTAGTGGAGGCTGCCTAACAAGACTGAAAGATAAAACACCACATACTTCCTCATGAGCTATAAAACATTGACACAAATAAGAAGTAATAAGTTTTGAATTGTTTAAAGGTAGCACATGAAGTATTTACTTGGAATGGCAGAAAATACCATGCAATAGGTAGGTATGGTGGACACAAATGGCATAGGTTTGGGTTCAGGTTTGGATGCACGAGAAGTATTCCCTCTCAGTACAGGTCTTTGGCTAGCAAGGTTAATTAGCAAGCATAAGAGTTGAGGTGAAACAAACAAATATACATGTGATAGAAACAATCATGCATCTTACTTGTAAACACAAACAGTTTTAACTTTAGAATACTAAGCTAAGAACTGATACGGAAGATAATAATATCTTCTACATGCACTTCCTCTATTCATCTAAAACTCAAAGTGTTGTTGCTATTGACCATTGCTAAGTTTGCCAAAACCAAATAGATTAACTCAATGCTCCCAAAGTGGTACCAATACTAAAATCAAGATCAATCATATAGTAGAAATTGCAAACTAAAATAAGGTGTGCAATATGTAAATGATAAGACTTCTCATTAATATTCCATAACGATAACTCACACCAAGGGATACATAGACAAACTAAAGGAGAGATACTCCACACTCGCAACCCATCTCATACGATAACTTACCTACTCATGATATGACACTACTTGATAGTAAAAAGTAAAAGGTAATGATAATGTGATACCGCGGCACTCCCCAAGCTTGGAACAAACCAAGGGGATGCCAATACCGATGATGGATTACTCCTTTGGTGATGGTGGTGATGAATTCCCGTCTTCAGACTTCCAAGATAGAGGCTCTCCATCAACAAATGACATCTTGGTCTCGGGAATCCTGAAACTAGCAGCACAGCTTATATGTTTAAACCTGTTTTCATACTCACAGTTCTGATTATGAATGTCGTAGAGTTGAGCTTGGAGTTTGTTGGTGGTGTCGTGAAGTGAGAGGATGTCGCCCCATAGCTTTGCAGCTTCCTTCTCGTGTTCAGCAATGAGTTCAGACACAATCTTGTGAAAGATATCCACTTCACGCTCGGCCATCTTCTTGTAATTGAAGACCTCTTGTTCTAGCTTCTCCATCCTCGTCTTCCAAGCTTCCTTCTCCTTTGGGACCTTGAACATCTTTGATCTGCAGTTTTCCCTCGACGAGCATCAACTCCTTTGGATGCATCCTCAGCTCCTCCATGTACAAGTTGCCAACATCCTTGCAGGAGTTGTCCTTCGGAGTTCCCGATGAAGACATGATGGCTCTAGATCTAAAATAAATCCTGGCAGAAACAGCTCGAAACAAAACACGTCGAGAAAACGATATACGGACCTCCAGAGGTCCGGCGGATTTTATAGTAAAAATTTTCAGAACAAACGGAAAGTACCAGATCGAACCAGAGTCGGAAAGGGGCGACGAAGCGGCCAGACCACAGGGCGGCGCGGGCCCAGGCCAGGCCGCGCCGGCCTGTGGTTTCGCCCCCTTGTGCGTCTTTTCCACTCCGTTTCGAACTCGTAATTTTTCATATTTTCCAAAAACAACAAAAATAATGTTCGGAAAGTAAATCGCGAACTTTTCATTACCAGATCACGTTACCTATTCGAAGTTGAGTTACGGCGGACTCGTCAATTTGTCCTTTGATGAAAGCTTCCGGTGTTTCCACTCGAATAATATCAACATCAACATTATAAGAATCACACGAGATATAATGCTTGAGTCTTTGTCCATTCACCACTTGCGTAGCATTGCCTTGGAGAGAGCTAATTTTAATTGCTCCGAACGATACACCTCCTCAACAACATACGGTCCTTCCCATTTCGAGAGTAATTTCCCTGCAAAGAATCTTAGACGAGACCGATACAATAGGACTTTATCCCCAATATTAAACTCTCTTTTGATGATCCTTCTATCATGCCATTTTTTAACTTTTTCTTTAAAGAGTTTAGCATTTTCATAAGCTTCACTTCTCCATTCATCTAGAGAACTTAATTGTAGCAACCTCTTATCACCGGCAAGTTTAGGATCTTTATTTAATTCTCTAACGACCCGATAAGCTTTGTGTTCTAATTCTAAAGGTAAATGGCAAGCTTTTCCATAAACCATTTTATAAGGTGACATTCCCATGGGGTTTTTATAAGCAGTTCTATAAGCCCATAGTGCGTCTTTCAATTTACTAGCCCAATTCTTTCTAGATTTATTAACAGGTCTTTCCCAAAATAGATTTAATTTCTCTATTTGATAGTTCTACTTGGCCACTACTTTGAGGGTGATAAGCGGAAGCAATTCTATGATTAATACCATACTTAGCAAGAGTTTTTCTAAAACCTCCATGAATAAAATGAGAACCTCCATCAGTCATAATATATCTAGGTACTCCAAATCTGGGAAAAATAATATCTAAAAGCATTTTTAAAGAGGTCTCACCATCAGCACTTTTTGTAGGTATAGCTTCCACCCATTTAGTAACATAATCAACAGCAACAAGTATATGAGTGTTACCTTTTGAAGAGGGAAAAGGTCCCATGAAGTCAAATCCCCAACAATCAAACGGTTCAATAACAAGAGTATAATTCATAGGCATTTCATTGCGTCTGGAGATATTACCAACCCTTTGACATTCATCACAAGATAAAATAAACTTCCTTGCATCTTTGAAGAGAGTTGGCCAATAAAAACCTGATTGTAGAACCTTTTGCGCGGTTCTATCTCCGGCGTGATGTCCTCCATAAGCACTGCCATGACATTTACTCAATATCTCTTGTTGTTCATATTCGGGAACACACCTTCGCATAATACCATCCACTCCTTCTTTATATAAGTGTGGGTCATTGATGTCTACGTTCCCCCTCCTTTCCTGTAGACAGTGTTGGGCCTCCAAGTGCAGAGGTTTGTAGAACAGCAGCAAGTTTCCCTTAAGTGGATACCCAAGGTTTATCGAACTCAGGGAGGAAGAGGTCAAAGATATCCCTCTCATGCAACCCTGCAACCACAAAGCAAGAAGTCTCTTGTGTCCCCAACACACCAAATAGGTGCACTAGTTCGGCGAAGAGATAGTGAAATACAGGTGGTATAAATAAGTATGAGCAGTAGCAACGATGCCAGAAAAGTGCTTGGCGTGTAGTTGATGGTGGTGGTATTGCAGCAGTAGTAATACAGTAAAACAGTAAACAAGCAGTAGTAACGCAGTAGTAGTAACGCAGCAGTAGTAAACAAGCAGTAGTAACTCAGCAGTATTTAGGAACAAGGCCTAGGGATTACACTTTCACTAGTGGACGCTCTCAACATTGATCACATAACAGAATAGATAAATGCATACTCTACACTTTTGTTGGATGATGAACACATTGCGTAGGATTACACGAACCCTCAATGCCGGAGTTAACAAGCTCCACAATAATGCTCATGTTTAAGTAACCTTTAGTGTAAGATAGATCAACGCTACTAAACCAAGTACTAGCATAGCATGCACACTTGTCACCTTCATGCATATGTAGGAGGAATAGATCACATCAATATTATCATAGCAATAGTTAACTCCATAATCTACAAGAGATCATGATCATAGCATAAACCAAGTACTAACACGGTGCACGCACTGTCACCTTTGCACACATGCGGGAGGAATAAACTACGTTAATAACAAATCACTAGAGTAGCACATGGATAAATTGTGATACAACATGCTGCAATCTTAAAGAGATATAAATAAGCACCTCACTATGCCATTCAATGAGTAAGTATTACGTGAAATCTAGCCTAAGAGACCCACACGGTGCACACACTCGTCACCTTTACACACGTGGGACGAGGAGTCTCCGGAGATCACATAAGTAAAACCCACTTGACTAGCATAATGACATCTAGATTACAAGCATCATCATATGAATCTCAATCATGTAAGGCAGCTCATGAGATTATTGTATTGACACACATAGGAGAGAGATGAACCACATAGCTACCGGTACAGCCCCGAGCCTCGATGGAGAACTACTCCCTCCTCATGGGAGCAGCAGCGGTGATGAAGATGGCGGTGGAGATGGCAGCGGTGTCGATGGAGAAGCCTTCCGGGGGCACTTCCCCGCTCCGGCAGGCGTGCCGGAACAGAGATCCTGTCCCCCGGATCTTGGCTTCGCGATGGCGGCGGCTCCGGCGAGGTTTACGTGGGTTTCGTCAATTGGTATCGGGTTTTCTGATCCAGGGGCTTTATATAGGCGAAGAGGCGGCGCAGGAGGGCTGACAGGGGGCCACACCATAGGCGGCGCGGCCCCCTCGGCCGCGCCGGCCTAGGGTTTGGTGGCCACTGTGGCCCCCTCTCGGTCCTTCCCGGGTGTTACTGGATGCTTCCGAGTGAAAATAGGAACTTTGGCGTTGATTTCGTCCGATTCCGAGAATATTTCGTTACTAGGATTTCTGAAACCAAAAACAGCGAAAACAGAGACCGGCACTTCGGCATCTTGTTAATAGGTTAGTTCCGAGAAAATGCACGAATATGACATAAAGTGTGCATAAAACATGTAGATAACATCAATAATGTGGCATGGAACACAAGAAATTATCGATACGTTGGAGACGTATCAGCATCCCCAAGCTTAGTTCACGCTCGTCCCGAGCGAGGTAAAACGATAACAAAGATAATTTCGGAGTGACATGCCATCATAAACTTGATCATACTATTTGTAAAGCATATGTAGTGAATGCAGCGATCAAAACAATGGTAATGACATGAGTAAACAAGCTGAATCATATAGCAAAGACTTTTCATGAATAGCACTTCAAGACAAGCATCAATAAGTCTTGCATAAGAGTTAACTCATAAAGCAATAATTCAAAGTAAAGGCATTGAAGCAACACAAAGGAAGATGAAGTTTCAGCGGTTGCTTTCAACTTATAACATGTATATCTCATGGATAATTGTCAATGCAAAGCAATATAACAAATGCAATATGCAAGTATGTAGGAATCAATGCACAGTTCACACAAGTGTTTGCTTCTTGAGGTGGAGAGAAATAGGTGAACTGACTCAACATTGAAAGTAAAAGAATGGTCCTCATAGAGGAAAAGCATCGATTGCTATATTTGTGCTAGAGCTTTGATTTTGAAAACATGAAACAATTTTGTCAACGGTAGTAATAAAGCATATGCATCATGTAAATTATATCTTATAAGTTGCAAGCCTCATGCATAGTGTACTAATAGTGCCCGCACCTTGTCCTAATTAGCTTGGACTACCGGATTATCACCGCAATACATATGCTTTAACCAAGTTTCACAAAGGGTACCTCTATGCCGCTCGTACAAAGGTCTAAGGAGAAAGCTCGCATTTGGATTTCTCGCTTTTGATTATTCTCAACTTAGACATCCATACAGGGACAACATAGACAACAGATAATGGACTCCTCTTTTAATGCTTTAAGCATTCAACAACAATTAATTCTTTTCTCATTAGAGATTTGAGGATGTTTGTCCAAAACTGAAACTTCCACCATGGAACATGGCTTTAGTTAGCGGCCCAATGTTCTTCTCTCACAATATGCATGCTCAAACCATTCAACTCGGTGTAGATCGCCCTTACTTCGAGACAAGACGAACATGCATAGCAACTCACATGAAATTCAACAATGAGTTGATGGCGTTCCCCGATAAACATGGTTATCGCACAACAAGCAACTTAATAAGAGATAAAGTGCATAATTACATATTCAATACTCCTCGGCGGTAGCCCGGACATTTCGGAGCGAGATCTCG